>NW_026652286.1:25878475-25995483 GCF_009828535.3 Hylobates moloch
GAACAAACTACTCCGAGCTAAAGGAGGAAGTTCGAACCAATGGCAAAGAAGTTAAAAACTTCGAAAAAAAAAATTAGACGAATGGATAACTAGAATAACTAATGCAGAGAAGTCCTTAAAGGACCTGATGGCGTTGAAAACCACAGCACAAGAACTACATGACAAATGCACAAGCCTCAGTAACCGATGTGATCAACTAGAAGAAAGGGTATCAGCAATGGAAGCTGAAATGAATGAAACGAAGCATGAAGAGAAGTTTAGAGAAAAAAGAATAAAAAGAAACGAACAAAGCCTCCAAGAAATATGGGACTATGTGAAAAGATGAAATCTACGTCTGATTGGTGTACCTGAAAGTGATGGGGAGAATGGAACCAAGTTGGAAAACATTATGCAGAATATTATCCAGGAGAACTTCCCCAATCTAGCAAGGCAGGCCAACATTCAGATTCAGGAAATCCAGAGAACGCCACAAAGATACTCCTCGAGAAGAGCAACTCCAAGACACATAATTGTCAGATTCACCAAAGTTTAAATGAAGGAAAAAATGTTAAGGGCAGCCAGAGAGAAAGGTCAGGTTACCCACGAAGGGAAGCCCATCACACTAACAGCTGATCTCTCGGCAGAAACTCTACAAGCCAGAAGAGAGTGGGAGCCAATACTCAACATTCTTAAAGAAAAGAATTTTCAACCCAGAATTTCATATCCAGCTAAAATAAGCTTCATAAGTGAAGGAGAAATAAAATACTTTACAGACAAGCAAATGCTGAGAGATTTTGTCACCACCAGGCCTGCCCTAAAAGAGCTCCTGAAGGAAGCACTAAACATGGAAAGGAACAACAGGTACCAGCCACTGCAAAAACATGCCAAATTGTAAAGGCCATCGATGCTAGGAAGAAACTGCATCAACTAACGAGCAAAATAACCAGCTATCTTCATAATGACAGGATCAAATACACACATAACAATATTAACCTTAATTATAAATGGGTTAAATTCTCCAATTAAAAGACACAGACTTGCAAATTGGATAAAGAGTCAAGACCCATCAGTGTGCTGTATTCAGGAGACCCATCTCACGTGCAGAGACACACATAGGCTCAAAATAAAGGGATGGAGAAAGATCTACCAAGCAAATGGAAAACAAAAAAAGGCAGTGGTTGCAATCTTAATGTCTAATAAAACAGACTTTAAACCAACAAAGACCAAAAGAGACAAAGAAGGCCATTACATAATGGTGAAGGGATCAATTCAAAAAGAAGACCTAATTATCCTAAATATATATGCACCCAATACAGGAGGACCCAGATTCATAAACCAAGTACTTAGTGACCTACAAAGAGACTTAGACTCCCACACAATAATAATGTGAGACTTTAACACCCCACTGTCAACATTAGACAGATCAACGAGACAGAAAGTTAACAAGGATATCCAGGAATTCAACTCAGCTCTGCACCAAGCATACCCAATATACATCTACAGAACTCTCCACCCCACATCAACAGAATATACATTCTTTTCAGCACCACACCACACCTATTCCAAAATTGACCACATAGTTAGAAGTAAAGCACTCCTCAGCAAATGTAAAAGAACAGAAATTATAACAAACTGTCTCTCAGACCACAGTGCAATCAAACTAGAACTCAGGATTAAGAAACTCACTCAAAACTGCTCAACTACATGGAAACTGAACAACCTGCTCCTGAATGACTACTGGGTGCATAACGAAATGAAGGGAGAAATAAAGATGTTCTTTGAAATAAAGATGTTCTTTGAACCAAAGACACAACATACCAGAATCTCTGGGACACATTCAAAGCAGTGTGTAGAGGGAAATTTATAGCACTAAATGCCCACAAGAGAAAGCAAGAAAGATCTAAAATTGACACCCTAACATCACAATTAAAAGAACTAGAGAAGCAAGGCAAACACATTCAAAAGCTAGCAGAAGGCAAGAAATAACTAAGATCAGAGCAGAACTGAAGGAAAAGGAGACACAAAAACCATTTCAAAAAATCAGTGAATCCAGGAGCTGATTTTTTGAAAAGATCAACAAAATTGACAGACCACTAGCAAGACTAATAAAGAAGAAAAGAGAGAAGACTCAAATAGATGCAATAAAAAATGATAAAGGGGACATCACCACCAATCCCACAGAAATAGAAACTACCATCAGAGAATACTATAAACACCTCTACGAAAATAAACTAGAAAATCTAGAAGAAATGGATAAATTCCTGGACACCTACACCCTCCCAAGACTAAACCAGGAAGAATTTGAATCTCTGAATAGACCAATAACAGGCTCTGAAATTGTAGCAATAATCAATAGCTTACTAACCAAAAAGAGTCCAGGACGAGATGGATTCACAGCCGAATTCTACCAGACATACAAGGAGGAAATGGTACCATTCCTTCTGAAACTATTCCAAACAACAGAAAAAGAAGGAATCCTCCCTAACTCATTTTATGAGGCCAGCATCATCCTGATACCAAAGCCGGGCAGAGACACAACCAAAAAAGAGAATTTTAGACCAATATCCTTGATGAACATTGATACAGAAATCCTCAATAAAATACTGGCAAACCAAATCCAGTAACACATCAAAAAGCTTATCAACCACGATCAAGTGGGCTTCATCCCTGGGATGCAAGGCTGGTTCAATATATGAAAATCAATAAACGTAATCCAGCATATAAACAGAACCAAAGACAAAAACCACATGATTATCTCAATAGATGCAGAAAAGGCCTTTAACAAAATTCAACAACCCTTCATGCTAAAAACTCTCAATAAATTAGGTATTGATGGCACATATCTCAAAATAATAAGAGCTATCTATGACAAACCCACAGCCAATGTCATACTGAATGGACAAAAACTGGAAGCATTCCCTTTGAAAACTGGCACAAGACAGGGATGCCCTCTCTCACTACTCCTATTCAACATAGTGGTGGAAGTTCTGGCCAGGGCAATTAGGCAGGAGAAGGAAATAAAGGGCATTCAATTATGAAAAGAGGAAGTCAAATTGTCCCTGTTTGCAGATGACATGATTGTATATATAGAAAACCCCAAAGTCTCAGCCCAAAATCTCCTTAAGCTGATAAGCAACTTCAGCAAAGTCTCAGGATACAAAATCAATGTGCAAAAATCACAAGCATTCTTATACACCAATCACAGACAAACAGAGAGCCAAATCATGAGTGAACTCCCATTCACAATTGCTTCAAAGACAATAAAATACCTAGGAATCCAACTTACAAGGGATGTGAAGGACCTCTTCAAGGAGAACTACAGACCACTGCTCAATGAAATAAAAGAGGATACAAACAAATGGAAGAACATTCCATGCTCATGGCTAGGAAGAATCAATATCGTGAAAATGGCCATACTGCCCAAGGTAATTTATAGATTCAATGCCACCCCCATGAAGCTACCAATGACTTTCTTCACAGAATTGGAAAAATCTACTTTAAAGTTCATATGGAACCAAAAAAGAGCCCGCATCGACAAGTCAATCCTAAGCCAAAAGAACAAAGCTGGAGGCATCACGCTACCTGACTTCAAACTATACTACAAGGCTACAGTAACCAAAACAGTGTGGTACTTGTACCAAAACAGAGATATAGATCAATGGAACAGAACAGAGCCCTCAGAAATAATGCCACATATCTACAACTATCTGATCTTTGACAAACCTGACAAAAACAAGCAATGGAGAAAGGATTCTCTATTTAATAAATGGTGCTGCAAAAACTGGCTAGCCCTATGTAGAAAGCTGAAACTGGATCCCTTCCTTACACCTTATACAAAAATTAACTCAAGATGGATTAAAGACTTACATGTTAGACCTAAAACCATAAAAACCCTAGAAGAAAACCTAGGCAATACCATTCAGGACATAGGCATGGGAAAGGACTTCATGTCTAAAACACCAAAAGCAATGGCAACAAAAGCCAAAATTGACAAATGGGATCTAATTAAACTAAACAGCTTCTGCACAGCAAAAGAGACCACCATCAGAGCGAACAGGCAACCTACAGAATGGGAGAAAATTATTGCAACCTACTCATCTGACAAAGGGCTAATATCCAGAATCTACAATGAACTCAAACAAATTTACAAGAAAAAAACAACCCCATCAAAAGGTGGGCAAAGGATATGAACAGACACTTATCAAAAGAAGACATTTATGCAGACAAAAAACACATGAAAAAATGCAGCCACCACGCCTGACCCAATCTTTTTGGCTTATTTTAGGTGAAGTTTCTTGAACTTCTTTGATGTTAGCTTTATAATTTCATCAAACTTGGGACATTTTAAGGTATTATTTCTTTGAATATTTATTTCGTTCTTTTTCTCCCTATCTTTTTCTAGTATTTCAATTATATGTATTTTTTTTCTGCTTAATATTTGCCTGTATTTCTTTGGGATTATATTCATTTTTCTCAAATCTTTTTTTCTCCCTCTTTTCTGTGGATGTCTTAATCTCTATTAAACTATATTCAAATCTATTGTTGGGACCCTCCAGTGAATTTCTCTTTTATGATTTTACTTTTCAAATATAGAATTTTTATTCAGACCTTCTAAGATATTTATCACTTTACATTCTATGTTTGGAAGTTTTTATCTTTTCTTGTGTAATTATGGTTTACCTTTATAACTTTATTTCTTTGAGCATGTTTATAATGGCTTCTTGGAAGTTTCTGTCTGCTAAGTTTGACATCCGGCCCCTCTGACAGGCAGTTTCTATTGCCTGTTCATGTATCTTAATTTTTATTTAATATGCACATTTTAGATAATGTATTTGGCTAACTTCCTACTGAACACATCCAAGGCTTATTGTTATTTGCTTATCTATTTGTTTAGTTCTTTGGTTAGGCTATTTGGATAAAGCCTATATCTCTCACAAGGCGTAGACCTTATCTTCACTCCTCAGAAAGTAGAGTGTGGGGCATGTGTCTAGTGTTTTTGAGATTACAGTGGTGTTAGCATGGTTCTTGTTACCTCTATTTTTGATCTCTCTTTTAATCTGTGTGCTTCTGTTGGTATAACACTCAGCTATTAGGCTAAATAATTACTGGCTTATTGCTCTAAGTTTTTCAGGACTGTGTGGAAAAGGAGTGTTCTTGACCTTCCAGCTGCAGAAAGTTTGATTTTAGCCTCTCCAACATGAAGCTTGGAAAGATAAGGAAATATGGCAAATCGCCTCTCCCAGGGAAATGCTATAGTCCTTAAATGAAATGCAGGTGTTGGGGACAGAAGGAGCCCTGTTTTTTGGCCTCACCTACCTGGAGTGAAATTTACACCATTGTGAATTGAGATAGGAAGAGTGAGTCATAACTCAAGTGCCACAGAATTCTGATGAAATTCAACAGATTTTCTTGAACAAATGTTTATCCATTTGTTTTACGTCCTTATGAAAATTTCCAAAGATTAATTAGTTGGATGTTTTACATTATAGTTGGTTCACTGCAGAGAAATACATATGGGTCTTCACCTTCTAGAAGTTGTCATCTAGCTCGTGTCCTTTTGATAAATGGTCATTTTGCTTAAATTAGCTAGAATTGGTTTCTATTATAATAATTGCAGCTAACTATAATACTTTCAGTCATGCCCCCTACCACCTGCACCAAACACTTACACAGAAACACAGAAAACTGCCAAATTGAGATCTATCATTATTTTATGTATAAAGTATTTTTGTTGAAATATGCAACCTTTGCTTAAAAGTTATAAATTCTCTTTAATATTATGCAATTGAGTATTTTTTGTTTCAGCAAACTTTTTTTTTTTTTTTTTTTTTTTTTGAGATGGAGTCTCGCTCTGTCGCCCAGGCTGGAGTGCAGTGGCGCAATCTTTGCTCACTGCAAGCTCCACCTCCTGGGTTCAAGCGATTCTCCCGCCTCAGCCTCCAAAGTAGCTGGGATTATAGGTGCCCACTGCCATGCCTGGCTAATTTTTTTGTATGTTTAGTAGAAACGGAGTTTCATCATGTTGACCAGGCTGGTCTTGAACTCCTAACCTCAGGTGATACACCTGCCTCACCCTCCCAAAGTGCTGGGATTACAGGCATGAACCACTGTGCCTGGCCCGGTTCAGCAAACTTCTAAAAAGACAAAAGTGAACTTCAAGATGTAGTTTCTTTCCATTGATGCAGATGTCATATAAGATGGAATAATTCTGTATATATGATACATATTCTGACTTTTTTCAGCTAATATATTGTGAATGTTTTATAATCAATAGTCATTAATGTTAAATTTTTAACTTCAAATTCCTAAATGCACTTGGGAAATCATGAACATTTTCTCATTTTGTTCTGATCTCTGGATATGATTTAGGTAAGTCCATGTACATTTTAGAAAAGGAGAATGCCCATAATGTTTATCCTATTTTTACAATGGTCTGTGACTCTCAAATTTCTAAGAATCATAATGCACAGTGACAGTGACCATTAAAATAACCGAATAGCATTTCAGTTATCGATACATGGCAATTTATTTAACCATTTCTGTATACAGGAACTAGATTCATTCCAATTTTTACTCTTATGAGTAATGTTGTCATGAGTAACCATTCTTTAGCTAGATATTTGAACGAATCCTTCTTAAAACTAATTTCTTTGGGAGGCCGAGGCGGGCGGATCACCAGGTCAGGAGATCGAGACCATCCTGGCTAACACAGTGAAACCCCGTCTCTACTAAAAATACAAAAAATTAGCCAGGTGAGGTGGTGGGCGCCTGTAGTCCCAGCTACTCAGGAGGCTGAGGCAGGAGAATGGCGTGAACCCCGGGGGGCGGAGCCTGCAGTGAGCCGAGATCGCGCCACTGCACTCCAGCCTGGGTGACAGCGAGACTCTGTCTCAAAAAAAAAAAAAAAAAACTAATTTCTATGATTGAAATTGCCCACAGAAAGCATATGCACATTTTAAGGCTTTTGGTATGTATTGCTAAATTATCCACTACAATGAGTGTATTATCTCTGTTACCAGAGAATCCTACAAATTAGCTGATTTTATAGACTAAAAATGGTCTATGGTGTCTGTGGTCATAAACTAGTGAAAATAACTGGCCATCATAATTAAACATATTATGTTTTTCTCTTACTATAGATATATGATAGCTATATGATGCATAAACTTCTGTAGTTGCACTTCTGCACCTTTAGTACTAGTAAAAAGCCTAGCTCCAATTGCAAAAAAAAAAAAAAAAAAGCCTCTTAATAATGGCAGCCAGCCACATTCATTCCATTGCTTACCTGCTGTGGATCCACACAGAGTGGTCTGGCCTCATCATCCTTAGAATTTTCCATGACATACTCTGTGAGGCAGCTATCTCTCAGCTACACTACAGAATACATGCATTTACAACTTTCGCAGACATCCCCTGGCTTCCACCTGCTGCTGGGATACAAACACTTCTATACCATCTCAGATCCTCTGCTGTGACAGAAACGTTGTCAGATAAATGGAAAGTCCAGATTGGGATTTGGTTACCTGCCTGTGTGATATGTTGATATCAATGGGAAACATTTGTATGCCTCCAAAACTATTTTTTTTGGTCCAAGATACAAAATCTTTTCCCATGCAATACTCATCTTGAAGAATTGTAAGCAACCAAGTTTATGATTTGTAGTTATTCATATTTGAAGTGATTTGTGGTTTCCCTTCTGTGTGGAGCTGGACACAAAATGAAGCCTTCTGATGACACTGCACATTGCAGTTTCTGGACTTGAATATTTTCAGTTTATGGGTTTTCATTTCTGCATTTGAGTGCATTGGTATTGCTGTTGAGAAAGTTTTGAAAATAGATTTTACTTATTTTTATCTCTTTCTCTTTTACCCTCAAACTTGCAACTACTTTCTGGCATTCTCAGGCATTCCATCTTACATGACTTATGGAATTTTTTTTGGTAACTCTGAATGATATCCCTATTCAATAAATGTTATTTGGATAACTGGCTAGACATATGCAGAAGATTCAAAATAGACCCCTTTCACTATACACAAAAATCAACTCAAAATGAATTAAAGACTTAACTGTAAAACCTAAAACTATAAAGACTAGAAAAAAAATTCTAGGAAATACCATTCTGAACACTGGCCCAGGCAAAGCCTTCATGACAAAACTCTGAAAGCAATTGCAACAAAAACAAAAATTGACAAATGGGACCTAGTTAAACTAAAGAGCTCTGCATAATAATAAAAAAAAAAACTAGCAACATAGTAAACAGACAACGTATAGAATTGGGGAAAATATTTGCAAACTATGAATTCAACAAAGGTCTAATATCCAGAATCTATAACAAACTCAAACAAATCAACAAGAAAAAAAATTTTAAAAATGGGCAAAGGACGTGAACAGACACTTCTCAAAAGAAGACATGTATGTAGCCAACAAACATGAAAAGATGCTCAATATCACTGATCATCAGAGACATGTGAATCAAAATCATAACAAGATTACCATCCCATACCAGTCAGAATGGCCATTATTAAAAAGTCAAAAAATAACAGATTGTGGTGAGATTGTAGATAAAAGTGATACCCTTGTCCATTACAGTGCTGGGGGGAATGTAAGTTAGTTCAGCAATTGTAAAAGGCAGTGTGACTATTCCTCAAAAAACTTAAAAAAGACTCACCATTCAACCCAACAATTTTATTATTGGGTATACATCCAAAAGAATATAAATCATTTTGCCATGAAGACACATGCATGTGTATGTACATCACAGTACTATTCACAATAGCAAAGACATGGAATTAACATAGTTGCCCATTGATGTCAGACTGGAGAAAGAAAAGGTGGTATCTGTTTATCATAGAATACTATGCGCTATAAAAAATGAGATAATGGCTTTTACAACAACCTGGATGGAGCTGAAGGCCATAATCCTAAGTGAATTAATGCAATAACAGAGAACCAAATACCATGTGTTCTCTCTTATAAGTGGAAGCAAAACACTGAATACACATGGACACAAAGAAGTGAACAATAGACACTGAGACCTATTTGAAGGTGGATAATTTGAGGAAGGTGAGGATTGAAAAGACTACTTATTAGGTATTATGCTGATTACCTGGGTGACACCAAATCCCCGTGACACACAATTTACCCATGTAACCAACCTACACATGTACCCCTTAAACCTAAAATAAAAATTAGAAAGAAAAATAAATTAATTAGAGACATATTTTATAGTATTTCAATGGAATAAGTTGGACTACAACAAATACATCTATACTACAAGATAAAGAATCTCTGTTTTCCTGTCTTGAAAGACAAATAAAACACTGTGAATATCTGACGTCTGAATCCAAAAGTTGGGGATGTAAAGCAAAGTTTAAATTTCTATTGTTTAGGACTAAATATGAAATAAAATTGCTTAAAATCCTCCTGCATGAGAACATTCAAATATTTATTCATAGTATTTTCATTATTATCCTGGCCCATAAATTGCTGGATGAAGCAAGTTTATTCTAAAAATTGACATAAATTAAATTTCATTTTGTGTCTCTTTTACAGACATTAGTGAAATTTAATTAAATCAGTTGAAGAAGAGTAAAGACTTCCAAAGACTCAACTGTCAATAGAGCATTGTGTCTGAGTACACAGCCTCTGGAATGGTGCAGAACTGGATTTAAACCTCAATTCTGCCCAAATCTTCCTCATATCTATATTATATTAGTTACATTATCTTTCTGAGTCTATTTCTTGGTATATTAAAGAGGGTATATCAACATGAACCTTATAAATTGTAATAAAAAATGAATAAGATAATTATTTAAAGTGTTTAACATGATCCTTGGCACATAAATGTCTCTCCTTATGTGGAAATCAACATCTTGGCACACAGTAGGTGCTCAGTGAAGACTTGTTTAATAATAGAATAGAATATCTTTCTAAAGAATGCAGGATTAAGAATAAATTTTCAAGTTTGTGTTTAAACATTGTGCAGAATATGAGAAAAAGGTATCAAGAGGACATTCTTTCCCGCTTAGTGCTATCCATTGCTGCAGTCTCATGCCTTGAGAACTTACAAATTCCTGAAAGATTTTTCAGTGGCACTATTGCTAATCTTTTGCTAGTTTCCTACTTCCTGTGGAAGGAAGGACTCTGCAATAACCTGAGACCACATAACAACTTGGCTGCTGCTGCCTCATATTTTAATTGCTTTTATCTTGCATCTCTGTATCTGAAGAAAATCAATATAAAAATCTATTCACATTTACATTCATATGTATTTTTAGAAATTTTAAAATATTTCACCCACATTGTCTCATATAATACTGGTAATGGCCTTGTAAAGTCTCCCATTCATAGATAAAGAAGTTGAGCATAAAGTTGTGACATGGTTGAATGTCTATAGGAATAAGCAGAGCCTGTCTCCTAACTCTTGATTCCCTGCCTGTCACCTCTAGTTTAGCCATGACACTCCTCATGCTTACCCATAAAGCAATAGTTACTTCTGGTGTGTTTCCCTGGAGGGCTTTCTCTGCACAATAGTCAAATGTCCCATCATAATCATTCCTTTTCAGATTAAAGCTCTGATCTCTCTGGGAGATCAAAAGGTAGATGTCCTTGAGAGAACCAGCTTTAAAACTTTAACTTTCCTTGTGATGTTAATATAAATGAAGAGTCTGAGGGAAAATTGCAGGTGAAACAAATACATCAGCATGAGAAGCCAGGGCTTAGAAGGCTTGAAATTCAGCCATTGTTTCAATTACAAATTTGGCCCAGAGTCATAATTCCCCCTTCTTTGTGCATATTTTCATAAAACCCTATGTAAGTTAAAGGCTAAAATGATATGTTAATATTTAATGCTTTTCAATTTTGGACCAAACTGTTAACCCCTGCTGTCAGGTTCCAACCCAAGCTGGGGTTCAAGAGGAGGGGTTGGAAGGTGGCGGGTAGCTGAAAGAACACTTGCGGGACCATAGGTAGATAGATATGGCTTTACTCCCTCTCTCTCCATCAGCTTTTGTCTTGGCCACCATCTTCAGCCACAGCCCCTCTCAGTGCTGGCTCCACGGCTCCTGCCACCCCCACGCCTGCAGCTGCACTCCCTGGTGTGCTCGCCACTTCCTGCCTCTCCATTGACCACTTGCAAGGCAGTCAGGAGCTCTGTCTCTTAGAGTCAGCAGCGCAGTTCAGTTATGTTACTTACAGACAATAGTGGCTCAGAGCCAGGTGATGAGCCCACCCATAACATGGTTACATAACTGTGGTTATATAATGCATGAGATTGTGTGCCTGCTCTCCAATCCTGCTGTGTCATCTTGCATCAGATGTTTACCTCAACCTATTCTTGACTGAAGTACAGCCATTTTCCTTACACTCTATCTGCTAGGCCAAGGGAGTTCTTCTAGTAGGGACACGCACTCACAGGGCAGAACCCCCAGGCCAGTCCCCCAAGGAATGGTCAATCATGGAGGCCATGTATTAAATACCCAAGAAGTGACTTATAAATCATACTGTAGACTCTCCCATCAGGGGGCTACAATAGCCAGCCATCTGCAGTGGGGGGCTTGGAGGGTCCATGGCCAAAGCCAGGTTTTTGTTCCCTTCCTTTAGGGGTGTTGGGGCAGACAACAACAGGTTCCATTCATCCCCATACCTGGTTGGAAGAGATCATCCTTCCTCCCTTAGGTCTTGCCACATGTCTTGGCCCCAAATGGGCCAGTGACCAACTAGCCAATTCTGTATCTTCCAGGTAGTTAACCACAAGGTTAAGCCTCAAAAAACTGCCCAACTATTGGTGCAGATTACCATAGGTGTCATCTCCTTGGTGATCACCATCCACACTGCTCTGAGTTCAGCCCATTGCTACTTTGTCCACACCCAGTATCAAACCATATGCTACCAATATAAGGCTGGACCACAACAGTGGCCCAGGTAGAAGTAGTATCCTGGCTGGAACCATCCATATATCATGCTCCATCATGGATGGGGGTGGGGAGTGGCCCCCTTTAAACAGTTATGACTCGGGGTCTAAGGGTGCCTCAGGTTGACCCATGGCCTTATCTTGAATCAGGACTACAGGTCCCAAGACTTCTAGTAATTCTATTAAGAGTCTCACACTCAGAGTACTCCTCTGTCCTAAGTAGGCACTCCACTTTGCTAAAGTGGATGACTGTGCCATCCCATTCCTGGGGGTTGTTACCCATGAACATACCCACGTCGCTATTGGGTAAGTTGTCTACATGTTGACCATAGCCTGTCCCATTACACTCTCATGAGCCTGAAGGGCAGCATATGAAGCTGCTAACTGCTTTTCTATTAATGCGTACTGGAGCTCAGCTCCCTTTCAAAGTTGGGATTAAAAGCCTACTTCTGTTCTAAAGTGCTCCATGTGCTGCTATGGGCCCCATCCAAACCCATCTGTTGTCACTTGCACATCAAGTTCAAATGGGTGCTCCTGGTCAATGATTTGTAGGGTCTGTGCTTGCTGAATAGCCCCCTTGGATGCCAGAAATGTTTTCTCAGCTTCATTGTCCCAATCTAGTCATTCAAAGAGAATCTAGGCTATTTTTATAACATGTGACTTAAGTAACAAGGGTAAAACAATAGAGCTTTAAAGCTGAAAAGCATTATTTTGCAGACTGATACGGTTTGGCTGTGTCTCCACCCAAATCTCAACTTGAATTGTATCTCCCAAAATTCCCACGTGTTCAGGGATGGACCCAAGGATAGGTAATTGAACCAAGGAGGCTGTTCTTTCTTGTGCTATTCTCATAACAGTAAATAAATCTCATGAGATCTGACAGGTTTATCAGGGGTTTCTGCTTATGCTTCTTCCTCATTTTTTCTTGCTGCTACCATGTAAGAAGAGCCTTTCACCTCTTGCCATGATTCTGAGGCCTCCCCAGCCATGTGGAACTGCAAGTCCAATTAAACTTTGTTTTATTTCCAGCTTTGGGTATGTTTTTATCAGCAATGTGAAAACAAACTAATACAGTAAATTGGTACCAGGAGTGGGGTGTTGCTGAAAAGATACCCAAAACATGTGAAAGCAACTTTGGAATTGGGTAACAGGCAGAGACTGGAACAGTTTGAAGGGCTCAGAAGAATACAGGAAAATGTGGGAAAGTTTGGAACTTCCTAGAGACTTGTTGAATGGCATTGTCCAAAATCCTAATAGTGATATGGGCAATAAAATCCAGGCCAAGGTGGTCTTAGATGGAGATGAGGAACTTGTTGGGAACTGGAGCAAAGGTGACTCTCTCTTGTTATGTTTTAGCAAAGAGAGTGGTGGCATTTTGCCCCTACCCTAGAGATTTGTGGAACTTTGAACTTGAGAGAGATGATTTAGGGTATCTGGCAGAAGAACTTTCTAAGCAGGAAAGCATTCAAGAGGTGACTTGGGCACTATTAAATGCATTCAGTTTATAAAAGAGTGGCAGAGCATAAAAGTTTGGAAAATTTGCCACCTGACTATGTGATAAACAAAGAAAAACCCATTTTCTAGGGGGAAATTCAAGCTGGCTGCAGAAATTTTGCATAAGTAGCAAGGAGCCTAATGTTAATCCCCAAGACAATGGAGAAAATTTCTCCAGGCCATGTCAGAGACCTTCATGGCTGCCCCTCCCATCATAGGCCTGGAGGATCAGGAGAAAAAACTGGTTTCCTGAGTCCAGCCCAGGGTCTCCGTGCTGTGTGCAGCCTAGGGACTTGGTGCTCTGTGTCCCAGCTGCTCCAGCTGTGGCTGAAAGAGGCCAATATACAGCTTGCGCTGTGGCTTCAGAGGTTGGAATCCCCAAGCCTTGGCAGTTTCCACGTGGTGTTGAGCCTGTGAGTGCACAAAAGTCAAGAATTAAGGTTTGGGAACCTCCACCTAGATTTCAGAAGATGTATGGAAACGCCTGGATGCCCAGGCAAAAGTTTGCTGCAGGAGTGGGGCCCTCATGGAGAACCTCTGCTAGGGCAGTACAGAAGGGAAATGTGGGGTCGGTGCCCCCACACGGAGTCCCAACTGGGGCATCACCTTGTGAAGCTGTAGGAAGAGGGCCACTGTCTTCTAGACACCAGAATTGTAGATCCACTGATAGCTTGCACTGTGTGCCTGGAAAAGCCGCAGACACTCAGTGCCAGTCCGTGAAAGCAGCCTGGAGGAAGCTGTACCCTGCAAAGCCACAGGGGCAGAGCTGCCCAAGACCATGGGAACCCACCTTTTGCATCAGCATGACCTGAATGTGAGACCTGGAGTCAAAAGAGATCATTTTGGAGTTTTAAAATTTGACTGCCCCTCTGGATTTTGGACTTCCCTGGGCCCTGTAACTCCTCTGTTTTAGACAATTTCTCCCATGTGGAATGGCTGTATTTATCCAATACCTGTACCCCCATTGTATCTAGGAAGTTACTAGTTTGCTTTTGATTTTACAGGTTCATAGGGCAGAAGGAACTTGCTTAGTCTCAGATGAGACTTTTGACTGTAAACTTTGGGTTAATGCTGAAATGAATAAAGATTTTGTGGGACTGTTGGGAAGGCATGATTGGTTTTGAAACGTGAGGCCATGAAATTTGAAGGGGCCAGGGGTGGAATGATATGGCTTGGCTGTATCTCCACCCAAATCTCAACTTGAATTGTATCTCCCAGAATTCCCACGTGTTGTGGGAGTGACCCAAGGGAAGGGAATTGAATCATGGGGGCCGGTCTTTCCCATTACTATCACTCATAATAGTGAATAAGTCTCATGAGATCTGATGGGTTTATCAGGGGTTTCTGCTTTTGCTTCTTCTTCATTTTTTCTTGATGCCACCATGTAAGAGGAGCCTTTTGCCTCATGCCATGATTCTGAAGCCTCATGTGGCCATGTGGAACTGTAAGTCCAATTAAATATTTTTTTGTTCCCAGTTTTGGGGATGCATTTTAAGCATGAAAATGAACTAATACAGAGATCCTCTAGTATACAAATAATCCTTGCATGCTGGCCTGGATTAATTGGTTGTTTTTGCACAGACTTCAAATGTAGAGATTAAATATACAGTAATTCATCACTTAATGATGGGGATATGCTCCAAGAAATGTGTCATTAAGAAATTTTGTCATTGTATGAATATCATTAGAGTGTACTTACATAAACATAGATGGAATAGCCTATTACACACTTAGGCTATATGGTAGACCCTATTGCTTCTAGGTTACAAACCTGTACAATGTTAGTGTACTGAATACTGTAGGCAATTGTAACACAATGGTAAGTGTTCGTCTATCTAAACATAGAAAAGGTACAGTAAAAATATATTATAACCTATAGAGCCACCATATATGTAGTCCATCATTGACCAAAACATCATTATGAAGTGCATGGCTGTATATGTACTTCTGAAACCATACAAAAGGTTTGCATGAGAGAGTGCTGGGATCCATTAATTGTGTCCATAAATGATCCAGGACAAGAGACGTATCAGACAAGCCATATATTTGCTATTTCTTGATCCTAGGCAACCTAATTTTTAAGAAGGTAATTGAAATTGACATGGATAAAATGATACTTCCAAGACTACATAGCTAGTTATTGTGTAACTTAATTTTTCCTAAATCTCACCAGCCTGTGCATTACAATTATTTTGTGGTGTACTACGTAAGAAAATATTTTTATATTATTTCATATTTTTCTACTTTGGCCATCTGATCAAGGGCTAGTCCCACAAACCCTTAGATTGGAGCTCTTTATCAGGGATGCCAGTTCTACTGATGCCTTTATTAAAATTACTGCTTTCCCTCTGCAAAGCTGCCAGATGCCCTAGTGTTTCCTTTTAACTTTGCTTGTGTCAGGACCACAGTGGTTTCTTATCTCTCCCTGGTATCTGTGTACCAAATTACCACCCCTGCCCCTGCTCTCTCTACAACAACAACAACAACAACAACAAAGCAACAACAAGAAAAAGCCTGGTGTTGCCATTACTAAAATCTTCCAAACAACCATCCCCAAATTCTTAGGCAATCAATTATTATAAAAATCACCTGAGTAGTAGAGGAACGTCTCAGGAGACCCCAAGCCAATTTCCCACTAAATGCTCAGCTGAGACCATCTTGGCTATATTAGCACAGATAAGAAATATAGTCATGCCTCCTGTGCCTTTGTATCATACATTTTTCTATAAAAAGCTCTGTGACTGAGCATGTAACTATGGATGTCAAAAGAAAAAATTAGCAAAAACAAAATCAAACATTTCTTCAAAATGGAAACAGAAAATGGCTGATCAGTATGTTGGAATACTGAATTTTTGGTACCCCTACATTTTCAGACTCTCTCTCTCCCTCTCTCCTTCAGAAATCTTTTAGTTGAGAGAGAACCTGATTTTCAGAATTAAATGTCTTCTCCCTTTTTAGTATGTTATCCATGCAATTATTAAATATTTCAACAACTAGTTTAAAATCATTTCCAAAGAGATATTGACTGTTGTTTGGGCTTTTATGTTAGCTTGGAGAGATGGCTTACCATAGAGTTATATAACTGAGTGCCTCTTTACCAATGACAAAGACAAAGCAATAAAAAGTATGTTTATTATGTTTCAAAATTATTTTGCTGATTCCTGACTCCTCTAAAGCAACAAGGTCTAGGTTTTGGTTATCCTTGTCTGATCTGTTCCGTCTTGCAAAGCTGAAGAACAATCTGAGGACTCTTTCTCAAAGATCTTTCTCAACATGCTGGGTTACATGGACTTAGCTTTAACTCAACCTGCTTTTTGTCAGTAACTTACAGAATATAGGAAAACTCTATGATCTTGTTCTGTCAGCCATTTATTTTCCACAGTCTGAGACTCCTCTCCCTCAGCAGGGGAGGAATGAAGTTCCAAGATCAAGGATACTTCACTTCAGTTTCTGTTATCTCTCTCAAGAGTGAATCATAAAAAATATCTACTAAACTCTGCTTTTCATGTCTTCTCTTGGCAACACCAATTTGCTGCTTTATAATTATTCACCCAAAGTTTTAAAGTTAGGAGATAATCAAGCCTAAAATAAAACATCAAATTTCAAAATCTCAGTAATACTTTGAAAAAAGAATGGCTTCATGAAAAAAATAGATTTTGAATGAAAATAAGATACAAATTTGTAAAGCAATTAACAGACAAAAATATGAAAATAAATGTTTTTACTTAAAAATCAGGTAATACACAGGATCATTTTTCAAAGATACTAAAAATAACCAATTATCTTCAAATGTTCATTTTTGTAACTGCCTGCTACAGTTATAAAGGAACACAATAATATCTGGGAATAGGAAATTAGAAATTATATAGTTAAGTAATTTAAAGTATATTCTATTAGGTAGAATTTTTCTCTATTAATTGATACTGTCCTTGGCCAGAGAATTAAATTTTAATCTCAAAATTTATAAAAGCCAACTTTTGTCTCTAAGTTTGATAGTGAACTTGTTTTCATGCTTAAATAAAAAAAGTAAATCTATATAATTTAAATGGCTCTGAAGTAAAATCATTCTTTTTTTTTTTTTAACAAAAGTTGCCTAAAATTAAATAATTGTGCCAAGTTTGCTTCTTGAAACCAATTTCAGCATACTAATAAAAACCTGAGACAGTGAGATTTTATCTTTTGGAAAATACAACGATGCACATAAAACAATGAAGACAATGACACTAGAGTCAAAGCATAAATAAAACTTGTGCCTGGATAATCTATTTTCTCCTTGATTTGTACTCACTTGCAACATCTCAGAAGCACAAAAGGTGGTCATTCCAAATGAAAAATAGGAAAAGACCGACTATGGAAACAGGATTTGGAATAGTGCAAAGAAATGGAGAAGAAAGATGCTGAAACTGGGTCACTGACATAATAAGCATGCTTGTTCCTTTATGTGTGTGTGTGTGTGTGTGTGTGTGTGTGTGTGTGTGGTCAGGAAGAATGAATGGGAGGAAAGTGAATATTTTGATTGCATTAAGGAAGAAGCTGAGCTTTGCATGTATTTCTCTGCTGGCTGGCTCCTTATCCTACAATGGACTGACCACAAATCAAATAATAATCAGATATGACTTGATTTCTGCTTCAAATCAAATCAGATACCTTGAAGGAAAAGTACTACTTGAAGACTTGCTTGATTTTTAAACTAAGCAACGTGACTGTGAATGTTTTGTCACTTAAGGAGAAAAAAAATATTATCGAAACCCAATATTTGCATATCTTGAAGATAAATATATTCTACTATAAAAATATAATCAAGCTAAGATGCTGTAAATACACACAAATCAACACAATATTCTCATGGAATCTTCATAGATTTGAATTTACTGACCCTTCAGATTTTAGAAGGATTAAGCTCGTTAAATTTAGAAAACCCGAGAATAAATATCTCACGCACTTTACTTTCTAATGTAAGCTTGGTTTTATAGCCAATTTGATCCTCTTGATGCTCTGCTCTTAAATCTTATCTTTTTGCCCTCTTCGGGAATCCCGCATCTTGAACTATCCCTCTGATTATTTTCACTTATCCAGCTGCCGCTTACTCTTTGAGACATGGCTAAAAATATTATCTTTCCCCGAACCTCTTCTGACCTGTCTAGCACATATTCACTTCTGTTTTTTAAGTTAATTCCTGCAGTCTTCATTCTCTGTACTACTCTTCAAACACTTTTATATTTTTGGTGTACAGTATTCAATAAAATTATCTCATTGTAACTTTAACACCCAAAACTCAGCTCAGTGACTCTAACTGATATTGAAATCCACTGAATGATAAAAATGTTCTTTGAAGGAAATATAAAGTTTTAAATTATTGGAACCACTATGTCAAATCTTAGACATTGCCTCAATTTCTCAGGATTGAGCAGACTCCAAGAAAACAAGGATTGCCCTGTTTGAAGAAATGAAGTGAAACAAAAATTTTGTTTCACATTGCTTATAAAATATGTTCAGACTCCTGAGCATGCAACATGGCATTCAAGGACCAGAAAGAAATCCCATGTGGATAGAGCAGAGTGAATAAGGGAAAATCTAGGAAAGAATAAGTCCAGAGAGTCAGCATAAAACTAGGCTGTGTGGGCTTTGTAGGCTAATGAAAGCATGTTGGCATTTTCTAAATGAGATAAGCCTACACTGGAGCAGCTACAAATATAAAGCAAATTTTTTTTATTATACTTTAGGTTTTAGGGTACATGTGCACAATGTGCAGGTTTGTTACATATGTATCCATGTGCCGTGTTGATTTCCTGCACCCATTAACTCGTCATTTAGCATTAGGTATATCAAGGGCCCGCATCGCCAAGTCAATCCTAAGCCAAAAGAACAAAGCTGGAGGCATCATGCTACCTGACTTCAAACTATACTACAAGGCGACAGTAACCAAAACAGCATGGTACTGGTACCACAACAGAGACATAGATCAATGGAACAGAACAGAGCCCTCAGAAATGATGCCGCATATCTACAACTATCTGATCTTTGACAAACCTGACAAAAACAAGAAATGGGGAAAGGATTCCCTATTTAATAAATGGTGCTGGGAAAACTGGCTAGCCATATGTAGAAAGCTGAAACTGGATCCCTTCCTTACACCTTATACAAAAATTAATTCAAGATGGATTAAAGACTTAAATGTTAGACCTAAAACCATTAAAATCCTACAAGAAAACCTAGGCAATACCATTCAGGACATAGGCGTGGGCAAGGACTTCATGTCTAAAACACCAAAAGCAATGGCAACAAAAGCCAAAATCGACAAATGGGATCTAATTAAACTAAAGAGCTTCTGCACAGCAAAAGAAACTACCATCAGAGTGAACAGGCAACCTACAGAATGGGAGAAAATTTTTGCAACCTACTCATCTGACAAAGGGCTAATATCCAGAATCTACAATGAACTCAAACAAATTTACAAGAAAAAAACAAACAACCCCATCAAAAAGTGGGCAAAGGACATGAACAGACACTTCTCAAAAGAAGACATTTATGCAGCCAAAAAACACATGAAGAAATGCTCATCATCACTGGCCATCAGTGAAATGCAAATCAAAACCACAGTGAGATACCATCTCACACCAGTTAGAATGGCTATCATTAAAAAATCAGGAAACAACAGGTGCTGGAGAGGATGTGGAGAAATAGGAACACTTTTACACTGTTGGTGGGACTGTAAACTAGTTCAAAGCAAATGTTAATAGAATTGAAGGAAGAGATAATAGTAGAGGAGTTCAAAAACCCATTTTCATTAATGGATATATCATCCAGAGAGAACATCAGCAAAGAAACATCAAACAAACTACACTTGAGACTGAATGGATCTAACATTCCATCTAGCAGCTGCAGATTACACATTCTTCTCAATTATTCATGGAACATTCTCCAGGACAGATCAGACGTTAGGCCACAAAGCAAGTCTTAACAAATTTAATGAGCCTGAAATTTTATCAAGTATCTTTTCTGACCACAATGGTATCAAACTAGAAATCAATAACAAAAGACACTTTAGAAATTTGACAAATACATGGAAAATGAACAGCAAACTATTGAACAACCACTGACTCAATAAAGAGATTAAAAGGGAAATTAAAAAACTCTTGAGACAAATGAAAATGGAAACATACGAATCTTCTAAAAAGGAACTTTATAGCAATAAACACATCCAAAAAAATGAAACATCTCAAATAAACAACATAATGTTGCACCTCAAGGAACTAGAAAGAACAAGAATAAGCTAAGCCCAAACTTATTGGAAGGAAGGAAATCATAAAAATTAGAACAGAAATTAATAAAATAGAGATTATAATAGCAATGGAAATACAGAGAGTTGTTTTTATAAAAAGATAAAATCAACAAATTGAAAGCTAGACTAAATAAGGAAAGGAGAGAAGACATAAAAAATCAGGAATTATCAAGAATACATTACAACTTATACAACAAAAATACTGAGGATCTTAAAAGACTATTACAAAAAAGTATATACCAACAAATCAGATAATCCAGAAGAAACTGATACATTTATTGACATATACAACCTACCAAGATTAAATCATGATGAAATAGAAAGTCTGCACAGAACAATAATGAATAAGTACGTTGAAATGGTAATAAAATATATCTCATAAAAAAAAGCCCAGAACCTGATGGCATTACTGCTGAATTCTACGAAACATTAAAAAAAAACTTATGCTAATTACTTTCAAATTATTTCCAAAAAAATTGAAAGAGAGAGAATACTTCCAAAGGCATTTTATGAGACCAGTCTCACCCTAATATGAAAGCCAGAAAAGGATACTATAAATGAGGAAAACTATAAGACAATACCCTGATGAACATCAGTGCAAAATTTTTCAACTAAATACTAGCAAACCAAATTTAACACCACCTTAAAAATATCATTCACAATGATCAAGTGGAATCCATTCCAGGAATGCAAGGGTGGTTCAACATATACGAAATAATAAATGCAATACATCACATTAACATAATGAAAGACAAAATCCATACCATCATTTCAGTAAATACAGAAAAATCATTTGATAAAATTCAACATTCTTCCACAATAAAATTCTCAACAGATTAGGTACAGAGGAAATGTAACTAAACACAATAAAGGCCATATATAACAAATCCATAGTGAAAATTCTTAACACTCAAAAGTTGAAAGCTTTTCCTTAAGGTCAGGAACAATATAAGGATACCCACTCTTACCAATTCTTTTCAACATAATACTGAAAGTTCTGCCCAGAGCAATTAATCAAGAGAAAGAAATGAGACATTCTAATAGAAAAAATAAAGAAGTAGAATTGTTTCTGTTTACTGATGATGTGATCTTATATATAGAAAATCCTGAGGACTCCACACACACACACCAAAAAAACCTGTTAGAACTAATAAAGAATCCAGTAAAGTTATAGGCTACTATATCAACACACAAAAAATCAGCAGTGTTTTAATACACTAACAGCAAACTATCTGAAAACTAAATCAAGAAAACTATCTCCTTAAAAATAGCTACAAAAAAATACTAGGAATAAATTTAACTGAGAAGGTGAAAAATATTTATCCTGAAAACTATAAAACTATGATGAAAGAAATTGAAGAAGACACAAACGAATGAGAAGACATTTGATGTTCAGAAATTGAAAAAAAAACTAGTATTGTTAAAATTTCCATATTACACAAAGTGATCTACAGATTTAATGCAATTACATCAAATTGCCAACGTCATTCTTCACAGAAATATAAAAATACATTCTAAAATTCTTATGGAACCACAAAGACCTTGAACAGCTAAAGTAATCTTGAGCAAAAAGAATAAATCTGGATGCATCACACTACCTGACTTCAAAATATACTACAAAGCTATCATAACCAGAATATCATCAAATACTGGCTTCAAAACTGAAACACAGACCAAGAAAACAGAAGGGATAGCCCAGGAATAAATCCATATATTTATAGCCAACTGGTTTGAAACAAAGGTGCCAAGATTAAAAAACGGAGAAAGAAGAGTCTCTTCAATAAATGGAGTTGGAGAAACTGTATATCTAGATGTAGAAGAATAAAAACAGACATTATCTCACACCACATACAAAAATCAACTAAAAATGGATCATAAAATTAAATGTAAAACCTGAAAGTATAAAACTACTACAAGAAAAAAATAGGAAAAAAGGTCTGTGGCATTGGCCTGGCAATAACCTTCTGGATATGACACCAAAACCACCGGCAATAAACACAAAAATAGACAAGTGGGACTACATCAAATAGAAAGCTCCTGCACAAAAAAAAAAAAAAATCAACAGAGTGAAAAGACAACCTATGAAATGGAATGAAATTTTTTAAAACCATTGATCTGATAAAGGGTTAATATCCAAAATAAGAAACTCTCACAGTACAGGAGACAAAAAAGGAAATAACTCAGTTTTTTAAATGAACAAATGGAATGAATAAAATTAATGAACTCTTCTCCAAAGAAAACACACGAATGGCCACTAACTGTAGCAAAAGGTGCTCAACATAATTAATTATCAGCAAAATTAAAATTAAACCTGTAGAATATTACATCACACCTGTTAGGATGGCTTTCATGTTTAAAAAATAACAAAAGATAGTAAGTGTAGACAAGGATGTGGAAAAAAGGTAATTCTTCACACTTTTGGTGGAAATGTAAATTAGTACAGCTATTATGGAAAACAGTATGGAGATTCCTCACCAAATTAAAAATAGAACAATCATTTGAATCTGTGATCTCACTACTACATTTGAATCCAAATGAAATGAATCATTATTTTAAAGAGATATCTGCATTACCATTTTTACTGAAGCATTAATCACAGTAGTCAGTATATGAAATCAACTTAAGTAGCTATCAATGGATGAATGGATAAAGAAAATGCAGCATGTATGTACAATAAAATATTATTCTGCTAAAAGAGAAGGAAATCCCCCCCTATGTGATAACATGTGGAACCTAAAGGACATTATTTGTAGGGAAATATGTCAAGTATAGAAAGACAAATACTGGATGGCCTCACACTCATGTGGAATCTAAAAAAGCTGATCCAATATAGGTAGAGAGTAGATGGGGCTTACTAGGAGCTGGGGAAAGGGGATGGGGTGATGTTGGTAAAGGATACAAAATTTCAGTTAATTAGGAACAGTAAGTTCAAGAGATCTATTGTACAATATGATGACTATGGTTAAAAACAATGTACTGTATTCTTAAAAAATGCCAAAAGAGTAGAGAAAAGGGTGGAACAAGATGGCAGGAAAAAAGGCTACACTGATCATCCCCCAGCAAGGACACCAATTTAACAAATATCTACACACATAACAAAGCACCTTCATAAAGACCAAAAATCAGCTGAGTACTCACAGTGCCTGGTCTTAACTGTAAGTCACTAGAAGAAGCATCGAAGAGGTAGGAAAACCAGCACCACTTCTTCCCAGCTTCTGGCAGCAGGTACTTGGTACAGAGAGAGTTTCTGTGCACTGGTGAGAGGAAGACGCAAAAATTGTGAGGCACTGAACTCAGTGCTGTCCTGTAGGGAAAATAGACAAAACTCAGCTAACACTTGCCAACAGTAGGAGTATTTAAACCCATCTGCCCAAGTCAGAGGGCTATCTCTGATCCCAGTGGTCACAATTTGAGGTCCTACAAGCCCCACCACCTCTGGCTAAAGTGCTCTAGGGTCACAGTAAACTTAAAAGACAATCTAGGACACAAAGACTGCAACTTCTGGTGAGTCATGGTGATGAACTTGGCCCAGAGCCATTGGAATTGGGGGGACAGGTGAACTACTGAGATACCAGCTGGAGCAGCTAAGGGAGTGCTAGCATCACCCCTACCCTAACTCAGGCTGCAGAGCTCATGGCTCCAAAAAGGATCCCTTTCTTTCACTTGAGAACAGTAGAGGGAAGAGTGGAGAGGACTTTGTCTTGCATGTTGGATACTAGCTCAGCCACAGCATAATACAGCAGCAGGCAGAGTTGTGCATTCTCCTTTCCAGGCCCTAGCTCATGAATATTGTAGACACATGATAGGCCAGCAAGGAATGTGCTGCCTTGAAGAGAAGGACCCGGATCTGGCAGTATTCATCAACCGCTAACTGAAAAGTCCTTGGGTCCTGAATAACCAACAGCAACACTGAGGTACATTCTTGAGTGCCTTGGGTGAGACTCTGAGACTTGTTGGCTTTAGATGAGACCCAGCACATTCCCAGCTGTGGAGGCTACATTTAAACTAGAGGGAAATTTATAGCACTAAATGCCCACAAGAGAAAGCAGGAAAGATCTAAAATCGACACCCTAACATCACAATTAAAAGAACTAGAGAAGCAAGAGCAAACAAACTCAAAAGCTAGCAGAAGGCAAAAAATAATTAAGATCAGAGCAGAACTGAAGAAGATAGAGACACAAAAAACCCTTCAGAAAATCAGTGAATTCAGGAGCTGATTTTTTGAAAAGATCAACAAAATGGATAGACTGCTAGCAAGACTAATAAAGAAGAAAAGAGAGAAGAATCAAATAGACACAATAAAAAATGATAAAGGGGATATCACCACTGATGCCACAGAAATACAAACTACCATCAGAGAATACGATAAACACCTCTACACAAATAAACTAGAGAATCTAGAAGAAATGGATAAATTTCTGGATACACACACCCTCCCAAGACTAAACCAGGAAGAAGCTGAATCTCTGAATGGACCAATAACAGGCTCTGAAATTGAGGAAATAATTAATAGCCTACTAACCAAAAAATATCCAGGACCAGAAGGATTCACAGCCAAATTCTACCAGAGGTACAAAGAGGAGTTGGTACCATTCCTTCTGAAATTATTCCAATGAATAGAAAAAGAGGGAATCCTCCCTAATTCATTCTATGAGGCTAGCATCATCCTGATACCAAAGCCTCTCAGAGACACAACAAAAAAAGAGAATTTTAGACCAATATCTCTGATGAAGATCAATGCGAAAATCCTCAATAAAATACTGGCAAACCAAATCCAGCAGCACATCAAAAAGCTTATCCATCATGATCAAGTTGGCTTCATCCCTGGGATGCAAGGCTGGTTCAACATATGGAAATCAATAAATGTAATTAATCACATAAACCACATGATTATCTCAATAGATGCAGAAAAGGCCTTTGACAAAATTCAACACCTCTCTTCATGCTAAAAACTCTCAATAAATTAGGTATTGATGGAACGTGTCTCAAAATAATAAGAGCTATTTATGACAAACCCACAGCCAATATCATACTGAATGGGCAAAAACTGGAAGCATTTTCTTTGAAAACCGGCACAAGACAAGGATGCCCTCTCTCACCACTCCTATTCAACAGTGTTGGAAGTTCTGGCCAGGGCATTCAGGCAGCAGAAAGAAATACAGGGTATTCAATTAGGAAAAGAAGAAGTCAAATTGTCCCTGTTTGCAGATGACATGACTGTATAATTAGCAAACCACATCATCTCAGCCCAAAATTTCCTTAAGCTGATAAGCAACTTCAGCAAAGTCTCAGGATATAAAATCAATGTGCAAAAAACACAAGCATTCCTATACACCAATAACAGACAATACACCCATAACAGACAAACAGAGCCAAATCATGAGTGAACTCCCATTCACAATTGCTTCAAAGACAATAAAATACCTAGGAATCCAACTTACAAGGGATGTGAAGGACCTCTTCAAGTAGAACTACAAACCACTGCTTAACAAAATAAAAGAGGACACAAACAAATGGAAGAATATTCCATGCTCATGGATAGGAAGAATCAATATCGTGAAAATGGCCATACTGCCTATGTTAATTTATAGATTCAAGGCCATCTCCATCAAGCTACCAATGACTTTCTTCACAGAATTGGAAAAAACTACCTTAAACTTCATATGGAAACAAAAAGGAGCCCATATTGCCAAGCCAATCCTAAGCAAAAAGAACAAAGCTGGAGGCATCATGCTACCTGACTTCAAACTATACTACAGGCTACAGTAATCCAAACAGCATGTTACTGGTACCGAAATAGATATATAGACCAATGGAACAGAACAGAGGTCTCGGAAATAACACCACACATCTACAACCATCTGATATTTGACAAACCTGACAAATACAAGGAATTGCGAAAGGATTCCCTATTTAATAAGTGGTGCTGGGAAAACTGGCTAGCCATATATACAAAGTTGAAACTGGATCCCTTCCTTACACCTTATACAAAAATTAATTCAAGATGGATTAATGACTTAAATGTTAGACCAAAACCTTAAAAAGCCCAGAAGAAAACCTAGGCAATATCATTCAGGATATAGGCATGGACAAGGGCTTCATGACTAAACCACGAAAAGCAATGGCAACAAAAGCCAAAATAGACAAATGGAATCTAATTAAACTACAGCGCTTCTGCACAGCAAAAGAAACTACCATCAGAGTGAACAGGCAACCTATAGAATGGGAGAAAATTTTTGCAATCTACTCATCTGCAAGGGACTAATATCCAGAATCTACAATGAATTTAAACAAATTTACAAGAAAAAAACAACCCCATCAAAAAGTGGGCAAAGGATATGAACAGACACTTCTCAAAAGAAGGCATTTATGCATCCAACAGACACACGAAAAAATGCTCATCATCACTTGTCATCAGAGAAATGCAAACCAAAACCACAATGAGATACCATCTCATGCCAGTTAGAATGGCAATCATTAAAAGGTCAGGAAACAACAGATGCTGAAGAGGATGTGGAGAAATAGGAACACTTTTACACTGTTGGTGAGAGTGTAAATTAGTTCAACCATTGTGGAAGACAGTGTGGCAATTCCTCAAGGATCTAGAACTAGAAATACCATTTGACCCAGCCATCACATTACTGGGTATATACCCACAGGATTATAAATCATGCTGCTATAAAGACACATGCACACATATGTTTATTGTGGTACTATTCACAATAGCAAAGACTTGGAACCATCCCACATGTCCATCAATGATAGACTGGATTAAGAAAATGTGGCACATATACACCATGGAGCACTATGCAGCCATAAAAAAGGATGAGTTCATGTCCTTTGCAGGGACATGGATGAAGCTAGAAACCATCATTCTCAGCAAACTATCGCAAGGACAGAAAACCAAACACCGCATGTTCTTACTCATAGGTGGGAACTGAACAATGAGAACACTTGGACACAGGGCAGGGAACATCACACACTGGGGCCTACTGGGGGTTGGGGCCTGGGGGAGGGATAGCATTAGGAGAATTACCTAATGTAAATGACAAGTTGATGGGTGCAGCAAACCAACATGGTACATGTATACCTATGTAAGAAACCTGCACATTGTGCACATGTACCCTAGAACTTAAAGTATAATAATAATAATAATAATAAAAGAAAAATGCAACTGACATCCTGGAAAGAATGCATCAGAATCTTTTAATAGCAGAATTGATAAAGGAGAAGAACAGACTGGTAAGCATGAAGACAGGCTATTTGCAAACACACAGTCAAGAGTGAGCCAAACTCCAAATTACTGGTAGAAAATAAATAATAAAGATCAGAACAGAAATAAATAAAAGTGAAATGAAGGAAACAATACAAAAGATAAAGGAAACAAAAACTTGGTTTTCTGAAAAGTTAAACGAAATTGACAAAACTTTAGCAACACTAAAAAGAAAGACATAAAACCCAAACAAAGAAAATCAGAGATGAAAAAGGAGCCATTACAACTGATACTGCAGAAATTCAAAGGATTGTTAGTGACTACTATGAGAAACCATATGCCAATAAACTGAAAAATCTAGGAGACATAAACAAATTCCAAGACACATACTATCTACCAGGATTGATCCATGAAGAAATTCAAAACCTGAACAGATCAATAACAATGGCAAGATAGAAGCCATAATAAAAGTTCTCAAAGTGAAGAAAAGCCCAGATTCCAATGGCTTTGCTGCTAAATTCTACTAAACTTTTAAAGATTTAATACCAATTCCACTGAAGCTATTTCAAGAAATAGAGGAGAAGGGAGGACTTTCAAACTCATTCTTTGAGGTCAGTATTACCTTGATGCAAAAATACCCCCCAAAAAAAGAAAACTATAGGCTAATATCTCTCATGAACATCAATGCAAAAATCCTCAAGAAAATATTAGCAAACCAAATTCAATGACATGATAAAAAGATCATTCATTCTGACCAAGTGGAATTTATCCTTGGGATGCAAGGATGGTTCAACATTTGTAGTTTAACCAATGTGATACATCATACTGAACAGAATGAAGAACAAAATCAATAGGATCATCTCAATTGATGTTGAAAAAGCATTTGATAAAATTCGACATCCCTTCATGATGAAAACCCTCAAAAAACTGGGTATGGACGTAACATACTTCAACATACTAAAAGCCATATACAGTGGACCCACTGTTTTGCTTTGTTTTTGAGACAGAGTCTCGCTCTGTTGCCCAGGCTGGAGTGCAGTGGTGCGGTCTCAGCTCACTGCAACCTCTACTTCCCGGGTTCAAGTGATTCTCCTGTCTCAGCCTCCTGAGTAGCTGGGATTACAGGTGTGTACCACCATGCCTGACTAATTTTTGTATTTTTAGTAGGGGCAGGGTTTCACCATGTTGGTCAGGCTGGTCTCAAATTCCTGACCTTGTGATCCGCCCACCTTGGCCTCCCAAAGTGCTGGGATTACAAGCGTGAGCCACCAGGCCTGTTAATATACTCAGTGGGGAAAAACTAAAAAACTTCCTCTAAGGTCTCGAACACCACAAAGATGCTCAGAGCAATCAGACAAGAGAAAGAAGTAAAGGGCATCCAAATTGGAATGAAGAAGTCAAATTAGCCTAGTTTACAGATAATATGATTTCATATTTGGAAAAACCTAGAGACCCCACCCAAAAAAGCTATTTGAACTGACAAACAAATTGAGTAAAGTTACAAGATACAAAACCAATATACAAAAATCCATAGCATTTCTAAATGTTAACATTTAACAATCTGAAAAAGAATTTTTTAAAAAAGTAATCCCATTTACAATAGCCATCAATAAAATTTAATACTTAGGACTTAAATTGACCAAAGAAGTAAAATATAATGACACCATAAAACATTAATGAAATAAGTTGAAGAGGACACCAAAAATAGAAAAGATACTCAATGTTCATGGATTGGAAGAATCATTATTGTTAAAATGTTCATACTACCCAAAGAATTCTATAGATTCAGTGCAATCTCTATCAAAATACTGATGATAGCTCTCACAGAAATAGAAAAAAAGCCATAAAATTCATATAGAACCACAAATGACCCAGAATAGCCAAAGCTATCCTAGGCAAAAAGAACAAAACTGGAGAAATCACATTACCTAACTTCAAGTTACACCTCAGAGATATAGTGACCAAAATAGAATGGTACTGGCATAAAAACAGACACATAGACCAATGGAACAGAATAGAGAACCAAGAAACAAATCAACATACCTACAGTGAACTAATTTTTGACAAAGGTGTGAAGTTTATATACGGGAAAAAAAGACAGTCTCTGTAACAAATGGTGTTGGGAAAACTGGAGATCCATATGCGGAAAAATGAAACTAGATGTCTATCTCTCACCATATACAAAAATCAAATCAAAATAGATTAACGACTTAAATTTAAGACCTCAAACTATAAAACTACTATAATAAAACTTTGGGGAGACTCTCTAGGACATTGCTCTGGACCAGCATTTTTTAAGTAATACCCTACAAGCACAGGCAACCAAAGCAAAAGTGGACAAATGGAATCACACCAAGTTAAAAAGCTTCTGCACAGAAGAGGGTATAATCCACAAAGTGAAGAGACAACCCACAAAATGGAAGAAAATATTTGCAATCTACCCATCTGACAAGGTATTAATAACCAGAATACACAAGGAGCTCAAACAACTCTATATGAAAAACATATAATAATCCAATTAAAAAATTGGTAAAATATTTGATTAGACATTTCTCAAAAGAAGACATACAAATGGCAAACAGGAATATGAAAAGGTGCTCAACATCACTGATCTTCAGATAAATGCAAATCAAAACTACAATGAGCTATCACCTCCCCATAGTTAAAATGGCTTATATCCAAAAGCCAGACCATAAAAAATGCTGCCGAGGATGTGGAGAAAAGGGAACCCTTGTACACTGTTGGTGGAAATGTAAATTAGTACAAACTATAAAGAACTGTTTGAAAGTTCTTCAAAAAACTAAATAAAGAGCTACCACATGATCCAGCAATCCTACTGCTGTATATATGCTCAAAAGAAAGGAAATCAGTGTATAGAAGATATATCTGTACTCCCACATTTGTTGCAGCACTGTTGATAATGGCCAATATTTGGAAACAACCTAAAGTACATCCAACAGATGAATGAATAAAGAAAATGTGGTACATATACATAATGGAGTACCATTCAACCATAAAGAAAAATGAGATCCTGTCATTTGCAACAACATAGATGGAACTAAAGATCATTCTGTCAACTGAAATAGAACAGGCACAGAAAGACAAATATTGCATGTTCTCACTTATTTGTAGAATCTAAAAATCAAAATAACCGAATTTATGGAAATAAAGAGTAGAAGGATGGTTAACAGAGGTTTGGAAGGGTAGTGCATGTGGGGTGAAAGGTGGAAATGGTTAATGGGTACAACAAAAAAAATAGAAAGAATGAGAAAGGTCTACTCTTTGATAGTAGGATGGAATGATTAGGGTCAATAGTAATTTAATCGTACATTTAAAAATAACTAAAAGTATAAAGTTGAATTATTTGTAGCACAAAGGATAAATGCTTGAGGGGATGAATACCTCATTGTCCATAATGTGATTATTATGTATTGCATGCCTGCATCAAAACATCTCATGTACAACTACTATGTACCCATAAAAATTAAAAACTAAAAATTAAAAAGTGCTGAGTGGATACTAAGTTTTTTTAATCACAAAAATGATAACTATGTGAGGCAATACAAATGTTAATTATAATAGCTACATTTAGTCATTTCACAATGTATATATATATACAAAACATCTAGTTTTACATCTAAATACATACAATTGTATCTGTCAGTTTTTTAAAAACTTAGAAGATAGACAAATAACCTCTCAAAATGATATAAATTTAGATGGTGTTTAAAAATTATGATATCTTTTTTATCAATTATTTTTATTTAGAAAGTAGAGCTATTATTCATAGAATATTTTTATTAAAATATAATGGATCTGATTTTTTGTTGTCTTTTGTTTTTTTTTGTTTTTTTCAGAAACAGTGTCTCACTCTGTCACTCAAGGTGGAGTGCAGTGGCATGATCACTGAGGCAAGAGGATAGGTTAAGGCCAAGAGTTCAAGAGTTCAAGTACGGTGAACTTGAACTCTCGAACTTGAATTCTTGAACTCTTGGGCTTAAGCTATCCTCTTGGCTCAGCCTCCATAGTAGCTAGGACTACAGGCACACACCACCATGACCATGCCCAGCTAATTTTTTTTTCTTTTCTTTTCTCTTTTCTTTTCTTTTTTTTCTTTTCTTTTCTTTTCTTTTGTACAGATGGATCTTGCTATTTTCCCTAGGCTGGCCTCGAAAGCCTGCTCTTCAGGCTCTGGAATAGCCACTGTGCCTGGCTATATATACTAAAATTTGTAAGGAAGGAGAGAATGTGTGAAGCTCTTGAAGGAATATTGTGTCTAACTGCAGAAGCCTAGAGCTATTTTGTTGGAGATTTCAGAGACTTACCCAGAGGTAAAACAATGAGGCTCCACCCGTGGTGATGCAAATAAGTGATTAACCTCTCCCAGCCTTTATCAAGCAACCTTGAGAAAGTCCCTCAACCTCTTTAAGATACAATTTTCTTACTATGAGTTAGGTTAGTACCTAGCTATAGGGTGGTTGTGAAAATGAATCAAGACAACACATATAAAGTACTTACTACAACATGTAACATCTATCAATTACTATGATTATAAATATCTCCCCTGCAAATTTGTATTATTTTTAAGGAAAGACATCCCATTTCAATCATCTTACTTTCCCCTTACCCATCTAGCATAGTGCTAGGTATTATATATGTTTGTTCAATTTAATTTATATGACTTACTAATTTTCTACTTCAGACAGTATATTTTAAAAAATAGAAGTAAATGAGAAACTTAAAGATACACCTTAGCTCCTAGGGCATTCATCAGTACTCGGCAGCAGGTCAATAAATGCTTCGTTAGTTGGCTGAAAACACTAATCTCGACCTATGCTTTGGAGTGGCTGTTAAATGAGTATAATGATACAGTAAATATTTGCAAATAGAATTAAACTGTTGCCAAATTTAAACTATATTCTATTTAATTCAAGATGCATCATGAATTGTGATTTTTCTATTTAAACCCAAAGCTAGCCAACAGTTTTAACTCTGGAATAGATATTTTAGGCAAGGCATTTTATATTTGAATTAGAATTGTGTCTTTTATTGTAATATTTTTAATTTGTCAATGGTTGAAAGTGTCTCAGAAACATGGAATTTAAGGGTGCAAATGTGACTTGAAAATGGATTAAAACCTTCACTTCCAACTTAATCAAATGCCTTGCTATATTTTTACATAAAACAATCCATAATTGACTTTTAAAATATGAAAATTGGTTTTGGCCAATGTCCCATTCATCTGTTGCCAAGATCAGACCTCTCTAGGTAATCTACAGAGGAATGGATCAGAGAGGAAAGGAAGTTTATAATTGTCATTGCAGCATAAGTCAAACTTATTGATTGCTTGCTTTATGCTATTCTTTCATTTTTTAGCAAGCATATTTAGCTCTCACAGAAGCCCTAACAGTAACTGATGCCATTATTAGTCACATTATACAGACGGGACAACTTAAGTAGAGAGAGATTATTTCACCTGTGCAAATGTTACAGGTAGTTAGATTGGCATGAGTGGGGCAGGAGAGGCCTCTTCTCCCCCTACTCACTAGTAATGTCAGGTGATGGTTTGACGATTATCACATTGCTCTCTAAAAATAATAATTTGGCAGCCAGTGCCTGGGCGCCAGGGAGAAGACAATCAATCTCCTGATGATCCACAGCTATCAAGTCCACAGCTATCAACATTAAAGAACTAATTGAATTGCAGATGCCAGTGAGAATAAACTTCCTGGGAATGTGTGTTAAGAGATGAAATGGCAAAAAATGACCTACCAGGTGCACTCCACTGGAGAAGGGAAGAAAGCTTCAGTTGGGTATGCATACAACTTCTTAAACGCACTGCGCGTGCTCACTTCCCAAGGGTAAGGAGGGCACTGCACATGCGGGAAGCCCAAGCCAAGGGAAGAATCATGGGAAAGACCCAAGCCTATAAAGCCCTAGGATCAAGGTCAAAGTCTCTCTTTGATCTTCAGGAGCCCACTTGGATCTCTTAAGTGAACTTTCCTTTCTTTCCTGTTCGAAAGCCTTTTAAAATAAACTTCTGCTCCTGCTCTGAAACTTGCTTTAGTGTCTTGGTGTCTTTCTCTGCCTTATACCCCTCAGTCAAATTCTGTCTTCTGAGGAGGCAAGAACTGAAGTTGCTGCACACCCACATGGATATGCCACCAGTAACACAGGGTAACTTGGATACCTTCCACCAGTAACACAGAATCATCCAGATCATAAGTAGAGAGCCAAGAGTCAAACGTAAATAGTATGGGTTTGTAATACGATTCAAGTGGCTACATTTTAAATCACCACTTCAATGCTTTGACACTACCCACTACCACTTCTTTGATATAGGAATGGCCTCCACCCTCTTCTTAGGTGATAGCCATCTTTCAGTATTTAGCATCTCTTATGTGTTTATTTTAAAAGGCCTTGGACATATAAGAACGTGTTTATTTTTATGATGGCTTTATTTTACTTCTGAGGAGACATTTTACATGCTGGGAAAGCATAAGAGCATCTCATGTCTACTCAAATAAAAAAGCAATTAATCAGAGCTTAACATTTTTGACAGAGTCTTAACACCTTCTAACGGGGTCGTTAATTATTTCTTTCTAGTAGAGTTGTTGAATGATTAAAGCTAAAAGCTTCATGGAGTAATTTCTTAAGTGTGGTTATGACAGAATATCATTGAATATAAGTGCATTTTGTTTCATGGAGATATGTTACGATATTTGTTATTATGACGTAAGTAATCTGAGAGAAGAAATACCTACACACCTAAAGTCAGCAATTGTTTCAGGGTAATGCAAAACATGGTATCACCTAGGATTAAATGCTTCCCCATTTTATTAATTTATTTTATTTCAAAAATGATTAAAGGAAAAGTAAAATTAAAATTTCCCTTTTGGGGCCAGAAAAAATAAGGTTGCTGGATACAGTGGAATGAACACTCAATTAGAAACCCCAAAATATTCCTCCAAATTCCTGCTTTTGATTAGCTAATGCTCTTAAAGCAAATTCCTGCCTTAAAGCTAATGCTCTTAAAGCAAATTCCTGCCTTTGATCAGCTAATGCTCTTGGGGAACTCTGTCTTTTTTCTTATAAAGTAAGATATTTTAGCTAGATGCTCCACTGTCCTTTCCAGCACCTATTCTAATATTTCCTTTCCACTAATACTCAGTGCACAATAAAATATCATTGGTCTCTCACTTTCTTCCTCTTTTTTAAAAAACGTCTCATTTGTCTGTAAACCTTTCAAGAGTAAATGAGAGTTTTAGTTTCCAGATGGTTACCTCTAATGGTTTTTGTGGGACATGTATCTGAAAATTAGGACTTAGTATTTAGAAGGAAGTGAACCATACAATAGTCTTACCTCTCTATGGAACCCATCATTTGTCATAACCGTTCAATTCATCATCCATGAGCTACTATAACTTCTATTTTCATAACTTTATTAAATGAAGATAGTAAATGATTGCCCTATACCTAAATGTGCTCCTTTTTTAGAACCAGAATTATGATACTTTTGAGATAATCTCTGATTTTGAAACACATATTATATAGTGTCATAAACCCATTATTTATTAGCAAACATATTTAAATAAAAAAGATGATTTTTAAGATTTCAAAAGACATTACCAATGTTTATGTTCTTGTACATTCTTCTTTCAAAATCTTTTTTCATGTTTTCCTCTGATGATCAGTCCCAGTTAGACTAACAGAGGAACCACAGCTAAATGCATGAAGCTTACGATTATTTTGGCAAATTATTCCAAGGTGTTTTCCAAAATGACTGAACTTACCCATCCACAATAAATTCCTAGTAAAGTCTCAGTGGAACTAAAATAGATATGAAGCTTATTTCTCACTATTATGGCAGAATGGACAACGTAAGTGGACAATTATTGATTTCCTGTCTAAACTGATTGACATTAATTTTAATAAGCTAGGACCTTTCTCCCTTATTTCAGGCTGTTTTTCAAGAGTTCAAGACTTTAATCCTGTATTACGACTAATAGAATGGCTTGCTTACTTTTTCTAAAGTCTTTCCATGGTCAGAAAAACAAGTTATTATTAAAGCCCAGAAGCTAAATTGTAATTTTATAAAGAAGCTTTTAGTCTGTTAATGTTTGATTTGTTGTTTGACTGCTTTCCAGATAATTAAAATGTTCTTCTTCCAACCCCTAATGTGAACTATAGAACCTCTGAGAATTTTACCATAACTAACATGGATCATTATTAGTTATAAGATTGTATTTACTGGTGCCATGTAACAATAATTGGCAAGCAAGCAAATTAACTAGAGTCAAACTAAGTCTAAAAGCTATACCGGAAGAATACAGCTTGGACTTGTGACATCTGACTTGATAAGAAAAAACAGATGGATAACAAATGATGTATTTTAAAACCATACCTCTTCCCTCAACATGAGAGTTTTTGAAAATGTCTTTGGAGGCAAAAATTAGGATGGTAAACGGAAAGTCCAATACAGATAGCAGTTAAATCAGTTAGTTTAATGACTCTTCTCCTAACCACCACCTCTGTTCCTTATTTTAATCACTCAACAATGAACTCAAAGTTAGAATGAGAGATCTATTGCAAATGGTAGCATCAAAAATTAATATCAATAAGCTTGATATTGAGGGGGTAAATCTCTATAATAAAATAATAATTAGGAACATACTGAGTTGATTTCATTTTTTGCCCTTGTGGAAATCTAGCATTTAAATGAGATGATTACATTTGATTGTATCTTTTTTTGCTTACTTCTGAAAGGAGAGCATAATAACTAATGTATTTCTCCATATATGTTTAGTAATGAAGATGTCCATTTCAATTTCATCTTTGCAAAGAAACATGCTTTGCCAAGTGCTCACACCTGCAATTATGTTTTCTAAGTCTTCATTTTCTTCTCTAATTACTCCTTGATTGTAGGGTAAATTCTCCAAGCTGTAGTGAAAAACAAATCATTGTCTTTTTATCACCTCCCTGGGGAATTCATTACACTTGTTTACTGATGTGTATGGCTGACTGAATAAAGTGATTCCTAATTAGCATATATGAAATAATCATTGGTCTATCTGGAGTCATAATTAATGCATTAGGAAGAATTTACTCAGTGTCAAGAAGATAGGTATTAGAATAAATTAGCTTATCTTATCTGTGTTGAAGCACAGAGAATACCTTAGATACAATGTTTATTAAAACAGGGCAATAACAATATGGCAATTTGCTAAAATCATTAGTGCACATCATTGAAAATATACATTTTTGCATCTAAACTCCGTTCTACATAATATGCCACAGAAATAAAAAGCTAACTTGACATCTTAGTAAATGTAACTGAAGGTTTGAAGACAGGAAAAATTCAATTGTTTTTCCAGTATTCTTTCATAATTACTATATTATTTTCCTGGGCTTGGGAAAAACCCACCTACTAAAGGAATTTTTTCATTGAATGCAATCTTTAGTTTGCTTTAGGCATATGTTTCATTTCTAGATAGGAATAGTAAAGATTTGAAGCTAAAAACACAGAAGAGTTGAGGGTTTCAAGGGAAAAGCCAGCTGGCTGTCTTTGTCTTAGAGAATTTGACATGGTCTACAGGCTGGCCTTCAGCCTCACCAGCTCAAAGACTGGTTAGAATATTAAGCATATAACTGGTTAGCATATTAAAAAGTGCTCTTTTGAATTCTCACAAATCAAACTTAGGATGAGTGATGTAAAAAGCAGAGCCTATCTTATTGATTTACAATGAGAAGCATAACTGTCAAAAGGCTGACTACATTTGCATCAATATGACCAGTTCATTCTCCCGCTAAGCAAATCTTCATGGGAAGCCAAATTACGACCTAAATTTGCTTGCTGAACATGGAAATATGTCAGGTCACTCTGGTTGTGAGTGTGTTGAGTATCACTAGGCATAGTCTCTGATGTCTCAATGAGACAATCTACACAGCATAAATCACTTGGCCACAGGGACTGGGATACTGAGGATTTGTATGAGGACTCCCCTTCATGCTGGGAGAATAGAAACTGACAGGACTGGAATTTCTAGCTCCTCCTTTCTGCACTTCCTGACTGATGAGCTGCTTCCTAATGGGCACAGTTCTCTATAGAGAAGTTAATCCCTTGGGTCAAGCGCTTAGAGTTTTCTTTCCGTCTCTTTAAGATGTTTTTGCTTATCTTGGATCTTTGGCATTATGCATTCATTCTATATTTTAATTATGAGTCATAATTTTTCACATGTTCTTGTAGAGGAATCTTACTATTGACCTGTGTCAAATGTCTTCATATAAAAATCTAAAAGGAAACATTCTCATGAGAGTCTCAGTTGCATAATTGTTTGAACTGAAAAGTCTGATACCTTTACCAAGAATCCATAGTCATAGCACACACAGTCCTGTTCTATTGAGAGGATATGACATTGGCCTTCCATACACCCCCACTCTGCCATTTCTACACTCTTTCTCATGGACATTCAGTCACTCTCTATCATCCTCTTCCTCCATCCACCTTTACCCTCATTTCAGCCCTCACACACATACATACCACATCACTCCCCAGTGGGCATGCAGCCTGTCCCACTTTCTGTGATCCCTCATCTGCATGTGTATATTTATTTTCAAAAATATTTGATATATATAAAGAGGCAAACTAGAGAGGATCATTGGAAAAATTTTTAACACTCTTCCATGAACTTTTATGTGGCTTTGGGAAAACTCTCTACCTTTCTCTGTTCCTCATACCAAAAGTTAGAGATTTTATATGATCTGCATATTTCATGAGTTTTTGTTCCTTAAATACATGGGAATTTGTTCTTATAGAGCATTAGACTTGGGTAGAATATTGTTCCATTAAATTAATCTGATAATCGCCTCAATAATCCACTTAGGTACATATCATTAAAAAATGTGTATGTACATGTGTGTTAGTAGTAGTACAATGTTATGCATTAGTGTATGTGTATACATATGTAGACAGATATGGATGGATGGATAGATAGATAGAGAGAGAGATAGATAGATAGATAGATAAAAAATTGTATATAGACCAACGATTTTAAAATAAATAAGAAAACTCCAAATAGGGGGAGTTCTAAGGTTAAGAAACACTGGAAATCTGGGTTCAAAAAATAAACAAGGTTCTTTAACTGCAGGAAATCTCAGAGCTTGTAAGAAGCTAGTGTGTTTGTGAGAGAGTTACAGAGTTTTCAAATTTTATTTGATTACAAAAACTTTTGTTATAAAAAATCAGTTCTTAGAATTTTATGTTTTGCAGAGCACACATTTGCAAATTTAGTTGTAAAAGGCTTATTTTCTAGACTCCATTATTAATTATCACTTTTGATCCAGATACAGAGAGTTACTCTGTATATACTATCAATAGAGACAAATTGTTCTTGTGCTCAGATTATCAGTTGGCTGTTAATAAAAAAATGATGTGAACAAGAAATGTCATTCAAAGTAAACAAATAACTAGGTAAACAAATTACAGTACAATCACTAAATGGAATACCACTCGGCATTAAAAAAGAATGGAATATCGAAACCCAAAAGAGCATAGCTGAATCTTCAAAATATTATTCTAAGAGAAAGAAGCCAGATATAAAAAGCTATAATTTAATTATATAAAATTCAAGGGCTGACAAAATTAGTATATGGTTATATAAATCAGAAGAGTGGTTGCCTCTGGAAGTGAAATGATTGACTAGAAAGAGTCATCATGACACTTTTTGGGATGATAAATATGTTCTATATCTTGATTTGGGTGATGACAATTCAGGAAATTTTATTTGTTAAAGCTCATCAAACGATTAAGATTGTTTAAACAACCATAAACAATTATGATTTGAGCATTTATTTTATTGTACATAAATATTACTTCAGTACAGAAATATTTTTTAAAGAAATGTTATGTAAAGTTTGAGATTATAATGCTCTGTTTACAATAGTTTTTGTTAACTGGAGTAGAATGATACTAATGAGAAAAATAAAGTGATGAAGAGCTCTACAACTGCTTTACATTCTGTAAATACAAGAGGCTGTCATTAATATGTTTATCATCAGTATCATGGTCAGGGAGGAATTTATCTTAACCCTGATTCCCAGGAAAGCAGAGCCTGTTGCAATATTTAGATGCCAATGCTGATTTGGGACATGCAATCCTAGGACATTAAAAGTGAATGAAAAGGGAAATAAGGCAGAGAAGGATGAGAAGCAATGTATTGTTATACTGGTTATTGTATCATGATTTGAACGAGGGCAATACATTTAGTTCACACAGTCGTACACTGGCTTAGGTTCCTAGTGTGTTTCCAGATAGGATGAATAGACAGAACTGTTATTGAAGGGAGAAGAAAAAAAAAAAAAAGACTACTTACTTTCTCCTATCCTCTGATGCATAGTGATCAAAATTTCCCCCAGAGGAAGCTATGTCCTTTGCACTTCTGGTTTACATCACTTGACCCATTTGGTAACCACCTTGGGAGCAAGGTCCTATACCTTGTGGTATGGCCCTTCAACTGAATCCAAATTCTGGTAGAGCACATAGCTGATCAGCTTCAGGAAGCAGAACCATGTGAGCGTGGACAGAATTAGCCCTGGTGGCAGGTGAGATGGAGCAAACATGATGATTCAAGACACAGCCTAGATGCTGAAGGAACTGAAAAGCTTTATCTGATACTGCCAATAGAGGATCAGGTTAGTATAATAACAACTACTATGTGGATTTCTGTGAAAGTTGTTGTAAGAATTAAGTAAGTTAATATATAGGAAATTCTTGTAAGCTCATAGTAAGTGCCTAATAAATCTTAAATATAAATCTAATATTTTATTATATTCTTATCACTTCACAACATATTTTTCTAAATATAGTCTCATTTAGTTCTTATAACATTGTTTTCAAGCAGTGTTTTTCTCATCTTACTTTACATCTTCTGAATATGAAGCTTACAGAAATTAAATGTTGTAGCAACTTAATAGTTAGTGTTTTCACGTGCACAGGCCATAGAACTGAGGACTAAGCTTTACGTGACTTGCCCAGCATCATGGAGCTATTAAGGAACTATGGCACAACTAGAATACAGAATATGTACCTCTTAGTCAAGAATGATCCATGTCACATCATGCTACCTTTTCCCAATTATGTGTAAAAGTACAAATATTTTACTAATATATTTAAGTATACTGGTTTCCTTTTTAGGCTTCTAAGAAACACAAAAAATAAAGTGGTATAACAGGTCATAAAAATTTATTTCTAAAGTCCGGAATTTGCTGAGGTTTCTATTGGCATTAACATACTAAACATTTCTGGGAACAAAATGGAAACCATCTTATTGGCTCATACATGTTTTACTGATTCATAAGTGTTTTTTCATCTTTACATTGATGAAGTGGTTCAGGCCTGGTCCCTTTCCTCCTGCTCAAGTTCATCTGTTCATGCATTAATGACTCTGTCTATGCCCCAAAGAGCAGGTAGTTTAGAGGGGGAGATAGATAAGTACACAGTTATAAAACAATGTGATAAATGCTAAAATGAGTGTAATTGTGGGTGCTTTGGATGGTCAAAGAAGTTTGTTATAAGACATTAGTAATGAACACCCCATTTTATAGTGATAAGAATTTTATTAATTTTAAAGCATCCCTTTAAAATATAAATCTAGTTCTGGATAATTTGAACCATATATTTTTTTCATTGAACCATTATGTAGTGGTGACAGAGCATTAACCAAAGAAAGTTCCTCCCAGGTAGGAAAAGCAAGTAGAAGCTCCTCATTGCTAAAGCAGAAGGATGATTTACAGTGGATGAATCCATGGAGAGAATATTACATGAGTTCCTAAAAGGAACCCACAATTTCCAACACCCTAGATATTGATGAAAGTGGAAAGTGGAGTGATAAAACTCCTTGAAAGAAATAGGAAAATCTAATAATATCTAGTCTGCTGCTCCTGACCACATGCAGCAAGGCTTAGGAGCAGTAAAGAAGCAAGGGCAGAGGAAAGGGTCTAGAAATAAGTACTCGGGGCTACTCCCTCTTTGGCCATGGTCAACATGCCATGTACAGTAGCCCCAGGAGTCCTGTGGGCCCTGTCAGCAGGGTATAGAGCTGCTAAGAGGGCTGCCAGTGGAACTTATCAGAGGAATTGGAGCAGCATGAGTTGGCCACAGAGCAGGGTCCATGGCAGGAATTTTGGCAGTGGTTGTCAACTCCAAAAATAGGGAATTAGTCATTCCTTGGCAAACAACAACACGAGTTCTCCAGGGATGAGATTACACCTCTCCACATTAGAGTAAACCAGAGCATTTCCTCGTAGGCCTCCCTTTGTGACTGTGAACATACACTGGAGAGGTAACCTTTATATAGTCACCACCTTGGAAAAGAGGCAAGTGAGGAAAAAAAACGAACAAACTCACCACTAATCTTATACTGAACAGTGAAAAATTAAGAGCGTTTCCTCTAAGAACTGAAACAAGAAAAGAATGCCCACTTTCTCCACTCTTATTCTTCAAAGTACTGGAAATCCTAGTTAGAGCAATTAGGCAAGATAAAGAAATAAAGGCATCCAGATAGAAAAAGAGGACATCATGTTTTTCCTCTTTGTAGATGACATAATCTTACATAAAGAAAAACCTAAAGACTCCACCAAAAACCTCTTAGAACTGATAAATAAGTTCATTAAGATTGCAGTATACAAAATCAGTATACAAAACTCAATAGCATTTCTATACAGTAATAATAAACTAGCTGAAAAAGAAATCAAAGAAACAATCCCATTTATAATTGCTACTAAAAAAATCTAGAAATAAACTTACAAAGGAGGTTAAAGATCTCTACAATGAAAACTACAAAACACTGATGAAAAAAATTAGAGGCCACAAAATATGAAAAGGCATTTGAACCTCCTAGATTGAAAAAAATTAATATTGTTAAAATGACAATGCCACCCAATCTAGAGAATCAAAGTACCAATTACATTATTCACAGAAGTGGAAAAAGAATCCTAAACTTCACGATAAACCACAAAAGACCCTGAGTAGTTAAAGCAATACTGGACAAAAAGAACAAAGCCTGAGGAATCACACTTGCTGATTTCAAAAATAATACAAAGCTATAATAACCAAAACAGCATGGTATTAGTATAAAAAGAGATGCATGAATCAATGCAATGGCATATGGAACTCATAAATAGGCCAGGTGCAGTTGCTAACACCTGTAATCCCAGCATTTTGGGAAGCCAGGGTGGACGGATCACCTATGGTCAGGCGTTTGAAACCAGCCTAGCCAACATGGTGAAACCCTGCCTCTACTAAAAATACAAAAATTAGCCAGGTGCGGGGGTGGGCACCTGTAATCCCAGCTACTTGGGAGGCTGAGGCAGGAGAATTGCTTGAACCCAGGAGGTGGAGGTTGCAGTGAGCCAAGATTATGCCATTGCACTTCAGCCTGGGTGACACAGCAAGACTCCATCTCAAAAACAAACAAACAAACAACCTATAAATAAATCCATGTATTTACAGCCAACTGATTTTCAACAAACATGCCAAGAACATACATTGGGGAAAGAACACTCTCTTCAACAAATGGTGCTGGGCAAACAGGACATTCATATGTAGAAGAATAAAATTAGACCTCCATCTCTCATTGTATATGAAATAAACTAAAAGTGGTTTAAGGACTTTAATGTTTGACCTGAAACTATAAAACTACTAGGAGGAAACACAGGGAAAATGTTTCAGGACATTTGTCTAGGCAAAGATTTGATGAGTAAGATTTAAAAAGCACAAGTGAAAATTACAAAAATAGACAAATAGAAATATATCAAACTACAAAGTTTCTGCCCAGAAAATGAAACAATCAACAGAGGGAAGACGACCTGTAAAATGGGAGAAAATATTTCCAAACTATTCGTATGACAAAGGACTAATATTCAGAATATATAAGAAACTCAAATAACTCAACATTAATAATAGATAATCTGATTAAAAAGTGGATAAAGTCAAAAGAGGTCATACAGGTGACCAAGAAGTATATGAGAAACAATGCTGAACATCACAAATCATCAGAGAAATGCAAATCAAAATCACTATGATATATCATCTCATCCTCGTTATGATGGCTATTATAAGAGATAAAAAATAACAAGCCCTTGCTAGGATGCAGACAAAACGAAATTCTTATACATTGTTGGTGAGAATGTAAATTAGTACAGCCTCTATGGAAAGCAGTACGGAGATTTCTCTAAAAACATCAAATAGAACTACATGATCCAGCCATTTTGCTACCGGGTATTTATACAAAGGAAATCAGTATATTGAAGAGACGCCTGCACTCCACTGCAGTGTTTATTGCAGCACTAGTCACAATAGCCTAGATATACAATCAACCTAAATGTCCACCGCCAGCTGAATGGATATAGAAAATGTGGTATATGTACACAATAGAATGCTACTGAGCCATTAAAATATGAAGCCCTGTCATTCACAGCAACATGGATGAGCCTGGAGGACATGATGTTAAGCGAAATAAGTCAGGCATGGAAAGACAAATACCATCCACTTTCACTCATATGTGGGAGCTTAAAAAAATGAGTTCACAGAAGTAGAGAATAGAATTCTGGTTATTAGAGGCTGTGAGGTAGTGGGGAAGAAAAGATAGGGAGAGATTGGTTGATGGGCACGGAATTACAGTTAAATAGAAATAATAAGTTCTAGTGACAGTACTATAGAGTAAATATGGTTCATAATAATTTATTATATATTTTCAATAGCTAGAAGACAAGATTTTGAATGTTTATGACAAAAAGAAATGATAAATATTTCAGTTGATGGATACTCTAATTACCCTGATTTTATCATTATTCATTGTGTACATGTATAGAAATATTACTGTGTCTCCTACAAACGTGCAATTATTATGTGTCAATGAAAAAGAAAAGAAAAAATATATAATTTTTTTTAGGAATTACACTTTCAAGCTCTGAGATAATATTTTTCCATGTACCATATCTTTTAAAATTTACAATAAGCCTAAGAGGTAGGTAGAAATTTTATCCCCAATGTATAGATGAGAAAGCTAAGTTATCATTAAAATATTAATTGCCCATGTTCCTTTAGGTGCCAGGTCTCCTATTTGAACCCAGACAAATCAATTCTAATATCCATGATTTGGGCCACATCGTCATGCCTGGCTCTCATGCTTCCTGATTCTGCACTGAGGCAATTTTAAGAATGAGGAAAAAAAAGACGTAACTAATGTAGGTATTCAGTGCCCAGTTTTTTCCATGAATGGTTTGCTCACAATAAACGTCTGTGGAACTTGCCTATGTAGCAAAAACTTAATTGAGTGGCTGCTGGGCAACCCAAGCCAGCTGCTGGGAAATTGTGCCCTTGTTAACAGAATCAAGTCCCTTTTTTATTCCTGTCAACAGTTTTGGGGATTTCTATATTCTAAGTTGATTCTGCATTTAATGTATAATTGCAATACAAGATTGAAAATTCTGTTTACAATGTAATTCTAAAGTAGTTTATACTCTTGCATTATTGAAATGGCTTGCTTGAAACAGCTCACTACACCCAGAAAAGCCTTCTTAGCTAAGTAGGAGGACTTCCAAGTCCATTCTTTACAAAATGCTACAGCCAGATGAAGTATATCCTGTTGCTGGCTGATTTTTTTTAAACTAGTAATTTATTTTAAACTTTTCAGGCTAAGGCAATTATTCCTTCCTGTTCATTGGCATAATATTTTGGGGGTGCATTTATAAGTTTATTAATGAAAATCACTCATCGATTGAAGACAAGAGTAGAAAGTAAAAGTATGTCATAAACTAGGAAGTTTTCCAAATGCGAGTTTTTATTATTCTTCAAAAACAATACCAATAGTTGGTGCTGTTAAAATAATATTTACAATCTTTGCTGGATAAATTTCCCAACTTTAAGATACACCTTGTGGACATTAATAATATGAATATTCTGTAGTCTTTGCTAGTTTCCTTTCTCCTTAAGATTAATTTCTATGAAAGAACATCGTTTTAGCCTTCGAATTTCAACTAACATTTCAGGGTAACCTAGGGTTTATAGGACACCATGCTAAGCACTCAAAAAAAAAATGAAAAGTTATAAAACATGGTCCCTTCCCTTTAGATCACTAATGTACGCCAGGGAAGATTACCTGATGTATTTGAAAGAAGTAGAAAAAGTTCACTTCCAGCTCTAGTACTAGTGATATGACTTTCTACGTTATTTAACCTGAGCCTCAGTTTATTAATCAATAAAGTGAGGTTCATAATATTTGTTTTGAAAATTTTTATGAGGCTTACATGAGACAATTTATGTAAAAGCCAGCACAATATCAAACAGAGTAGTGTTTATACATGCTAGGAATGTTTATGATGGTGAATAAACACACACACACACACACAAAAAGAAAATACCACATATTTTCAATGGCTACGTCAAAACAAAAGCTAATTTCAGGTTTGAGTATTTAAATATATTTATGCTTAAAAATATTAACCATAAGCTTTAATATGTTTAACTTGCCAAAAAAAACCCAATAATATTCCTGAATAAAAAATCTGGCTGGGGTGTAAATCAATATCTCCAACTTTAATTTACTCAGTTAACCAGAAATTAAACTAATTGTATACCTGAGAGTTTGAGGAAGGAAAATGGAAAAGAGTGGGGTAGGTCTCCTGCTATTCACCAAGATGGAAAATCATAGGAAGTGGTAACCAATGGCCCTAGAAAACAGGTTTGGTTTCAGAGAGCTCCGACTTACACTCTGATTCTTTTTAGCTGTGTGATGGCAAATAATGAAACTTATTTCTTCCTCAGCTTTTTCATCTTAAAAAGGATATATTGTGTGTAAAACTGGTTATCACATAACCTGCGAGAGTAATTGCTCAAGAAAAATGAAGTTATTATTCTTTTAGCTATTTTTTAAAGTATGAATTGAATTAAGATTTGGTTTGCATTTCTGACCATGAAGCATCAGTACAAAGAAATTGTTGGGTCTAATCTATTGAGGAGCTCAGGTCACCGATAGATTGTTATAGAAAACTAGATTCTTTGCTAAAAAGGATGCTCTCATGAAATTACCCACAGAAGTAGTTAGGGAAGATTCCACACTGGAAAGAAGCTGCAGTTAATTTTCATGCTGTGTTTCATGTCAGTATAAAAGTCACATGAATTACCCGTGGTCACTGTAAAACGCTAATAATAAGACCCAAGAATGTCCAGCAGTGAATGGAGCACAGATTTTCTATTGAGTAACACTACCCAGCTTCAGAAAGAGCTGAAGAAAAAGCCACTATTTGCTCTCAAATTCCCCAGGGTAGGCTAGTATGTGGAAGGTTGAAGTTTCTTAATTGAGAAACTGTAAAATTGTAATTTCACAGTGTTATGTGTTCATATTGCATTGTGCCTTTTTCAGATAAATTTTGATTGACCTAGAAGATTCTATCCAGAAATGTTTATTGCATACATATACACATGCACACTCACATACACAGAAACACACACACACATATATATTTATATACAAATATATATATTTTAATATCTCAGATATGAAATTACAAACTCAACCATTTAATTTGTAAACTTGTGGTAGGCAGAATTCTAAGATGACCCATGATGATCCTCACCCTTGTATAATCCGCTCCCAATGAGTGTGGGTGGGATCTGTGAATATGATTAATTAGCCCTCCCATTATTATTTCACTTTACATGGCAAAGGGATTTTTCTGATGTAATCAAGTTTCCCAGTCAGTTGAGTTCACTGAAAGGACGATTATCCAGGCAAGCCTGACCTAATCACATGAGCCCTTTAAATCTGGGTCTAGGGTCAGAAACAGAGAAGATCAGAGATTCAAAGCAGCAGAGATATTCTCTCGCTGGCTTTGAAGGAGTAACTGTCATGTTGTGGGGAGGGCCACATGGCAAGGAATGGCAGCAGCCTCTAGAAACTAAGAAAAACCCCTGACCGGAGGTAAGAATTCTGCCAAGAACCTAAATAAAATTGGAAGGGGACCCTGACCCTCAAACTAAATAGTAGCCCTAGCCAGCACCTGATTTCAGCCATGCAGGTCCTGAGCAGAGAAGCTAGTGAAACCATTGCAGACTTAATTTGCAGAAAATGTGAGATAATAATTTTGTATTGTTCTAAGCCACTAAGATTTTAATAATATGTTATGCAGCAATAGAAAATTAATACAAAGCCTAAGACAAAGAACTGCAGATGTTCTATCTTGAATTTCATGTTTGAAGACATGAATAGGTTCAAATGTGACACAACTGAGCATTTTTATGCACATCGTACATTTTGACTTAGAACATAATGAATCTCTTGTGCAGTTAGTAAGCCAGGACCTCAAAAATATGCATGAATGTGAAACAAGCTTGGCTGCTTCCCTGAAAAAAGCTAACATTTTAGTGGGTAAGAGAGACATATTCAGGAATTAAACAACACAAGAAGTCAACAATGAAGGTAGGGCCCAAAAAGAGCTAAATACATGCTAAGGATGCAGAGTTCCATTTTCCCAGCTCTTATTTGAAACATTGGCTTTACAGTATAGAAGAGAGGCTTTAAAATTCAATTCCACAGACATCAGGACTATTAGAAGCTCCTCTTCTGGGCTTTACTTTGATTACAGCAGAAATCAGTTATACCACATTTCAATTTAGAAAAAGTACAGTTGGGTTCCAAGTTTTGGGATTTTATCCAGTAAATTTATTATTGGTTTGAAATGTCAAAAGTAATTGATTGTTTCTTTGCCTTTCAGGGTCACATTGAAAGCTCAAATGCAACAGAATCTGATGCAACAGAAAAAATACATATATATATATTATATATATGTAATATATATAATATTTAAAAAGCACTGCCACAGAAAAATAACTAAATGTTATAAGGAGTCATATGCAGAGGATGCTGCTCTAATGTCTGAAACTCATTTTTTAACTATCCTTATTTGCAGTGGATTCTAATTACGATGCCCATGAATGACAGGCATTCTTGAAAGAAGGGTAGAAAATGGCAGTAAAATCCAATCCTGCACTAATGGGAGCAATGCATATTTAACCTTCTCCCCAACACCATTAATTTCCAAATCCCAACGCTGCAGTAACTTATGGTAATTACTCTATAGTTTAGTGCTGCTTTTGGCAGAGTAGTCCTTCCGACTTCCTTTACCAGGGTGAAAATAGAGAGATGCCTAACAATCCTGCTTGAGAGTGTGCATTTAACTGAGAATGAATTAAATTTTCATGCCAAGAAAGGAAACTAACAGCAATTCATCTGAAAATTCTCATTTCTAAGTAAGGTATGATTTGGAAGATGCAAATCTTTTTTTTTACCTGTTTGTGAAGACAAGGTCAAGAAGCCAGCTCATTAATTAATTGATTATTTCATAGTTCCATCCATTTATACATAGAACATCTGCTGAGGACCAACTATGCTGCTTGAGAACATAAATATGGCTAATATATGCTTCCTGTCATAAAGGTTTCTCAATTAAGAAGAAGATAATTATGTGCCCAAATTACTTAGACCCAAAGTGACAGGTGCTATAAGAGATTTGTGGCCATAGGAGAGGTATACCTGATTCAGGCTGGGAATAGAAAGAAGGGCTATTTTGTGTAGAAAGTGCTAAATAGGAGGTTTCCTAGTAACCTAGAAAACCCAGGTACAATTGTTAATATCGGAAGAGGATTACCAAATTATTCTACAAAGATTTCAAATATTTTAGAGTTTATTTATTACAAATTAATGTGCTAAATTGCGCATCTTTCTAGTCTAGTCCTAAAGCAGGATTTATTGACTAGTCATCTTTTTAATCAAATAGTTTATATAACATGAAGCAAAAGTTATTTAAAATCATTCTCTTGTCTCCTTTTGTAACTTTGCTAGTGAAGACATTTTTCAAATTATTATTCAGTATCTCTTACCCTAAAATGTATGTAGAAACTCTTTTATTTTAATGCTACTAATGAGTTTATCAACAGATTAAGAGAGGAACTTCTCACTGTCAGACACAGAGAAGTATATCACCCTTTTGCCTTGGTTACCCGGAAGCTTAAAGATACACTTTTATTAAAACTCAACTTGTTCTCATTACACATAGAAAAATAACCTCATCACAACATAATTCTTTTTAATGGCACCAGACAATATCTGTGTTGTGTTAATTGCTTCAAATCTTCTGATGTAGGCAGAGCCTAATAACAAAAAAGTTGTATGTATGTTCTCTTTAAATACATATCATATGTTATATATGTTTATATATGAATATATTATATAAGTACACAGTCAGCTCTCCACGTCCTCATGTTTGGAATCTGTGGATTCAACCAACCACATATCAAGAATATTTTTAAAATAATAATGTAACCATAAAAAGCAATATAAACTTAAAAATATGGCATAACAACTATTTACACAGCATTTACATTGTATTAGGTATTATAAGAAATCTACAGATGATTGTATATTTTATATGCTAGACTATATGCAAATATTACATCATTTTATATGTGACTTGCGCATCCTCAAATTTTGGTATTTACAGGGATCCCGGAACCAGTCCCTCATACATACTGTGGAACAACTGTATGTATATGTGTGTGTATATATGTGTATAATTATATATAAAGTTACATGTGAAATTATGTATATAAATCTTATATAAATACATGTATATGTGTGTGTATATATATATTCTCTAAGACAGATAATTCAAATTAATAAAATTTGGCTTAAACACTTTAAAAGGTTTTAAGCCTCATGCCAAGACCGTTTTTGAAAAAAATTAGAAGTTTTTATCAAATAAGTTTTTACTTAAATCCTCAAAAATATTCTTGTACCCATGTTTCTACTAATCTGCATAGCAAAGCCAAAGGATCCAAGATTTTCCACTTAGTGGATAAACTGACAGATGATGGATGGATGGATAGATGGAATGATGGACTAATTGTTTTATTCATTTAGTAATTAATACAACAAATATTGAATATTCATTTTTACATTTAGAAAAATTAAAAATAATAGAGCCTCTGCCTTGCCTTTAAAGAGCTCCCTATATAGTGGAACAGGTAAATGTAGAAAGAGATAAAATGCAATTAACTATTTTAAATGCAAAATGGACAACATACAATGTGAGCACAGAAGGGGAAATACTAATAGTTAACAATTAACTCACTACTAGATGCCATAATAATAGTTATGATTTGATGTACTTTTACTATTAATCAAGTCTAAATGCTTTACTTGAATCAATCTCATATAATCTATACAACAATCTCTGAAATTAGCTAAAGAAATTAAATTTATCTTTTCATTCTTAATATTGTTGATTTATAAATTTATTTTTGTCCATTTTAGTTATTTCATTTAGCATTTTTCTAAAGAACTAATTATAATGTTTGATTGTATTGTCTTCTGCTGTGTTTTTGCCTGTTTTTTAAATTCTACTTTTTGTTCATTATCTTTTTCTTCTATTTATTTAAACTTAATATGCTGTTCTTGTCCCTTTTTAGTTTAAAAGATTAGCGACTTTTTTTTTTTTTTTTTTTGAGATGGAGTCTTGCTCTGTTGCCCAGGCTGGAGTGCAGTGGCACGATCTCAGCTCACTGCAAGGTCCGCCTCCTGGGTTCGCACAATTCTCCTGCCTCAGCCTCCGGAGTAGCTGGGACTACAGGCGCCCGCCACCACGCCCGGCTAATTTTTTTGTATTTTTAGTAGAGAGGGGTTTCACTGTGTTAGCCAGGATGGTCTTGATCTCCTGACCTCGTGATCTGCCCACCTCAGCCTCCCAAAGTGCTGGGATTACACGTGTGCGCCACCGCACCCGGCACGACTTGTTTTCTAATATGTGAATTTAAGATTATATGCTTTTCTTATAAATATTGCTTTGGTTACATTCCAAAATTTTTGTACAGAACGTATTTACTGTTTCAATGATCTCAATTTTTTATAATTTTCATTATATTTTGGGGACTATGAATTACTTAGAAGTGTATGTGACATTTTTCTTTACATTTCTAAATATGTTTTTTTCTAATTGATTTTCACTTGAATAGCATTTTTTTGGTCACAGCACTTAGTTAATAATAATATTGATTTTTTAGTTTGTCTTGAGACTTCCTTTTAGGAAGTCTCTAGGCTCTAATACATGATACATGTGTCACTACTAGGCTCTAATATGTGATAAATTTTGAAAATGTTCCATGTGAACTTAAAATGTGTTTGTATAGATGATAATGTTCATGAGAAAGATCTTTCTTTTATTCACAACCATAAAGTGCCTCAGATACACAAGACTTTTAAAATATACACAACTCTAATAAATTCACTAATTGCTACATGTATACATTTATTATGATATATTTTAAAAGTGTAAAGTTCATCAATACATTTTCCTCCTGCCCCAAAAATATAAGCACCCAAAACTTTACTTACATTTTCCTGCTTTCATTTTATAGTTGCCTAGTACTTTAGTTCAACTTTATTTTTACTTTATATTTTTATTTATGTGTATATTTAATTTTCACTCTTTTATTAAAGCCCAAGGCTCCAATTTTTATTTTATGCCTGTTTGTTTCTCATCACCAAATTGTACACAAATGTAAATCAATATATAACTACTGGGTGAGATTTATTTTGTTTTCACTATATAGTTTGTAGATTTATTTCATGACTATATGTGAATAAATCAAGTTTATATGCTAAATTTACGGACTTTTATTTTTATCCATTTTAAATCAACTTTTTTCTTAAAATAATCTATGCAGATAGTTTAAAAAGTTAAATAAACATAAGCTTATAAAAAATATAGCTGTTCCTCTCACTCTACTACTCTCGCCTTTGGAAATTCACCTCCCATCCATTTCTTCTCTTATTTACCTTTAAAATTGTGAGTGCATGCACACACACACACACTCATCTTTTAAATATTTAAATGTATTGATTGACACAGTACTATGATATAAAAGGTAAAAATCTTTTACCTTTCTTATACTTTTCACTCTTCTTCTTTGTCCTTTTCAATATGATCATACCATAATTATTAAATATAGTGTTTAAGTATTATGACTATAAATATTTTTGCTCATAAAACAATTTCCCTTTTTTGAATGTCATTGATTATTTTTTGGCATTAATAACTTTTAACTTTCTTATACCTCTTGACAAATACCCTTATATTTTCCAGTGATTCTGTAAAACACTTTCAATGCAATACTGCATGGTGTCAAAGTTATCAGATAAAATAGCAGCTCAGCTAGGAAAAAAAAACACCTCAATTGCTCTACTTCCCTGCTACAAAAGTGACCTTTTCTACCTTTATAGTTAAAGGATATTTTGGCTGGGCATTTGGATTCTAGGTTGAGAAATACTTTTCTATCCAAATTTTTAAAATATACCTATATTATCTTTAATTAGATAAATCATTGCATTAAGAATTCAAACATGGCCAGGTGTGGTGGCTCACGCCTGTAATCTCAGCACTTTAGGAGGCCAATGGGGGGTGGATAATTTGAGGTCAGGAGTCCGAGACCAGCCTGGCTAACATGGTGAAACGCTGTCTCTACCAAAAAATACAAAAATTAGTTGGGCATGGTGGCATGCACCTGTCATCTCAGCTACTCGGGAGGTGGGAGAATCGCTTGAACCCAGGAGATGGAGGTTACAGTGAGCAAAGATGGTGCCACTGCACTGCAGCCTGAGTGACAAAATGAGACCTTGTCTAAAAATAATAATAATAATAATAATAATAATAATAATAATAATAAAGAATGTAGACATCATTCTTTTTTTCAGTTGTGGGGGGAGTCCTGTGAATCTATAAAATATTCTTCCACTAATACAAATTTGTGTTTTCTTTTCTTCTCAATCATCTTGGGTGACTCAATGGAGGTCAAGGGGTTATGGAAACATTTTGGTTAACTAAAATGTAAATAAACCCTGAGATAACAACGTAGAAAAAATATTGTTTTAATTACTGATAAATTAGAAATAGGAGATTGTGGCTTAGGTGTCTGTGTGGCAACAATTGGCTTCATAATATTAGACTTAATTATTACACATATCTACCTGCCTAGTCATAGGATGTGCTGGAAAAATGATGCAGCCACACACATTCCCTACTTGACAACTTTTAACACAGAACAGCAGATGAAAAGACAGGGCTCCCGGTGACAACTAATTTCCATAGAAAAAGGGAAGAGGAAGAGGTGATGCCATTGATGCCTAGATACTACTCCCAATTATACATTCAGAATTTGCTCTCCTTCCCTGAAAAGACCGGTAAATGAAGCAGAAGAGAAAAACCTGAATGTCACATTAAATTTTGTCCTTAAATATGTGCATCAGGTTCCTAGGGCTGCTGCAACACATTATCACAGAAATGATGATTTAAAACAAGAGAGATTTATTTTCTCACAGTTCTGGAGGCCAGAAGTCAGAAGTTGATGAGTTCGTAGGGCTACATTCCCTCTGGTATTGTTTGAAGATGTCCTCCTAAGTTCATGTCTTACAAACATGATCCCCAATGTAACAGGATTAAGAAGTGAGACATTTAAGAAGTGATTAGGCCATTAGGGTTCTGCTGTCATGAATAGATTAATACTGTCATCACAAGAATGATATTATTACAAGAAAGGAAAACTTTGTAACCCCTTGCCCCTTCTCCTTGTCTTTTTCTTCCTCTCACTTTATTTCTATTTCTCCCTCTCTAGCCATTCTGCCTTTCACCATAGGATGACACAGCAAGAAGGCTCTTACAGAATGCCAGTCCCCCAATCTTAGAATTCTCAGCCGCCAGAACCATGAGCCAATAAATTTTTGTTCATTATAAGTTATCCAGTATCAGGTATTCTAGGTCAGGTACAGTGGCTCATGCCTGTAATCCCGGCACTTTGGAAGGCCAAGGCAGATGGATCACTTGAGTTCAGGAGTTCAAAACCAGCCTGGCCAACATGGTGAAATCGCATCTCTAATAAAAACACAAAAATTAGCTGAGCATGGTAACACATGCCTGTAATCTCAGCTACTCAGGAGGCTGAAGCAGGAGAATCACTTGAACCTGGGAGGCGGAGGTTGCAATGGGCCGAGATCGCACCATTGCACTCCAGGCTGGGCGACAGAGCAAGACTCCATCTAAAAAAAAAAGAAGAAAGAAAGAAAAAAAAAAAGAAAAAAGAAAAGAAAAACCCCTTTTCTAGGAAAGCATTCAAGCCTGCTGCAGAAATTTGCATAAGTAACAAGAAGCCAAATGTTACTTACCAAGACAATGGGGAAAATGTCTCCAGGGCACATGAGAGACCTTTGTGGCAGTTCCTCCCATCACAGGCCCAGAGGCCTAGGATGAAAAAATGGTTTCTTGGGCCAGGCCCAGGGCGCCTCTGCATGTGCAGACTAGGGACTTGGTGCCCTGCATCCCAGCTGCACCAGTCATGGCTAAAAGGCACCGAGGTACAGCTCAGGCCGGGGCTTCAGAAGGTGCAAGCCTCAAGTCTTGGCAGCTTCCACACGGTACTGAGCTTGCAGGTGCACAGAAGTCAAGAATTGAGGATTGGGAACTTCCATGTAGATTTCAGAGGATGTATAGTTGTTCAGGAAGAAGTTTGCTACAGGAGTTGGGCCCTCATGGAGAACCTCTGCTAGGGCAGTGTGGAAGGAAAATGTGGAGTTGGAGTCCCCACATAGAGTCCCCATGGGGCACTGCCTAATGGGGCTGTGACATGAAGGCCACTGTCCTCCAGACCCCAGAGTAATAGATCCACCAACAGCTTGCCCTGTGCACCTGGAAAAGCCACAGACACTTAACATTAACAATGAAGGCAGCTGGGAGAGGAGCTGTACCCTTCAAAGCCACAGAGGCAGAATAGCCCAAGGCCATGGGAGAACCACCTCTTGCAACAGCATGCCCTGGATGTGAGCCATGGAGTCAAAGGAGATCATTGTGGATCTTTAAAGTTTAATGGCTGCCTATTTGGATTTCAAATTTGCATAAAGCCTGTAGCCCCTTCATTTTGGCCAATTTCTCCCAGTTGGAATGGGTGTATTTACCCAATGCCTGCACATCCATTGTATATAGGAAGTAACTAACTTGCTTTTGATTTTACAGGCTCAAAGGCAGAAAGGACTTGCCTTGTCTCAGATGGGACTTTGGACTTAGACTTTTGAGTTAATGCTGAAATGAGTTAATACTTTGGGAGACTGTTGGAAGGGCATGATTGTGTTTTGAATTGTGAGGATATGAGATTTGTGAGGGGCCGGGGCAGAATAATAGGATTTGGGTGTGTCCCCCTCCAAATCTCATCTTTAACTGTAGTTCCCATAATCCCCATGTGTTGTGGGAGGGACACTGTGGGAGGTAATTTAATCATGGGGGTGGTTACCTCCATGCTGTTCTCATGATAGTGAGTGAGTTCTCACAAGAGCTGATTTTGTAAGGGGTGCTTATGTTTTATAAGGGGTGCTTTCCCCTCTTTGTTCTGCACTTCTCCTTGCTGCTGCCAGGTGAAGGACATGTTTGCTTCCCCTTTCAGCACAATTGTAAGTTTCCTAAGGACTTCCCATTCATTCTGAACTGTGAGTCAATTAAACCATTTTTCTTTATAAATTACCCAGTCTCCAATATGTCTGACCCAAGGGTACTCTTATCTGCCAGCCTCTTACAGAGTTTCTGCCTGGCCACATCTGCTTGCAGCACAGCTTCATATGCCCAACTAGGGTACATCTCAGCAGATACTATCATAGCTCTTTCACCAGCAGCCCTCATTTAACCATCAAAGAGCTTTTGCAGAGGGGCCTCTGCCAGTGTCTACCTACCCACAGCCTCATTTTATTACTTTGCTGGCATGCACACATGCTGCAGACCCCACCATGCCACTACCCTACCACCAACCCACCTCTGCCAGCAAGCACACACAGATGAGGATCCAGCTGCCCTGGTGCCACAGGTACATGTGAGTGACTGTGGACCATAATACCACTGGCCCAGTGAAGCAAGTTTTCTGGCACTCCCCATCAGAGTATTGTTGCCAGTGGACTAGGAACACCTTGGGCCCTCCAGTGCAGCAGCTGCCTAACATTGAAGGGCCAGAGGACAAAGCTGTGAGCCTCGTCCCAGCCACCCAGTGATAAAGTACATAGTCCAGAAGTGCTAAGCTGAGCCTTGACCGCTGAAATCATCCAGAAAAAAAGCCAGTCAACTAAATCTAACTTATACCACAGCCAAACACTCACGAGCATTGAAGAATACAAAGGCAAAAAGTCCTATCCAAAGGACAGCAACTTCAAGGATTAATGGAACAACAACCCACACAGAATGAGAAAGAAACAGCATAAAAACTCTGGCAACTCTAAAAGCCAGAGTGTCTTCTTGCCTCCAAATGGCAACACTAGATACTCAACAATGACTCTTAATCAGGCTGAAATGTCTGAAATGACAGACATAGAATTCAAAATCTTGATGCCAATAAAGATCATTGAGATTCAGAGAAAGTTTAAACCCAATCGAAGGAATCTAAGGAATCAACTAAAATGATTCAAGAGCTGAAAGACAAACTAGACATTTTAAGAAAAAAAAAACAAGTAGAGTTGATAGAGCTGAAAAACTCACTACAAGAAACAATTGGAAGTATTAACAGCAGAATACACAAAGCTGAGGAAAGAATCTCAGAGCTTGAAGACTGGTTTTTCAAATGAACTCAGTCAAAAAAAGAAAAGATAAAGAATTTTTAAAAATATACAAAACCTCAAAGAAATATAAAATTATGTCAAGTGACCATATCTATGACTTACTGGCATCCATGAAAGGGAGGGAGAGAGAGGGGGCAACTTGGAAAACATGCTTGAGGATAGTATCCACCCAACCTCACTAGAGAGGTAGACACTAAAATTCAAGAAATGCAGAGAACTCCTGTGAGACGCTAGAAAAGATGACAATCCTAAATCATAGCCATCAGATTTTCTGAGGTTAATGTGAAAAATACATATAGTAAAGGCAACTAGAGATAAGGGGCATGTCATATACAAAGAGAACTCCATCAGACTGACAGCAGAGCTTTCAGCAGCCAAATTGTACAACCCAGAGAAGATTTGGGGCCTATATTCAGCATTCTTAAATAAAGAAATTCCAACCAAGAATTTTATATGTAGCCAAACTAAGCTTTACAAACAAAAGAGAAATAAAATCCTTTTCAGACAAGCCAATGCTAAAGGAATTTGTTACCACCAGACCTGCTTTATGAGAGGGCCTTATGGGAGTGCAAAACATGGAAATGAAAGACAGTTACTGGCTACCACAAAAACACACTTAAGTATATAAATTATTGACACTTTAAAGCAACTACTCAATCAAGTCTAGATAATAACTGGTGAACAACATAAGTACAGGATTAAATTCATATCTATGTATCTATCTATCTAGACAAGGTCTCGTGGTTGCACAGGCTAGATTGCAGTGGTGCAATTTTGGCTCACTGCAACCTCCACCTCCTGGCTCAAATGTTTCTCAGGCCTCAGCCTCCTGAGTAGCTGGGATCACGGGCATGCACCACTATGCCTGACTAGTTTTTGTGTTTTGGGTAGAGATGAGGTTTTGCCATGTTGGCCAGGCTGGCCTTGAACTCGTGGCCTGAAGTGATCCACCTGCATTGGCCTCCTAAAGTGCTAGGATTACAGACATGAGCCATCATGCCCAGCCTCACACAAATCAATATTAATCTTGAATGCAAACAGCATAAATGCCATCACATAAAAGATGCAGGGTGGCAAGTTGGATAAAGACACAAGATCCAGCTTTAGGCTGTCTTTAAGATATCTATCTCACATGCAGTGATGCACCATGGGCTCAAAGTAAAGGGATAAAGAAAGATCTGTGAAGCAAATGGAAAACAAAAAAGAGCGGGGATTGCTATTCTTATTTCAGACAAAACAGACCTTAAAGCAACAATAATCAAAAAGAACCAAGAAGGGCATTATATAATGATAAAGGGTTCAATTCAATAAGAAAATATATATGCACCCATCACTAGAGCACCCAGATTCATAAATCAAGTTCTTAGAGACTTGCAAAGAAATTTAGATAATCACACAATAATAGTGAGAGACATCAACACCTTATTGGCTGTATTAGACAGATTTTTTTTTTTTTTTTTTTTTGAGACGCAGTCTCTCTCTGTTGCCCAGGCTGGAGTGCAGTGGCGTGATCTCAGCTCACTGCAAGCTCCGCCTCCTGAGTTCATGCCATTCTTCTGCCTCAGCTTCCCGAGTAGCTGGGACTACAGGTGCCCACAACCATGCCCAACTAATTTTTTGTATTTTTAGTAGAGATGGGGTTTCACTGTGTTAGCCAGGATATTAGACAGATTATCGAGGCAGAAGACTAACAAAGATATTCGAGACCTAAACTTGACACATGGCCAAGTGGACCTAACAAACATCTATAGAGCATTCTACCCAACAACAACAAAATATGCATTATTCTCATCAGCACAGGGTACATACTCCAATATTAACTACATGCTCTACCATAAAGCAATTCTGACCAATATCCCTGATGAACACTGATGCAAAAATCTTCAGCAAAATACTAGTAAATCAAATTGAGCAGCACATCAAAAAACTAATTCACCTGATTGATATGGTTTGGCTGTGTCCCCACCCAAATCTTATTTTGAATTGTAGCTTCCATATTCCCCATATGTCATGGGACGGATCAAATGGGAGGTAATTGAATCATGGGGATGGGCTTTTCCAGTTCTGTTCTCATGACAGTGAGTAAGTCTCATGAGATCAAATAGTTTTATAAAAGGCAGTTCCCCTGCACACACTCTCTTTCCTGCCACCATGTAGGATGTGCCTTTGCTCCTCCTTCACCTTCTGCCATGATTGTGAGACCTCCCCAGCCGTGTGGAACTGTGAGTCCATTAAACGTCTTTTTCTTTATAAATTATGCAGTCTCAGGTATGTCTTTATTAGCAATATGAGAACAGACTAATACAATGATCAAGTAAGCTTTCTTCCTGGGATGCAAGGTTGGTACAACATACACAGATCAACAAATGTGATTCATGACATAAGCAAAATTTAAAAAAAAACATAATTATCTCAATAGATACAGAAAAGTCTTTCCATAAAATTCAACATTCCTTCATGTTAAAAACCTTCAAGAAATGTGGCATAGAAGGAATATTCCCAAAATAAGAACCACCTATGAAAAATTCACATCCAACATCAAACTGAAAAAAAAGCTGAAAGCATTCCACTTGAGAAGCAGAACAAGACAAGGATGCCCACACTCACCACTCCTATTCAACATTGTTCTGGAAGTCCTAGCCAAAGCAATCAAGCAAGAGAAAGAAACAAAAGGCATCCAAATAGAAACAGATCATTAAACTATCTCTCTTTGCAGATGATATGATTCTATACCTAGAAAACACCATAGTCTCTACTCAAAGGCTCCTAGATCTGATAAACTTCAGCAAGGTTTCAGAATGCTAAATCAATGCACAAAAATCAGTATTATTTCTACATACCAATAATGTCCAAGCTAAGAGTCGAATAAAACATGCGATCACATTCACAATAGCCACACACACACAAACCTAGGAATACAGCTAACCAGGGAAGTAAAAGATATTTACAACAATCATTACAAAACACTAGTAAAAGAAATCAGAGATGACACAAACAAGTGGAAAAAACATTCCATATTCTTGGATAGAAAGAATCAATATTATTAAAATGCCCATACTTCCCAAAGCAATTTACAGTTTGAATGCTGTTTGTATCAAACTACCAATGTCATTTTTCACAATTAGAGAAAACTCTTCTAAAATTAATATGGAACCAAAAAAGAGATGGATAGCCAAAGCAATCTTAAGCAAAAAGAACAAAGCCAGAGGCATCACACTACCTGACATCAAACTAGACTACAAGGCTACGGTAACAAAAACCACATGATACTGATACAAATACAGGCACATAGACCAAAAAACAGATTACAGAACTCAGAAATAAAGCTGCACATGTACAACCACTTGATCTTCAACAAAGTCAACAATAATAAGTAATGAGGGAAGAACTCTTTATTCAATAAAGTGTGCTGGGATAATTGGCTAGCCATATGCAGAAGATTGAAACTGGATGCTTACCTTTCACCATATACAAAAATAAACTTATAATAAATTAAAGACTTAAATGTAAGACCTAAAACTATAAAAATCCTGGAAGAAGACCTAGAAAATACCATTTTGAACATAAGCCCAGGCAAAGATTTCATGATGAAGGCTCCAAAAGCAATTGCAACTGCAACAAAAATTGACAAGTGGGACCTAAGTAAACTAAGGAGCTTCTCCACAGAAAAAGAAACTATCAACAGACTGAACAGACAACCTACAGAACGGGAGAAGATATTTGCGAACTATGCATTCAACAAGGGTTTAATATCCAAAATCTATTAAGAAATTAAACAACAAGCAGAAAACAAACAACTCCATTAAAAACACACAAAGGACATGAACAGATGCTTCTCAAAAGAAGACATATACATGGCCAGCAAGCATAGAAAAAAGTGCTCAATGTCACTAATCATTAGAGAAATGCAAATCAAAACCACAATGAGATCTCACAACAGTCAGAATGACTGTTATTAAAAAGTCAAAAAATAACAGATGCTGGCAAGGTTGTGGAGAAAAGGGAATGTTGATACACTGCTGGTGGGAATGTAACTTAGTTCAGCCACTGTGGAAAGCAGTTTGGAGATTTCTCAAAGAACTTAAAACAGAACTGCCATTTGACCCAGCTATCCCATTACTGAATATATACCCAAAGGAATATAAATCGTTCTACCATAAAGACACATGTACTTATATATTCACTGAAGCACTATTTACAATAGCAAAAACATGGAATCAATCTAGACGCCCATCAATGATGGACTGGATAAAGAAAATGCAGTAGATATACACCATGGAACACTATGCAGCCATTAAAAAAAGAATGAAATCATGTCTTTGCAGCAACATGGATGGAGTTGGAGGGCACTTATTCTAAGGAATTAACACAGGAACAGATAATCAAACACTGCATGTTCTCACTTATAAGTGGGAGCTAAACATTGAGTACACAGAGACACAAACAAAAAAAACGAGAGACACTGGGGCCTACTTGAGGGTGGGGCATCAGAGGAGATTGAAGATAAAAAAACTACCTATCAGGTACTGTGCTTACTACCTAGGCAACAAAATAATTTGTACACCAAACTCCAATGACACACAATTCACCCATGTAATAAATCTGCACATGTACCCCCAAACTGAGAATAAAAACTGATAGGGAAAAAAATACAAGGAGGTGGTAAGTCGTAGTTCCATATGGACACAGGGCAAAATCAGAGGTTATTCATGCAGATGCAGGAACCAGAGATTTGTCTATCAATGAAACTTATGCCTAACAAAAGGAGTAAAGTTTTGATTTCACAAATCTTGTCAACATAAATGGAATTTGTTACTAGCCTTTCAATTTTGTACAAGGGTAAAATGGAAGTTGTTTAAGTCAGCTTAACACTCAGAGTTCGGCTTTTTAGCAAGAGTCTTGCTGATAACTTAAAATCTCTCCTGTATCCCTTTAAAATTCCATTCCCTGTCTGTGAACCCACTATTCACTTTTTCTGTGTCTGTATTTAAGTGATACTGGAAAAATCTGCTTAACATTGCACCTTATTATCATTATATTTCCATGATCACCAAAAGCAAATACACCTTCAACACTCCTGGTAGAACTGGCCAGCCTAGTTTTTTTTCTCATTGAAATAACTTTTTTTGAATTATTTCTTCTCAAATCTTTACCTTTCCCAAGTTGTTAACCTCAGCAGATGTCTTTACCGGCTTCATGGAGAAAATAAAAGTCATCAGGTAAGACCTCCTTCTGAGAGGTGACAGCGGGCTGGCAGTCCTCACAGCTCTCGCTCGCTCTCGGGGCCTCCTCTGCCTGGGCTCCCACTTTGGCGGCACTTGAGGAGCCCTTCAGCCCGCCGCTGCACTGTGGGAGCCCCTTTCTGGGCGGGCCCAGGCCGGAGCCGGCTCCCTCAGCTTGCGAGGATGTGTGGAGGGAGAGGCGCGGGCGGGAATCGGGGCTGCGCGCGGCGCTTGCGGGCCAGCTGGAGTTCCGGGTGGGCGTGGTTTGGCGGGCCCGCTCTCGGAGTGGCCGGCAGCCTCTGCCCGCCCGGGCAATGAGGGGCTTAGCACCTGGGCCAGCAGCTGCTGTTCTCAACTTCTCGCAAGGCCTTAGCTGCCTTCCCGCGGGACAGGGCTCGGGACCTGCAGCCCGCCATGCCTTTGCCTCCCGCCGCTCCGTGGGTTCCTGTGCGGCCCCGAGCCTCCCCGACGAGCGCCGCCCCCTGCTCCACGGCGCCTGGCGCCCAGTCCCATCGACCACCCAAGGGCTGAGGAGTGCGCGCGCACGGCGCGGGACTGGCAGGCAGCTCCACCTGCAGCCCGGGGGCGGGATCCACTTCGTGAAGCCAGCTGGGCTCCTGAGTCTGGTGAGACCATGGAGAACCTTTATGTGGACACTCTGTATCTAGCTAATTTGGTGGGGACGTGGAGAACGTTTGTGTCTAGCTCAGGGATTGTAAACGCACCAATCAACGCCCTGTCAAAACAGACCACTAGGCTCTACCAATTAGCAGGATGTGCGTGGGGCCAGATAAGAGAAGAAAAGCAGGCTGCCCGAGCCAGCAGTGGCAACCCGCCCGGGTCCCCTTCCACACTGTGGTAGCTTTGTTGTTTCGCTCTTTGCAATAAATCTTGCTGCTACTCATCTTTGGGTCCACACTGCCTTTATGAGCTGTAACACTCACTGCGAAGGTCTGCAGCTTCACTTCTGAAGCCAGCGAGACCAGGAGCCCACCGAAAGGGAGGAAGGAACAACTCCAGACGCACCGCCTTAAGGGCTGTAACACTCACCGCCAAGGTCTGCAGCTTCACTCCTGAGCCAGCGAGACCACGAACCCGCCAGAAGGAAGAAACTCTGAACACATTCTAACATCAGAAGGAACAAACTCCGGACACGCCGCCTTTAAGAACTGTAACACTCACCGCAAAGGTCCGCGGCTTCATTCTTGAAGTAAGTGAGACCAAGAACTCACCAATTCCGGACACATTTCTATTTCTTGGTATCACAAATTTCAGCTTAGCTACTTCGAAACCCAGTATTTCCTTAGTATCTCCTGTTAAAATAAAGTCTATCTTTTTTCTTTCCCTTTTCACCCTTCTTGGGAGCCTGTCTCCTCTTACGTTTTCTGAATATTTGCAGTATCAATTACTCATCATTAGGAAAAAAATACCATTTGAAATCAGTTGAAGTATGTGGGTTGAAGTGTTGACAATTTGGAAATAGCAAACATAGACAACTTTTGGCTCTCATGGAATTTAGACAGAGACTATGAGGAAAGCATGCTTGCTTCTTAACCACCTCAACTGCACGTAACACACATCAATTTTGTCTATATTTCTTGGCAAAAACTTGATGCATGGGGTTGGAATTTCTTAGAAATAATTTTATATTATAGAAAGATAAAGTAAAAAAATGTTGGTGGGAGGCAGCTGGTCATTTCTCCCATGCCATATATCTAGTTCCATAAGCCAGAGACTTTGAAAATCACATTTGATACTCCCTTCACCCTAATCTCTCACATCAAATTGTTTGCCATTTCCCTCAGTTTTAACTCTTACACATACACTCATATACTCCCAATCTTGATTTTGGACTTAGGTAATGTGCCTTCCCATGAGGGATATTCCAACAGACTCCTAATCTGTCTAGCCATATTCACTCTCATGGCCCCAGTCCATTTACCATTTGCAACCAGAGAGATCTTTAAAAAGTGCAAATCTTAATTGCGTTTCTTCTCATTGATTCTCATTGATGGTAGAAGTCATTGTCTTCTACCATCTAACACTGACTTTCCCAAAACTTTTATTGGCTGTTGGGATAAGACCCAACCTGCATAACATCATCTATAAGAATTTGCATGGTCTGGACCTTGCCTACTTTTACAGTCTCACCTCTTTCATTCTCTCATTTTCTGTTATAGGTACACTAAACTTTTTTTCAGTTCCTAGGGTAGGTGATGCTCTGCCCTTCCAGAGAGTATTATGACTGGAAAAGTCTCTACTCCCTTTACCTAGTGAACTATTTCCTCAACAGACCACACTTCCCCAGAGTTGGGGGCAGGGGGACATTCTCAAAACTTCTGATCAACTAAAACCTTCCAAATTTATACTTTCATTGTACTATGTAACTTTCCTTCATTTGTTAATGTCTTAGTTTTATGTTAAACATATCTTCATTCAATTTTTCTGTTAAGGTCTGTCTCCTCACACTAAACCTAAGCTTCATATGGACAAGAACTGTCATTGTATTTTTCACCTTTGTATCATCAATGCCTAGAAAAATGCCTAAAAATTATTGCCGAAAAGTTATGACTAGTCTTAGGATCAACATTGACTTCATTTTATGCCACAGTTAAGAGCCATAATTTGGTTTATCATTTCTCCATTGACAGTGTAGTTTGAGTACTTAATGTATAAATTAAAAAAATGACTTACTGGTAGGCAATACAGGTTTTAAGATTCATGGAAAAGATTGTAAGCTTGCCTCCATGCCATTCAAATATTTTAATTTTAGAGGGATTTACCTTTTACTCACAATAATTAATTCATTAATTTATTTATCCATTTGAATATATGTATTTAGCCCTCACTAACTGTAAAACATCTTGCCAAGCACTGAATTAAATTTGTCTATACTTTCCAGATGGAGTATCTCTGGTGTTTTAATTTTGCAAAGAGTTTCTACCATCACCCTTGTTACACATTTCATAGGGCCTGCCTTAAACCAATACATTAAATGTTCATTTCATGCTTGCCTCACAGAAGCCCAGATAAACGTTTGGAATTGCAGTGGTGTAATTATCTTTGATTAGTGACTGAACTAACTAACACCCCTCCATGCCCACCCTTTATTTTAAACAACAGAAAAATAGGTAGATGTTGATTATTAGGCACTAATGTAGAGCATTCGTGCATAACTATGATTCTACTCATTAATATGCATAGGTTATACGTTGTTATTCTCAACAGTGTGGAATGTACCTCAACCAGTGCTACCTCATTTAGGGTTAGAAAATAGACGGCGATAAGGAAAGCAATTGTGGGGAAAATACTGGGTCGGAGCCAAGCACTCTTGCTTGTGCTTCATATGGAAGTGATCCCTCGGTCTTTGATCACATAAATTGAGGCTGCTGATTTAAGATTCCATCAGAGGAGCTATAGCAATTGTTAGTAGTAGCTTGGAATAATGCTGATGTTAGGATTATAAAACAATGACATTTGGAAGCAACACAGTTCAATGGAAAGGTTCTGGTTTCAGGCAGTCCTGACTTTAAATTCTGCTTCTATTGCTTTCTAGCTGTGTTAACTTAGATAGATAATTAGCCTCTTTAAGCTTCAACATCTTCAACTACAAAGCAGAAATAACAATGGCATTTCTTAGAATGTTTATCTAAATTAAAAGAATAAATATGTAATTTTAAAATGCTAGTAGGTAGACAGATTGTGTTTTTGAAATGAAATTTTAATCAATCACGTTGATGACATTTCTTCTTTTTAAATAATCTTGTAAATTATTTTAAAAAATATGTCACTTAAAAACTTCACTTTATTGAAATTATTTTAGTTATCTCTGAGTCAGCTGGCTAAACTTTTACCTGTTATCTGAATGGTAATACATTCCGGCCTCTTATCTTCTATGAGAACCAAATTATTCTCTCTTGTTTATAGATTACTCTATGTACATATTAAGCTCACATCACTCTTCCTGAGAAACGTTGATCACCCTAGTGAAGTATAACACCATCCTTTGCTCCCTTTGCTGTGTTCCCGCCCACACTGACAACTGATAGGGCCAGTAGAAAACACCTAACATAGCGTGGACAGAAACAATACAGGACACCCAGTTAAATTTGAATTTCAGGTAAAGAGTGCATAATTTTTTTACTAAAGTATATCCCAAATTTTGCATAGGATACACATATACTTATTTGCTGTATCTGTCAAGTCCAACCTAACACAAAATGGAGCAGTCAGATTTTCTTCCCTATGAATATGAAATTGGGATATAAGCAAAGCCCCATGACACAAGTTTACCTTTGTAACAAACCTGCACTTTTACCTCTGAACATAAAATATAAAACAAAACAAAGCAAAACTCTAGTTAGTCCACAATGAATGCTGGAACTGGTGGATCACATAGTTCAATCAGATATAGAGGAAGCTGGTCTGCAAACAGAAAGAAGAAATGACACAGACGTCAGAGGTGCAGAAATGAGAGACCACATGGCCACAGAGAGATGGAGAGCGTAACCCCTCTCTTACTATTTTCATGATTCCCTTCATTCTGAATACAGACTATACATTTTCTACTATTGCTTTTTATGTAATCCCTCTGTATCCAGTGAATTTCCTTTTTTGATTAAGCTACTGTGAATATAATTTTGCGTCTTGCAAGAATGTTTCTAAGCAGTTTTCACTCACCAACTATGCTTCACTTCACCACATCCAGTGTGGTTCTCAAGACCCAGTATCAGAAAATGTTTATCATCTAGCGTAAAAGATTGCTTACCTGTAGGTTCATGCACTTACCTGTGTAGAGCAAATAGAATGAAAATTATGATTGTTGAGAATTAGTGAAATCCTATATATTCCACATTTAAATATTTTTTAATATTTTGGAGTTTGAGAGACAAAGCAAAAAAAAAAAAAAGACATTATTTGGGGAGAAGTTGAAATCCCTGGTTTTCTTTATAAAGCATTTGATCATGGAGATACGATTTCTTTTGAGTTTTATTATCAGATAAATGTATTTAAATATCAATGAGAAACTCAGTAGATTTCAGCCAAACTAGCCTTTCAGTTTTTTGTCAAATTGCTTTTGAGTTCAGTTCAGTTCCTAGTTCTTTCCTAGTTTGGGTCTTTATAATTGCTGTTCTGCCTTTTGTTGGGGCTTTCTAGCAAATAATAATCAAATCGGATAACTTTCGCTGTTGCTGGTTTAAGAAACAGTTATTGTCCATGTCCTTCTGTATTTTTTTCCTTTCTAATATTGTATTGTATTTTGCTCTAATTGTTTTCCTATTTCAAGAAATTGAGATTAGTACTTATATCAAGATAGAGAATATTCATAAGATAGAAAGATCTATTGCTATTCACTGTATTTTTTATTTTGAATAAAAATCAAAACATTTGTTAAGTGCAGATAGATTGAATAGAAATAAAGAATGATGTAGGAAAGTAAATTGAAATACCAATGATAACATTACCTTATATTTTATTTATTTATTCACTTTAAACATGTTACTTTGAATCCTTTAATAATTAAAATATATTATTTGCTAGGCGTATACTTTTATATTAAAAGTTAAAAAGTCACACATAAGAAACTTTCTGTGTTAAAATAGCAGATGGTCTAGTAATGCAAGCCAAGCAAGTAAATGCATAATTTAGGGTTGGCTAAGAAAGGAATGATGGAAAAGGTAATTCTTCAACTGTCTATACAAATGAAAAGAGTAAACAGATAAGGAAGGGAATAAGAAAGGATCTTACAAGCAGAGAAAACAGTGCTTTCAAATTCTTGGAAGTATGAGAGAATATAGAAGAGTTTGGAAACTAAAAATAGGTTGATACGTTAAGATGAAAATATTCATTGATTTATTCATTCAACAACATATCTTAGGAGAGAAGGAAGAAGGCCAGAGTGGAAGCAGAAGTCCAGATCAAAAGCAGCTTTATATACCTTGATAAGAAGTTTGAAATCGTTCTTTAGGGAAAAAACTTTCAGCAGGAGAGCTATGATCAGAGTCACATTCTAATAAGATCACTCAGGTAGTGGATGAGAAAGTTTTTAAGAAGGAAGAGACTCGTTGTAGGGAATCTATTTCAGTGAAACAGGCAAATGCGATGTCTGCCTAAAATAAAACAGTGATGAGCGTTAGCAGTTGTGTGTGTACCGAAGGGTAGATTTGAGTATTTAGGAAATAGAATGAACAAGTCTTAGTGATTTATTATTAGCAGCAGAAAAGAGAGAGAATATAGTCTGTCATGACTCCCAAAGTTCTGACTTAGATAACTGGATGGGTGTTGAGACACTTCACTTTCTCTCTCTCTCTACTTCTTACTCTCTATCTCTGTCCTTCTTTTTAATGAAAGAGATCATAACCCTGGAGTACTGTATAAGTACATTTTAGATAATGCATAATCAATTTATCATTTAAAAAGTATAAAGGACTGGTTATTAACTGTGCTCTTATTTTCTTTCTCCTTGTTATCCCTTTCTCTCTGTTTTTCTTTATTTATTTTCAATTTTACCAACCTCTCTCGTTTCTTTTCTTTTTTTCTTTTCCTTTTATAGACAACATTATCAGACTCTTCGCATCATCCAGTCTTCCAAACAATAGCTGATTTGAATAACTGGGGAGAACAAATAATACATGTGCTTATAAACCCCAAAGGTTATGAGAACCTCATGGAAAACTCTTAGCTGATTCAGCTTGATCTCCTTTCCTCTCTTGTCTCATGGAAAGAAGACAACATATGCTTCAGTGAAGTGCACAGGAAAGAGGAGAGAAGAGAAATATTCACATTCTGGGTTTAATGAGAATGAATCTTTTACTTTCCCAGCAACTCTCAGGATGGATCCCACCTCACTAATTTAAAGCCTGAGGCACGATCATGATAGTAGGAAAAAGTATCACTGTGCCTTACTGACACGATATTATCCTTTAAAAGAATATATTCAAAATACTTAAAATCTGCTAATTCTGAAAGAATAGGTCATAGAAACTTGAACTCATTTTTCCCTTTCTTTCTCCTATTCAAGGCCCCAAGCTACTGTGGAAAAACTATATCACATTCAAAAGTGTCTTTCAACTATAAAAAGAATACTCCAGAGAATCTGCTCCAAAAACGTTTCTTCCAGCTATCTCTGGGGCCTTGTGAAATCAAAGGTAAGTTTTAGCTCATGAGTCGGCAAACAAAACTTTGAAATTCATGTGTCCTTTTCCAGTGGGTTGGTTTGGGAAAATTTATGGTTTTCCTGCCCTTGGGATAATCCTAGCCCTGAAAATATTCTGTATCATAGTGGAGAAGATAAAGAAAGAAAAGAATAGTGAGAGGGATCACATGTTGTTAACACCTTTTGTAAGCCATGCCCTCTTGTGCTTTCACTTTTAAATACATCATCTCATGAAATATTTATGCTTACACTGCCATGTAGGTTATACTAGCTCTAGTTTAAAATAGAGTAATCTGAGTGTTTGAGAGTCAAATTTAGTCATCAATGGTTAACTCATCTTGTTAGTGACAGGGCCAAAATTCAAACCTAGCTGTAGATGCTTCCGAACTGTGGTGACTTGACTTCCCATGTTTCTGTGCTGAACATTTAATATTCTATGTGAAGAAAACATAATCAAGTAACTGGGTCTGTGAAACTCATAGCAATCCCCAGTTGAAGGAACTACTGAAAATATGGGGAAAAACATGCAAAAAATATATTTTTCTATTTAGCTCATGAGACATTTTTGTGGAAGACGAAAGATAAGTTGTTAACAATAGGGCAAAGTCTTGTTAAACAGCAAAAATTATAAACTGCTTTATATTTTTTGTCAAAAATGTTTACAACTTTGGTGTTAGGAGATTTGAGAATGTTTTGGAATTAACAAATTCAGCCTGGAAGATTTGACTTTCTCTGTGTCTAGCAGCTAAATATTTTTACTCCTGTAGAAAGATAATTACCTTTAAAACCATTGAAAACGAATCAGTCAGTGATGTGCTGGTGAGTGTTTAACAACAAACTCTATAGGGGAAATAAAAAAAGAGCACCCTGATTTGTAGCACTTACCCATTTCCACAGTTAAAATATGCTTACCATGGCTAAGTTCAAGCTATCAACATACTATTACTAAACATGGAGATACAAAGGGATGCATTATTTATATTTCCATACAAATAATTAAAGAAGTATAGATACTAAGATGCCATAAATACTCAGGAAGTGATAAATTCTGAGTATTTATTAACTTTGTTTTTAATGCAATTTTTGTGTTATATAATTTAATTTTTAATAATGGCCATGCTTAAAAACTTGCTTTCAAAACTTCTGAAAATTTATGCCAGGCACGGTGGCTCATGCCTGTAATCCCAGCACTTTGGGAGGCCGAGTGAGGCAGATCACGAGATCAGGAGATCAAGACCATCCTGGCTAACACAGTGAAACCCTGTCTCTACTAAAAATACAAAAAAATTAGCCGGGTGTGGTGGCGGGCACCTGTAGTCCCAGCTACTCGGGAGGCTGAGGCAGGAGAATGGCATGAACCTGGGAGGCGGAGGTTGCAGTGAGCCAAGATCACGCCACTGCATTCCAGCCTGGGCGACAGAGAGAGACTCCGTCTCAAAAAAAAAAACAACTTCTGAAAATTTAACAATTGGTTCTCACAAGCTGGCACAAAACCTCTCCAGCACCTCGCTTAATACCTTCATTCTACTTTTGGCTTCTCTGAGTTCACTTCCTCTGAGTTTGTTCACGTCAATGTTACATGCTATTGATCTGTCTGCTTTGAGTACATCAAGATTGATTTGGACAGTGTCCCATTCTTTCATTGTCCCGAGTGATAAGTAAGTTTGAAAATTCTCTAACGGACTAACTATATGAAAGACATTCGTATGTTTACATTCATAAGAATAATTTCTTAATTAAAATTAGTGGAAGGCTAGTGATAGAAATTTTAGAGACCATAGCAGAACAATATGTAAATATTTTAGGCTGATGCAATTTCTTAGTAACCTGAAAACTACAATGACCACTTGGTCCTGAATCCAGATATCCTAATGCCATTGTCATATGACAGTCAAGTCATCTAATTTTTCTTCTGACATAAAACCAGATCTGAATTTATAGTAGCCCAAACTCAATACTTATGATGATCTTATTGGGATTTCTTAAGTAAAGTGGTCTTTTAATAGATGGATTATTTCTTTGATTGAACTGATAAACTGAAAATATCATCAAGGCTTTAAACATATAAAAGGTCTAATCTTAGATATAGAAGGAATGTTGTTAGGTTATTGAGGTGAGTTGAGCTGAGATCTGTCTTTGGAAAGGACCGGGCTTTTATCATTACAGACATAGGAGGATGTCTTTCTTTAACGTTTTCCAGAGGAAAAATTTAACAGTGTCTCTTGTTCAAGTTCAGGTAGTAAGCTTTATAAACTTTAGAAATCTGTTATTTTTTATCATACCTTAGTCTGTCTTGCTACGTCTTACATTTCATAGCTTTCTGATATTGGCAGAATTGACAAGCACTGAACACCACCATCCGTGGTCCTAAAGCAAAGCCATTTCTTGAAGATTAATTAAGCTGCCCCCTACCCTTCCCTTTTCATGTTTAAAAAAATTCAATCACTTCAACTTTTCCACAGAAATTTCATTTGCAACTTTCCCTCTGTCTAAATCTTTTAATCTCTTTCCAACTAATTACATGGTGGGGTTTTATCAACCACCTCTACTCACCAACCCATATCGATTTATTTTGATGGCTATAGTGGAATTTCACATTTGGGATTTCATGACTGGTAGCAACCTGCTGCCATAAAAAAATCTAAATCATCCCCTGAAGTGATTTATAACTGCATCTCCTCTTTTTTGCTTTTAAAACCTGAAAAGGAAACCTGGATCCTTGATGCTAGGATGCATCTGTCAGTAAAACAATAACAGAAATCAGATTACTGGCAATAAACCCCAAAAGAGAATCTGCAGATTCCCTTACAATAATGGTAGTGATGGTAATATAACCCAGGAAATGTTCTAATCCTATTGTTATTATTAATAATGATGCCATTTAATAAAGCAAGCTCTTAAATGAGCTTAGTTATTTATTAGCAACGTGTTTAATAGAATGATTCCTGTATTACAGGTCAGATTTGGTTTAATCTTGGCTCTGTCTTGATTGGTAACTTCAACAACTCAATTCCATAAATGTTATTGAGCAATACGTTAGGTAGAACAATATGTGTGTACTACCAATAAAAAAGAAATATCTCCTGCCTTAAATGTATTCATGATGCAGTAGGGCAGCTCAGTTAATCTCATTTCAACAATTTGTAAAATGGGACTATGACTTTAGATTGCATGACCCCCTAGAGTCACTTTGAGCTTTACAAGTATTCAAGTTGAATAATATTGAACATCACTTATTCAATTTAATTTTATTATTTTTCACTGTTTACAAAGTATTATAGAAATGCACAAATTTCTTTCACCAGCAATCTCATAACTGATAAGCTTGTGTGAACTTAAAATTTTTTCTAACCCTCAAGATCCTTGTGTCCCTCATTAGCAAAGTCAGAGTAGTAATATCTACTTGTCAGAGATGAAAAGACCAGTGGAAATAATTTAGGCAAGCCCTGGCACATAGGAAAAGCAAAATAAAGTAAATAAAGCCATTATTTTCAGAAGAATGAAATAAGATAATTTACATAAACTACTTAGTACAGTGCTTGGTGCATAGAAAGCTCTCAAATACAGGAGCTAAAATTAGTGAATTAGTATTGTTTTATTATTTTAAACCACATACATTATCTAATTTTCATGCATTCTATTTACTGAAGTTCATGAGGTAGAATTTTAATATATATTATTAGACTCAGAGTATAAGCTACATATTCAAAATCATACAAATTATCCTCTAAAAACACCTAAAATATAAGAAGACAAAAGGAAAAGTCAGGTTTAGGAAGAATACGACACTCCAATTACTGAGATGCAAAATCAGCTTGCTAATTAACCTCTAGACTCTGGACAACAAGAGTTTCATATGTAGTTACAGGCATGTGAGTATTATTATCATCACTCCTTCAACAAATTCATAAACACTAGCATGGACCATGTGTTCTGCTGCTGGTGGAGATATAGTTAGCAATAACAAATCTATTTTCTACCTCCATTAAGCTGAAAGTCTAGTGAAGGAGAAATTTATTTGCCAAATGATTACTTCCAAATTACAACTGGGATCCAAGAAACGCTGTGTTAACAAAAGCAAAGGGGATTTGGCCAGCAGTTGAAGAAATTTTCCCATGAGGAAGTGATGATTGGATGCCAAATTCAGTAAAATGAATAGGAGCTGCTTTGATAGAGGGAGTTGCAGAGTTGTTTATGTCAAGCTGAGAGGACATAGTAGAAGGGAGCATTATGTGTACTAGCAAAAGGAAAATATGGCTAGAACAAGAAGGCAGAGGGCAAAGTGAAGCAAAAAGAACCAGAGAATGTAAAGGGCCTAAAGGAATTCAGAGTACGAAATACATGCCTCTTGTTAAAAACCAGGGTTTAACATAAAAGCAATGAGAAACCACCTCCTATGGACTGAATTGTGTATCCTCAGTTCATATACTGAAGCCCTACCCCTTATTGTGATAGTACTTGGGGCCTTTAGGAGGTAGAGTTAGATGTGGTCATGAATGTGAGACCCTGATATGGTTTAGATCTGTGTTGCCACTAAATCTCATGCTGACTTGTAATCTTCACTTTGGAGGCAGGGCCTGGTGGTTGGATCATGGAGGTGGATTTCTCATTAATGGCTTAACACCATTTCCTTGGTACTCTTCTTATAATTGTGAGTGAGTTCTCATTAGCTTTGGTTTTTTAAAAGCTTGCAGCACCTCCCCCACTGAGCTCTCTTACTCCTGATCTGGGCATGTAAAGTGTCTGCTCCTTTTTCACCTTCTGCAGTAATTGTAAATTTCCTGAGGCCTCCCTGGAAGCTGAGCAGATGCTAGCATCATGCTTCCTTTACAGCCTGCAGATCCATGAACCAATTAAACTAATTTTCTTTATAAATTATCCAGGCTCAGGTGTTTCTTTAGAGCAATGTGAGAATAAACTATTATAATGCAGAAAATCGGTATCGAGCAGCTGGGCATTGCTGTAAAGATACATGAAAATGTGGAAGAAATTTTAGAACTAGGTAATGGACAGAGGTAGAAAGAGTGTGGACAGCTCAAAAGAAGAAAGGAAGATGAGGGAAAGTCTGGAACTTCATAGAGACTGGTTGAATGGTTGTGAACAAAATGCTAATAGTAATATTGACAACAAAGGCCAAGCTGACCAAGTCTCAAATGGAATTGAGACACTTACTGGAAACTGCAGCAAAGTTCACTTTTCTTATGCCTTAGCAAAGAACTTGGCGTCATTGAGCCCATGCCATAGCAATCTCTGGAACTTTCAACTGGAGAATGATGAATTAGGCTATCTGTTGGAAGAAATTCCTTTTTATCTTTTGTCTTTTTTTTTTTTTTTTTTGAGACACAGTCTCACTCTGTCGCTGGGCTAGAGTGCAATGGCATGATCTTGGCTCACTGCAACATCTACCTCCCAGGTTCAAGCAATTCTCCTGCCTCAGCCTCCTGAGTAGCTGGGACTACAGGTGCATGCCACCATGCCCAGCTAATTTTTGTATTTTTAGTAGAGACAGGGTTTCACCATGTTGGCCAGGTTGATCTCAATCTCCTGACCTCATGACCTTGGTCTCTGCCTTGGCCTCCCAAAGTGCTGGGATTACAGGCATGAACCACTGCACCTTGCCAAAATTTCTAAGCAGCAAAGCATTCAAGATTTGACCTGGCTGCTTCTAACAACCTATGTCCATATGCATGAGCAAAGAAATTATCTGAAGTTGGAACTTATATTTAAAGGGGAAGCAGGGTATAAAAGTTTGAAAAATTTGCAGCACAGTCATGTGGTAGAAAGGAAAAGCCGGTTTTCAGGACAACTCAAGCCAGCTGCTGAGCATCCACTTGCTAGATAAATTTGCATAACTAAAGGATAGGGAAGTGCTGATAGTAAAAAAATGGGGAAAAAACCTTGAAGGCATTTCAGAGACATTCGTGGTAGCCCCTCCCATCACAGGCCAAGAGGCCTAGTGGGGAAGAATGGATTCTTGGGCCAGGGCCAGGCCCAGGGCGTCAATGTCCTGTGTAGCTTCAGGACATGGCTCCTTGCATCCCAGATGCTCTTGCTCCAGCCATGGCTCAAAAGTTCCCAGGTACAGCTTGGGTTGCTGCTCCAGAGGGTGCAAGCGGTAAGCTTTGGCAGCTTCCACATGGTGTTAAGCTTGTAGGTGCACAGAGTATAAGAAGTGAAACTTGGGAGTTTCTGCCTAGGTTTCAGAGAGTTTATGGAAAAGCTGGAGTGTCCAGACAGAAGCCTGCTGCAGGGGCAGAGCCCTCAGAAAGAACCTCTACCAGGATAGTTGTGAGGAGAAATGTATGTGATGTGGTTTGGCTCTGTGTCCCCACCCAAATCTCATGTTACATTGTAATTACCAAGGTTAGAAGAGGAACCTGGTGTGAGGTGATTGGATCATAGGGGCAGATTTCTCCTTTACTGTTCTTATAATAGTGAGTGAGTTCTCATAATATCTGATAGTTCAAAAGCGTGTGGCACTTCCCCCTTCCCCCTTTGCTGTCCCCCTCTCTCTTTCCTGCCACCGTGTAAATACATGCTATCTTCCCCTTCATACTTCCACCCTGGTTGTAAGTTTCCTGAGGTCTCCCAGCCATACTTCTTGTACAGCCTTCAGAACTGTGAGTCAATTAATCCTCTTTTCTTCATAAATTACCTAGTCTCAGTTAGTTATTTATAACAGTGTGAAAATAGACTAATACAGTGGGGTTGGAGCCCCCACACAGAGTCCCCACTGGGGAACTGCCTAGTGGAGCTGTGAGAAGAGGCCACTGTCCTCCAGACCCCAGAATGGTAAATCCATTGACAACTTGCACTGTGCACCTGGAAAAGCTACAAGCACTCAATGTTTTTAATTTTCATGCTCACAGGTGGAAAAGACTAGCCTTATCTCAGATGAGATTTTTGACTTCAGACTTTTCAGTTAATGCTGAAATGATTTAAGCTATGGGGGGATTATTGGAAAGACATGACAATGTTTTGCAATGTGAAAAGGACATGAGATTTGGGAGGGGCCAAGGATGGAATGATATGGTTTGGATCTGTGTCTCTACCAAATTTTATGTTGAATTATAATCCCCAGTGTTGGAGGTGGGGCCTGGTGGGAGGTGATTGTATGGTGGAAGTGTTTCTTGTAAGTGGTTTATCACCATTCCCTTGGTGATGTTCTCATAATGAAATCTGGTTGTTTAAGAGCCTGTAGCACCTCCCCCTTCACTCTATTTCTTGCTCCTGCTCCAGCCATGTGAAGTGTCTGCTCCCCCTTTACCTTCCTCCATGAATGTGAGTGTCCTGAGGCCTCCCCGAAACAAAACAGATGCCAGCACCATGCTTCCTATATAGCCTGTGGAACCATGAGCCAATCAAATCTCTTTTCTTTTTAAATTACCGGGTCTCAGGTATTTCTTTGTAGCAATGCAAGAATGAACAAATATAGACCCTAATGATGAGTTTATATGCTTTATAAGAAAAAGAAGAGAGAGAGAGAGAGATTGCTCTTCTTCTGTATTGGATGTAGCAAGAAGGCAGCTATCTGCAAACCAGGAAGAAGATTATCACCAAGAACTGAACTGATTGGCATCTTGATCTTGGACTTTCCAGCCTCAAGAATTGGGAGAAATAAATGTCTGTTGTTTAAGCCATCAGGTCTATGGTATTTTATTATAGCAGACCAAGCAGACTACTATACCATCAAAAATTTTAATTGCTGGACATAAAAGGGATATGATCAACTTTGTATTTTGCAAAGTTCAAATTGGCTGGGAAGGGAAGAACAAGTTGGCATTTTTAATTGTATCATTCAATTGAATCACTCCAACGACTATATTTGACCTTGTAAGTGATAGCATTGAAAATTAAAAATGAAGACATTACCAGTGTTGATATTCTTCTCCCATCCTTAGAGCCTCTTATGACCCTAGTAATATAAAGAAAATAAAGATCTTTATAGTTTGTTAATTCTTTTATTAACCTGTTGTATGGTAGGATTTTTCTCAAATTGGCTTCAAGGAAGATCTCAATGCCATAATACCTTTCCAAATTGTCTTGCAGTTCTATCTCTCTACTGCCATCACCATCATTCATTTATTCATTCATCCAGCAAATGCATATTGAGTATTTATTATATGCACAATGTTCTAGGTGATGAGAATTTATTAGTAAATAAGAGACTGAATCTCTTCCTTCAATCAGATTACATTTTCATGAGAGTAAGGAGGCAATAAATAAAGAAAATAAGGTGAATCTCCAATTATAAATCTGTTAGATTATGGTTGGTACTGTGGATAAAAATAGAGGCGTGCCAGAGAGAAAGTATGCCAGAGAAACTTCACTAAGAAGATGGTATTTAAGCAAAGAGGAAAGGAGGATATCTTGAGAGAGTGTATTTTAGGGAAAAGAAAAAAACAATTAGAAAGGGCACCGGGTTGGGAAAATGTCAGAGGGGGCTAGTGTGACTGGAACAGAGTGAGTAAAACTTAGAATATAGAAGATGAGATCAGAGAAGTAATATAGGGTGGGGAATAGATTGCACAGATCTTAGAAACCACCCTTTCAGCTTCAGATTTCATAACTTATGTGCAAAGTCATGGAAGATTTTTGAGTAAATGTCTAGCATCAAGATTGGAATTTAATGTCATAACAGTTACTCTGGCTGCCAGATAAAGCAAAGAATGGGCTGGGTGCAGTGGCTCATGCCTATAAACACAAAACTTTGGGAGGCTTATGTGGGAGAATCGCTTGAGCTCAGGAGTTCAAAACCAGGAAGGACAGCATAGTGATACCCTGTCTCTACAAAATGTAAAGATGTAGCTGAGTGTGCTAGTACATGCCTATAGTCGCAGCTGCTTGGGAGGCTGAGGTGAGTGGATCATTTGATCTCAGGAAGTCAAGACTGCAGTGAGCCATGACTGCACACTGCACTCCAGCCTGGGTGACAGAGTGAGATGTTATCTCAAAAAAATAAGTAAATGAAGCAAAGAATGGAATAAGTACAATTATTTAGAAGGTGATTGCTATAATCCAGGTAACAGAAAATGGTTGCCTGAATTAGAGTGGGGGCAGTGGAATGAAAAGAATAGTCACATTTGGAAATATTTTGACCATAGGGCCAACAGGATGTGCTGAGATTAGAAACAGAAGTTGAGATTTAAAAAATAATAATAAATCTAAAATTTTTGCCCTGAGCAACTAAAAAAAAAAAAATGGAGCTTCTATACAGAAATGGAGAAGATGTTGGAAAAACACACTCTATATGGGAAAGTTGAAGTTTGGTTTTGGACATACTAAGTCTGTGTGGTCAAAGTGGTGATTTTGAATAGATGATTGAATATATAAGCCTGGAGTTCAGAGAAGAAACTCATGTCAGAGATGAGAATTTGGTGATCCTCAGCTTTCCCAACTAACTGAGATTTCCAAGGGTGTGGGTGCAAACAAAGGAGAGGCCCTAAGCCTGAGTGATACATCATTCTCTGTTTCATAAATAGGGAGATAATAAGGAATAAACAAAGAGTGTGGATGGGTTATCATTGTTTTTGGAGACTAATTAAGGAAATGTTTTGCATTACATTCAAATGAAGAGTTTTAATCAAAAAGGAAAGAGTAATCAACTCTGTTAAAAATGATATGTCAAAAAAGATGAGGGCAGAGAATTGACTTACCATACCCTGCAGTGAACCGGAGAGAAAGGCTTTAGACATTTTTTCCTCAAGGAATTTGTTTATTTCTCGTGTTGTGGCCCTAGCCATTCCAGAATTCCCAGTAACTCTCACAGGAATAATTATGTCCTGATGTGTATGTTTCCAGAGTCCAACAATTAAATATTAAAAATGCCAGTGGTGGAACATATGCATTATTTGCCTTTATCTTATCTACACTACTATTCAAAATGGGTTATAACTATTCTTCAACCACAATGTGTTCAGACTCTCTCCTTGAGATAAGGACTCTCCATTATGTATTTTTTTAACTTAGAGTGCAGAAGATGGTCATTATGACAAAAAAAATTGAGTTTTAGGGGGAAAATGTCAGATTTGTAATTATATTACCAAGAAACAGTAGAGAGACAATGGTTAGAAATCCCGTACTATTCAAGCTCAAAATCCAGGAGAGTTGACCCTAATTGTGTTTAAAGATTCTCCTTTCAAAATAAACTAAACAGACAGAACTCTAACAAAATGGGTTTAAAAAGATGCTTGCTTCTTTGCTTTCAAGTGACATAATATCTTAATTACCTAAATGGTAGATGTCAAGAATCTACTCTATGAGCACAAGCATAGAGTTACTACATTTACAGTGGAACCCATTCTCTTTGATCCTTTAAGAGTTAGTTGCCTTTCAATCATAGAATCAAGGTGCTTGATCCATATCTCTGACTAGACCACATTGTAACTCTGAAATCTTGGGCATTATTTCTTAAACCACATGCACTCTAGTTTCCTTATGAATAAAAAGAGGATAATGTAATATCTATATTATCAGAATTTTATGAGGATTAAATACATGCAAAGCATGTAGAGCAATGCTTGGCCTAAGAAGTGGCTTATTGGAAGAGGACGCCAGAAATACACTGGAGGGTTCATGATTAGTACTTGGAAAGGCGATGTTAGATAGGAAAAACAAAAATCACTGATGCTTAAACTGATGTTTTACACTGGCACTTAATCATACCGACCTCTCTTCAGTTGTGGTTAAGGAACTTACTGCATTTGGCCTGGTTTGGTACAACACTAGGATGAGGCAGTTACTGTCAATAGTAAGATATTGCTACTAACTAGAAAGGCTCATTAGCAAATGATAGCATTCAAGGGTAATAACAATCTTAACTTATATAATAGTCAAAAACCAGGAATCTGAGAAAACATGGGAGCTGAGAAGGCGGGTGAAGAACAGTACTAAGTAATAGAACATGAGTTATTTGAAAGACCGTGAAGACAGGTTTTTCTTTTTTTTTTATTATTATACCTTAAGTTTTAGGGTACATGTGCACAACGTGCAGGTTTGTTACATATGTATACATGTGCTATGTTGGTGTGCTGCACCCAGTAACTCGTCATTTAACATTAGGTATATCTCCAAATGCTATCCCTCCCTCCTCCCCCCACCCCACAACAGGCCCGGTGTGTGATGTTCCCCTTCCTGCGTCCAAGTTTTCTCACTGTTCAATTCCCACCTATGAGTGAGAACATGCGGTGTTTGGTTTTTTGTCCTTGCGATAGTTTTCTGAGAATGATGGTTTCCAGCTTCATCCATGTCCCTACAAAGGACACGAACTCACCATTTTTATGGCTGCATAGTATTCCATGTTGTATATGTGCCACATTTTCTTAATCCACTCTATCATTGTTGGACATTTGGGTTGGTTCCAAGTCTTTGCTATTGTGAATAGTGCTGCAATAAACATACGTGTGCATGTGTCTTTAAAGCAGCATGTTTTATAATCCTTTTTCTAACGTGTTGTAAGGTCTCAGCTGTAGGATTTTGGTTTAGAGGTATCACTGAAGCTTTTGAATGGTGGATGAAGAAGAGCAAGGCAGGGCTTTAAATTCTTTAACCATCAAGACCTTGCTTCTGTTTTCCCATAGTTCTGGATACACAGTGTTTGGCTTAAAAGACCCATCTTCCTTTTCTAAGCTACCGTTGCTCTATCAGCATCCTGGGTAACTTCAAAGAACATAGAAGAGGCTCAGTTTATTTTGTTGATTTGGAGCCACATAGTGTTTAGGATAAAATATGAGATTAAAATAAGACCACTGGAAGAAAATCTTAGAGAAAGGTCTAAGGTCAAACAAAACACAGCCATCTGAAGTAAGACACTCTTTATGGGTTTCAGGTAAGAAAAACTCAGAAGTTCAAATGGCACAGAGGCATCACCTCCCAACAATAGTCTAACACAAGTGTGAGAGTGAATACACAGAATACACTGCTGAAGCTGGTAGTGACTAACTCAACTGAGACTAAGTGTATAGTTAAGAAAAACATAGTTCTGCTGAAAGGAAAAATCTCCAGAAGGTAAGTGGAAAGTAATCACGTCTTTGGTATGAGTGCAACATATTTTTAATCCACTATTTCAGGAAAAGAGATGTCTCTCCTTAATTTAACAATGTTTTTGTTATTGGATTAAATACTTTATATTTTTAGGCATTTTTAGTTACACAGAAGCACCTATTTATCTGCATAGTAACCTATATATTCTGCTAAAATTTAAAACTAGTATTAGTAAACTTTCCCAAGCAAATCATTATATAGGTAGAATAAGTATATATCTCTGCTTCACAGATGGTGAAAAAAAAAGAAAGAATATAGTAGTAACAGTTTTATATTAACCTAGAGTCTTTTAACTGGTTTAAATATATTATACAAATTAACTCATTAAATCTGTAATATACCTTCAAATAAGGAAGTCAAGATTATTGTCACTCTTCTACAGCCAAAGTTACAAAGAGGTCAAATGCATCATCCAAGGTCATGTAATAAAATAAAACAGATTCCAGCTTAGTCAAATCATTCAATTAAGGTTACAAGAGATGGTGGTACTATTATTTAACAAAATGTCTTCTTTTCTTTTTCTTCCAAAATGATTACTTTTTGGGAGAATGATTTATTTTTCTTTATTATTCCAGCAATCATGGCATGCCTGTTGCTTCATAGATCTTTTCTAAAAGTCCTAGTGTGTGTGTGTGTGTGTGTGTGTGTGTGTGTGTGTGTGGTAGGAAGGAGAAACCCCTTGTAAAAGTGAAATCAAAAATTATCATCTCTTTGTTATGCATCTGTACTATCTGTACAGATCTTCATGAGGTTCTTACAAGTTATTTTCAATAATGAGGAAATAAGAACATTAACCAAACTAGACACTTTATCTGCAAAGATAAGAGAACTGGCTTATTGGCATCAATGATAGCGTCCGTTGGATAAACTTTTTGTCAACGTTGAAAATATTGTTTATTTTTTAAAGTACTATATTGTAAACATATATGGGAGTAAATAATTGTTTTTATTATACTTTAAGTTCTAGGGTACATGTGCGCAATGTGCAGGTTTGTTACATATGTGTACATGTGCCATGTTGGTGCACTGCACCCATTAACTCGTCATTTACATTAGGTATATCTCCTAATGCTATCCCTCCTCCCTCCCGCCACCCCACGACAGGCCCCAGTGTGTGATGTTCCTCAATTTTAAAATGAAGTTATATGTATGAGATTTAATATCTAGAAAGATTATAAAACTAGCAAAAATCAACAGCACATAATCAAGTATAGTTTTCAAAATATAATTGTGCTATTAAAATTTGGAAAGGCAAAATTCTGAACAATCCAGGAGAAAAGTGAAAAGTTGTAGGTCAGAGCCTCATCCAGCGACACAGAGATACTCTAGGATCATCTCAAGCATCATCTATGATACTAACACATCTTTTTTCCCTTGCTGAGTTCTTTGGTACCTGAGAGATTTCTTCTACTTTCTCACATTTCTAGATATGGAGGATTTAGCTTAAAGGCCCCATCCTCCTTTACTGAGTTGCCTTATTTCTATCAACAGCCTTGGACAATTTCAAAAAATATAGAAGAATCTTAGGTGATTTTGGAGCCACATACTGTTCTTTATAAAATGAGAATCTGATAGCATACACATCCAAGATCATCCCATAGAGACACAAGCCATAATAATGTTTCATTGATTTCCCAAATTCCCAACCAACTTTTGCACTTTTAATGGAAAAGCAGGTAGAGTTTCAGGTTTTGTTTGTTCAGTTCCCTTATATAATCACAATCACATTATCATCACAAAATCTATCATTATGGTAGTGATCAAACATATAATATATTAATAAATTACCTTGTGACTGGAGTGGTACAAAGCATTTTTCATCAAATATGTAACTTAATCCTTGCCAATAATTTGAATGCATATGTTATTGTTACCATTTAACAGCTAAGCAAACTGAAGCTTTGAGAAATTAGTTAACTTGCCCAAGTTTACACATTATAATGGCCAACACTTAGATATGACTCAGGCTGTTCCTATGTGACATGCTGTATTCTAAGCACTTTATATATATTAACTGATTTAATTCTCCCCTAAAATATGGAAAGATGAATCTAATGGTATAAAAATAATAGAAATAATATACTCATTTTAATATACTGATAGTAATAGTATTCAGGCTATCTATTCCCAGAGCCCATGGTCAGTTATGAATATTAATCATCATTGAATAGGCCATAATTGTATATACACTGTAGGCTTTATGCCAAATTTATTAGATTTGAGACCCAATGAAGTGAAAAACTTATAGAAGAGGGGCCCTTAGTTATGCATGATTCTGATCCCAGTGCAGATCAAGAAGAGCATCCCTTTGGGAAGAACTTAGCTTCCAACACAGAGGAATATTCAGGAGTCCCAGGCACCAAGCACGACAGAAAAGAGCCTTTATATTCCATGGATCTTATGAGGAACAGAGCACAAAATTTAAAAACGTAACAGGACTCTAGCACCCCTGTGCTAGAACTCTTTAGGAGAACCTAGTGCCTGATGATCTGAGATAGAACACTTTCATCCCGAAACCATCCCCCACACCCCCATCCATGGAAAAATCGTCTTCCACAAAACTGGTCCCTGGTGCCAAAAAGGTTGGGAACCACTGCTCTGGATTATATCATCACACCATAAACTACATAATTCTCATCAGCATGCAACATATGGTAGGCACTGTCAATAACTTTATTCTAATTTAAGAATGGATACAACTTACACGTGAACTTACACAGAATGTCCAGTGGCTATCATTACACACAGAAAGTTATGTGGCCTCATCTGGCATCAGTGGGAAAAATCTTTGTGAGGCTTACCATAATCACAGTTAACAGGCATGGTAGAGGGATCTAGAAGAATCACTATTCCCATATCATACGTTACCATCTCTTCTTTAAACCCCAATACTGCCAAAATCACTAATTTTTAAATCTTTGCACATGGTTAGTGGAGAGATTAATCTCTACACAGGCCGTTTTATTCTCTATACTCTGTCTCAAAGGAGTTGCTTCATGGACCTCTTAATGTTTTCATCAATCTAGTTCAAAGAAATTTCCTTACTCAGAAATCTTTCCACTGTTTGAAATTTTCATCCTTTTTATTCTGGTTACTGGCCTAAGGAACATAACTCAAATTCCCAGAGTTGAGATGATTGAATCATTAGATTATGAACCTGGTTAGGCGATTTCCTACAGTCACTCAAATAAGGTCCTGACTCTCATTTCATCCCCTCGTGGCCACCACAGCTAGGCTTGGAAGCTGACCCAAGAACTACAAGAAACAGTCAATTGTGCTACTGCTAGATTTATTAGATTATCAGCATAAAAACTTCTTTTGTGTTGGCACTATGTGTGTATTGCTTAGTACATAAGCCTTAATGTCAAAAACAGATGGATAGATAGATGAAAGATAGATAGAATTGATAAGAAATTGTAGGACTAGAGTAGATGCAGCATAGAAGCATAGAAGGTTTAGGAAAGAATCAATATGGAATACTTTTCACATCCAAAACAAAGTCTGCTAGATTCTTTATACATCCTATTCAATGCTCACATCAATGCTGTGAAGTCAGGAGTCAAGAGCCTGGTCAATGAAGCCAAACTGCTTGGGCTTGAATCATACCACCAATAGTTACTAGTGCTATGACTTTAAGCACATTAACTAATCTCATTGTGCTTTCATTTATTCCCCTGGAAAATAAAGATAATAATGATACCTATCTCCCAGGGTTATTACAATAGTACCTGGTTCATAGTAAGCATTATATATAAACATTACTAACTTCAATTATGCTGAACTTAGCCAGTGATCACATAGAAAATGGTGACAAATCCTAGCCTAATTCCAAAGAACTAAATCTATAATGATCCAAAAACATTTTTCAAATTTAAGAATTTCCATTATTTTGCCTTATGCTATTCACTGACTATTTTTTCAACAAATGTCAATGAGCACGTGCTATGTGCTAGGAACTGGAGACACATCATTTTAAAAAGAGAGACAAATATTCCTCACCTTTGAAGGTGATATATTCTAGCTAGTTTCCTGACAAAGGCAAACAATAATCATAATAAATAAATTAATTACATATTATATTGAACAGTGTGACAATTATAGAAAAAAGTAGAGCTAGGTGTGGAGTGGATAGGGTACAGCTAACCATTTTTAAATAGCATTATTAAAGAGTGTAATGTCAGAAAGGTGGCAGAATAAGTGATCCTCCACTCATATCTCCAAATAGCAATAATAATTTGACAGCCATCCATCAGTAAAAGTGCCTTTGTGGGAGGTTTAAGATCCAAGTAGGAGATTGCAAAACGCAGCAAAGCCCAAGATCAAAAAGGGCTGTTTTGAGAGAGCAGATCTGCACCTAGGTGGTGAGCTCACCAGTCATAGTTTTGGCTATAGGTCCAGAAAATGGTCTCATCTACCTGTGGACTTTGCCACAGCACCATTTGGCCTTGATTTTTCCAACAGAATCATCTGCCAAGTATTCTAAGAAGATATCTGCTCACCTTTGTCTTGAGTGATAGGCCTGCTAACTTCTATCTCCACTGTGGACCCTAAAGCATCTTGTGACCCAGCTTTAGCCCCTCTCATCTGTGGCCTAAAGTCAGTCCTTCCTGCTCAGGGACCCACCCAGTGACCCAGCAGGTGCTTACCCAGGGAAAATAGAGGGATCCACACTCATCCATGCACATGGTGATAAGCTCACCCTCTGCAGACCCAATTGTGGGCCCTTAAGCAGATCCTTGTCCCACCATTAGTCCTACTAACCAAAGTCCTGGAGGCAGTCCAATCTGCCCAGGTACCAGATGGGATCAACACTTTCTTGAGTTCATAGTTACAGGCCTGCCAACTATGGACACCACAGCAAACCCAATAGCAGCCATCTGGCTCCATTACTAGTAGACTGTGATCCAGAGGCAATCCCATCACCCTGGGGACCTGAAGAGGTCCCTAGACTGGCTTTGGCAGGTAAAAATCTCTTACAGACTGGATTTGGCACATAAAGATCCAGTCTGTAAAGGTTGTAAGGGGAATTTGTTTTTTAAAATGCACAGACATCAATACATGGATCATGAAGAATAAAACAAATGATACTACCAGAGGAAACTGGTAAAGCTCCAGTAACTAAACCCAATGAAATGGAGATCTACAAATTGCCTGCAAAATGATAAAAAAAAATTAAAGTAGCTCAATGAAATGCAAGCAAACACAGAAAACTAAACAAAATCAGAAAACAATGTATTAGACAACTAAACAAAATCAGGAAACAATGTATGAATGAAACGACATGTTTAGTGAAGATATAGGAACCATACAAAATAACTAAAATAGAAATCCTAGAGCTGAAGAATACAATAATAAAACTAAATAATGTAACAGAGAGATTCAACAGAAGAGTCGGTCATGCAGACGAATCAGTTATCCCAAAGACATGTCATTTGAAATTAGCCAATCAGAAGAGCAAAACTAAAAAAACATGAAAAGAGAGAAGAAAGTATAAGGGAGCTGTGGGACACCATTAAGCAAAAAAAGTATGAATTATTAGAATTTCAAAAAGAGATGACAGAGTATGAGTAATAAAGCTTACTTAAAGAAATGAAGACAAAAAATGTGACAAATCTAGGGAGGAATATGGACATCAAGATTCATAAAGCTCCAAGTATCTCAAGTAAGGTTAACCCAAAGGAGGTACTCTGAGGTACATTATAATCAAATTTTCAAAGGTAGAAGAAACAATATTAAAAGCAGCAAGAGAAAAGAGATTTATTACATATAAGGAAACCTGCATAAGGCAATCAGTGAATTTTTCAATAGAAACAGTGCAGACCAAAAAGAAGTAGAATGAGATATTCAAAGTGCTGGAAGAAAAGGAAACCATTCTAACCAAAGATACTCTACTCAGCAAAGCTGTTCTTCAGAAATGGAGAGGTGAAGACATTCCTAAATTTAAAAAGAAAAGCTGAGAAAGTTCATCATCACTTGACCAACCTTACAAGAAATACTAAAGAGAGTTATTCAAGTTAAAATCAAAGGACACTAAATAACAACATGAAAGTATAAAACTTACTGCTAAAGGTAAACATGTAGTCAAATTCAGAATACTTTAATACTGTAATAGTGGTACATAAATTATTTTAAACTTTAAAAATCAAAAGACAAAAGTACTAAACATAACTATCTACAATAATTTGTTAATGGATACACACTATAAAAATTATATTGTGGCATCAAAAACACAAAATGGTGTGAGAAGTAAAAGTGTAGATTTTTGTATGCAATCAAAGTTATTATTGGCTTAAAAACTGTTAGAAATAGTAGACAAAATCAGTAAAGTGCAGAAATAATTCAATATACAAAAGTCAATCATATTTTATATACTAAAAAATAAGCTATTTGAAAATTTAATTAAAAATGATATAATCTACAATAGCATCAACAATTCTTAGGAATAAATTTAACCAAGGACATGAAAGATCTGTATATTAAAACCCATAATACATTAATGAAAGAAACCAAAGAAGATACAAATAAATGGATAGACATTCTATATTCATGAATTTGAAAAATTAATATTGTTAAAATGTCCATACTATCCAAAGCTATCTACAAATTCAATGCAATCCCTATCAAAATCCCAGTGACATTTTACACAGAAAAAGAAAAATCATTTCTAAAATTCATATAGAACCACAAAAGACTGAATAGAAAGGCCATCCTGAGAAACAACAAAGCTAGAAGCATCAAATTTTCTGTTTTCCAACTTTATTTACAAAGCTATAGAACAGCATAATAGTGGCATGAAACAGACAGACACATAGTCCAACAGAACGGACTAGAGAGCCTAGAAATAAACCCATACATATACAGTAAACTAAGCACTGATGAAATTCTCCAGAATACACAATTGGGAAAGAATATTCTCTTTAATACAAACTCCTGGGAAAACTGAATATTCACATGCAAAATAATAAAACCAGATTCTATCTTAGTCCATTATGTGTTGCCATAAAAGAATACCTGAGGCTGGAAAATTTATAAAGAAAATAGGTTTATTTGGCTCACAGTTCTGTAGGCTGCACAAGAGGCATGGTGCCAGCATCTGCTCAGCGTCTGGTGAGGGCCTTTGGGTGGTTCCACTCATGGCAGAAGGTGAAGAGGAGCTGGCTTGTGTAGAGATCACATGGCAAGAAAAGAAGCCAGAGAGTGAGGGAAGGTGCTAGACTCTTTTTAACAACTCAGCTCTCTAGGGAATTTCCATGGGGACTAATAAAGCAAGAACTGAGTCCCCCTCCTCCCAAGGAGGGCATTAATCTATTCATGGAGAATCCACCCCCATTACCCAAACACCTTCCATCAGGCCTCACTTCCAACAGTGGAGATCAAATTTCAATAGGAGATTTGAAGGGAACACACATCCAAATTATAGCAGACTCTGTCTTACACTCTGTACACAATAATAATAATAATAATAATAATAACTAGAAATGGCTTACAGACTTAAATGTAAGATCTGAAATTATAACGCTCCTAGAAGAAAACATAGGGGTAAGATTCTTTGACATTAGTGTTGGCAATAAGTTTTTGGATATGACACCAGAAGCATAGGCAAGAAAAGAAAAAATAAAAAAAAGAGACTACATCAATTTAAAATGTTTTTGCACAGAAAAGGAAATAATCAATAAAATACAAAGGCAACCTACAGAGTGATAGAAAATATTTTCAAACCAGATATCTGATAAGGGGTTAATATTCAAAATATATAAAGAACTCATGTAATTCAACAGCAAAAATCCTAATAACACAGTAATAAATTGGTCAAAGAACCTGAATACACATGTTTCCAAGGAAGACATACAAATGATCAACAGATATAAGAAAAGGTATCTAACATCACTAATCATTAGAGAAATGCAGGTCAATACCTCAATGAGATATAACCTCATACCTGTTAACAGGGCTACTCTCAGAAAGACAAGAGATAAGGGCCGAGTGCGGTGGCTCACTCCTGTAATCCCAGCACTTTGGGAGACTGAAGCAGGAAGATAACAAGGTCAGGAGTTCAAGACCAGCCTGGCCAATATGGTGAAACTCCTGTCTCTATTAAAAATACAAAAACAAAAAATTGCTTGAACCCAGGAGGCGGAGATTGCAGTGAGCCGAGATCACTCCAGCCTGGGAGACAGAGCAAGACTCCGTCTCAAAAAAAAAAAAAAAAAGTGATAACAAATGCCAGGGGTGATATGAAAAAAAGGGAAAACTTGCATACTGATAGTGAGAATGCAAATTTGTACAGCCATTATGGAAAATAGTATGGAGGTTCCACAAGAAATTAAAACTAGAACTGTCCACAATTGGACAATTCCATTTCAGGTTTATATCTGAAAGAAATTAAATCAGTATCTTGAAGAGATGTCTGCTCTCCCACATTCATTGCAGCATTATTCACAATAGACAGAAGATGAGAACGACCTGTGTTCATCAATGGATGAATGGATACAGAAAAAGGGGTGTGTTTGTCTGTGTGTGTGTGTGTGTGTGTGTGTGTACACATATATATTGAATATTATTCAGCCATAAAGAAGAAAATAAATCCTGTAATTTTGGGAATCATAGATGAAACCAGAAGACATTACACTAAGTGAAGTAAGCCAATTGCAGAAAGACAAATATTGTAGGATCTCACTTATATGTGAAATCTTAAAAAATGGAACTTACAGAAGCAGAGAGTGGAATAGTGGTTGCCACGAGCTGGGGTGAGGGAAATGGGGAGATGTTTGTCAAAGAATATAAATTTTCCATTATAATATAAGATGTATAAGTTCTGGGGATCTAAGGTACAGCATGACAACTATGGTTAAGAATACTGTAGTTTATAGTTAAGAATATGTGAAATTTGCTAAAAGAATAGATCTTAAGTGTCCTCACCAAATACACACACACACACGCACACACACACACACACACACACACTGGAAACTGTATCAGGTGAGGGGTGTATTCATTAACTTGATTGTGGTAAACATTTCACAGTGTATACTTATGTAAAATCACTAAATTGTACACCTTGCATATATATAATTTTTGTCAATTATACTTCAATAAAGCTGACTGGAACAAGTACACACACACACACAGACACACACACATACACACACACATCTCCAATGCTGAAAAAAACACTATGATGAAGATAATTTTTTTTCAATGAAGCTTATTTTTCATTCAAACTTCTGTGTGGCAAATAATAAGAGCTCCAATTAATGATAAGTTATCTAAAATTTGAAGAAGCAAAGATATCTATCTGCCTGTTATAGCTGTAATTTAGAATTAAACGATTTTGAATTTGAGTGCTAGCTCCAGAACTGCTGTAGTGTGAGGCCTTGGGGAAGTCTTTGAACCTCAGTTCTTTCATCCATAAAGGGAGATAATAACATCTACAATGAGGAGTTGCTAAGAGGATTAAATAAGATAATTTATGTGAAGTGACTTTCTCAGTGCTCATTAAGTGCTTTCTCACTGGCTGCACTTAATGATACCTTGTGTAGGATGCTCACAATGGTATATTTTATGATCTCTAAATTTAGGGAATTTAGGGTTTATTATTTAAAGCCCAGTGTCTCGTGTATGAGAGTATATTACTTTCCTTTACACACTAATGAAAAGAAAAGATGTATCTACTTCCGGACAAAGGATTAGAGTCTGAAATCCAGGTTAAAGCTCTTGCAGAAAGAACATGTTGCGACTCTTACCCCATCCCCGAGAACCTGACACTTTGCAGCAAAAACTCAGGAGTAGGAATCCATGAGCTGAACCCTTCTTATAAGCGATGCACTGGTGTATCCTTTGCACAGAAATTTGCATTCCTAAATTTAGGCTTTGTTTTAATGTAGAGCCCATCCAGTGGAGGACTGGTTTTATCATGGCCACCATTTACAGTAGTTTTCACTGTGTCCTACATTTTCCTTTGGAAAAAGTGCAACTTGATTTCTATAGAGAACAACAGAGAAAATGAAGTTTGCTTATATGAAATCTGAAACATATGCCTTGTGTGCTCACTGTGTGGGGAGATTGGGCACTAATGGCTTTCTTTTAAAAGCTCTCTAATAAAAATATAAAGTCCTTTACTCACCTGGGGATACAAATCACAGCTAATAAATGGAATTGGATTCATCTGAGTACTCTACTCGAGACAGAGTGACCGTCTCCAAATGACTCTACATTGTACCCTTTATTACCTAAATTACACACCAGTTAACTCCTAAATTAAACAATATTTGTTGTAAGGTGGGACATCCAGATCCTATTTGTGCACCAAGTTTTAATTTTGGTTTAGATTTTAATTAGATTTCCTAGGAATCTCTATTTTACCATAGACATTTTAATCAAAGTACTTTTCCTTCTTCATTTATTTGTAATAGGTCTTTAGTGTTTTCTCACTACAAGAAATAATTATTGTAGAATGGCCACAAATAGTGAACATGCAATATACCTGACAAATTGTACTCTGGAAATCCAGCAGGAGATCCCCACTATAAGTCATGTGTTAATTTCCTCAATGTAAGAGAGGTATTTGTATTTTATGTTGTCATGTGCAATTAAAGATTATGTATCACAGGAGGGTGGCAGGCTTGGTGAAGAGGCAAAACATTACATTTGTTAAACAGTCATTATGCCTCAGGCATTATGCTTGGCACTTTATAAATACAGACTCCTTCAATATTGTGAGGTAAATAACATGAGCCTAATGTCAATTTAGAGAGGTTAAACATTTACACAGAGCAACAAATTGCTTATCCTGAGTTTTGAACTACTTAGACTGGCTCCCATAAATTCTTCTTGTACTGCACGAGAATAACTCTGCCACTCTGACTTGTGTATATAGTTTTATTTTTTGAGTCAAAATATTGAACAATTGTGACAGAGCTAACTTTTTTTTAGTGTTTGAAAGATATGAGTTTAACTATAATGTGCTCAGGAGTTAGGTAGACTACACATTACATACGTGCACATACATACTTTTGTTTTAGGGATCCTAAGGCAACAGCCTGCCACTCACACAATGGTAAGTCACATCATTTGCTGGTTTTAAGTTCTCATCAATTGCATATCACACCATTAATAATATACTTTTTAAAATCACTTCTACCTCATTTTTTGCTGTGATAAAATACATATCATATAAAATTTATTATTTTAACGATTTAAAGTTTTTAATTCAGTGGCATTATGTACATTCATAATATTGTGTAACCATCACCACTGTCTGGTTCCAGAACTTCTTCATTTCCCCAAAAAGAAATCCCACATCCATTAAGCGGTCACTCCCCATTTTTCTAACTCCTCAGCTCCTGGAAACCACTAATCTACTTTCTGTTTCTATTGATTTGCCTACCCTGGATATTTCATATAAATGAAATCATAGAAAACATGGCTTTTGTGACTAGCTTCTTTCACTTGGTATAGTGTTTTCAAGGATTATCCATGTTGTACCATGTATTGGTATTTCATTCTTTTTTATTGGTGAAGAGTATTCCATTTATATTAGTAAGCTTTCATTGCTGTAAAAAAAACTGAGACTGGGTGATTTATAAAGAGAAGACATTCATTTGGCTCACAGTTCTGTAGGCTTTATAAGCAGCATGGTGCCAGCATCTGCTTCTGAGGCCTTCAGAAACTTACACTCATGTTGGAAAGCAAAGTGAGAGCTGATGTACCACATGGCAAGAGAGGGAGCAAGAGGCAGAGGAGAAGGTCCCAGACTCCCTTTAAACAACCACCTCTTGCAGAACATACTCATCACCAAGAGGATGGTGCTAAGCCATTCATGAGGGATCCAGCCCCATGAACCAACATCTCCCACTAGGCCACACCTCCAACACTAGGGATCGTATTTCAACATGAGATTTGGAGGGGGTACGCATTCAAACGTTATCGCCATTGTGTAGATATACCATTTTGTTTATTCATTTATCATTTGATGGGCATTTAAGAAGGAAAATATAAAAACTGTACATTAAATTTGTATATCAACTGAAAGATTCATCCACCTCTTGGAAAGGCTAAAATATGATAAAACATAAATCTCAAAATTGAAGAAGTGGGGTCATTTACTAAAAACATTCTGTTCGAGCTGTGTCCTTCTGTATGTTATTTTACTGGATTGAATCAGAAACTAAGCTTAGTGGCTCCTTTAATAAGTTTTGGGTTTATTAGTTAAACAACACTGTATTTGTTTTTGTGTAAAAAAAAAACTTTAGGGAAAAGTTAGCAAATAAATGAGATAAGTTTTGGCTTTCTTGTCATCTCTAACAAGATTTTAATAATTATAGGAAAGACAAAGACTTGTATGTTCATTCTAGATGTCAGAAAAATGCTGATTTAGTCTGCATTCCTGATATGAAATATAAAGTATATAAAATTAAAATGGACATCCTACTTATACATGAATGTTCCTAGCAGCATTCTTCATAATAGTCCAACCTGGAAACCATCCAAATATTCATCAACAGGGGAATGAATGAAAGAATTGTGCTATGTCCATACAATATACTACTCAGCAATAAGAATGCCCAAGCTATTGAGACATGCAGCAGCATGGATGGATCTCAAAATAATTATGCTGAATAAAAGTAGTCAGATAAGTGCACACTATATGATTCCATTCATACATAACTCTGGAAAATACAAGCTAATCTGTAGTAACACAAAGTAGATCAGTGGTTGTTTGCTAAGGAGGCAGGAGGAGCAAGAGGGAGGGATTACTAAAAAGAACAAGAAAATTTTGGGAGCGATGACTGTTTTCCATCCTGATTGTGGTAACAGTTTCACAGAAATATAAATATGTCAAAATTAGAAAATGTTATATTTTAAATATGTACAGTTTATCATACCTCAATTATACCTCAATAAGGCTATTTTTAAATGCATGTTACTAAATGATTGTATAAATTAATAAGTACAAATACCAAATTCATGCCTACTAATGACATTCAGGCAGAAAAAATTAAAATAAGTTATTACTATTAGCAATAAAAGGGGTCAGGATGGCTAGCATTTAGTATTTTTAATACTTGGCAACAGGGCTCCATCCTACTAGCTATGCTGAGGGAAATAGTTTCAGTTATACACAATCTAGTAATAGGATCATCTAGTAATGACTAAGAGCCTATGTTTTGGCCCTCAAATTTTAACCATAATCTTACCAAAAACATACACACACTTGGTTCCTCCACAGAGATATGAAAAAAATGGCAAGACAGATAGGTATATATTCACTTCATAAGCAGATTAAAGCTAGCAAGCACTCCGAAGCTGGAAGCAGTCCTATTGTTATGCTGCTAAACATGTCACACACCTGGCTAAGTAATGTGGGTGTCGACAACTCAGTTAATGCCAATTCTTTATGGACAGGCTGACCAGGAAGAAAATGCATAATCTCTATGTATAATGACAGAAAAGTGATCAACAAAACAAATTAACACTAAACATAGGCCTAAAATTTTCTGGTTTTGTCTATTCTAAGCCACAGTATCTCAAATATAATAGTCAAGTATGCAGATTACATAGACAACTAAAAGGTTTCCTTAGCATGTGACTTTGGTAGGAACACAAAAGCATTTACTGAAAGTGAAGACATTCTATTTAGAATCATATTTAGAATCATATATACTTAGAATCATATTCTATTTAGAATCATTTGTACTCAGAATCACTCTTTATCGGACAGAGCCTCAGACAACAAACTTAAGCCAACTTTATGTGTTCCTACCCCAAATTCCAGTTCTTTATCACATAGAAAAGTGGGTTATTAACACTCATAGCAAATGATATAAGTCTGACCAACATAAAATAATGTTTTGTGTCCCATTCATTTGGATACCCTGGTACCCAGTTCCTTTTATGATGTCTGCTTATGCATTAGAACCTCTAGTATGGTCATTTGTTTTTAGTTATTTCCTGTTAATTCACAGAACGACTGTGTGCTGTTATAGCACTGTTTCTTCAATTTGAGTATTTTAAACCCATGCTGACTTCAATGCCTTAATTCTTTCACTATTAGAATTACCTTCACATTCTATGATCTCTCACCTCAGTTTCCTCTGCATGTGTGTGTGCACACGCACATACGCACACAACTTCAAAGTGAATATTCACTTTTTGCTTCAAGTCTTCATGCAAACCCATTGCCTATTGGACAGAAACACGGAAATATTGATGCACAATACCTGTTTGTACAACTTCATTAACTGTTCCCCGGGCAATAATAGCTCAGGGAGTTTCTGCTTAATCACTTCATGCCTAAGATTATGTGAATTTTTCAAGGCTGAGCAGAAATCTCCACTACATAGTAGAGGTGAGGATGCTGAATGTGCTCATGTGCATCTTACAGAGAGTAATTTTCTTTCAGTGCTGGAACCCAATCTTCTGATTGTGTCTCACAGATAGAAAGTGTGCTTCTTCCTACGTGTTCCAAAGGGAATTTTTAAAACCCATGTCAACCAAAAGACATAATAAATGGAAAATATTATCTGGGGTTTCCAATGGCATTGCCTTTTTATTTCCATTTGCTTTGGTAATTGGAAGGTGGAACAGATGGTGACAATCTTATTGAATATGTTGTGCCCATTATGATATCCCATTCTGCCAAGCGATTGTTCATGAGCAAAGGATATATTATAAGGGACTGTTGCTTTCAGAAACTGACGATGAGCTCAGTGGGATGGACGATTATGCAGGGGGTAGAGTGGGTGGTTTATGGCCCTTAGATGCAGCTGTTTTGTAAAATTAATGACACCTGTTGGAATTCACCGAGGAGCAAATGGAGACATAAAAGTGAGCAGGTGGATTTGACTAGGTTGTTAGCACCAACTCTAGCATGAAAAAGCTCTCAGGCGCTTCGCCAATGAGGCTAACCTTTCACAAAATAGTGCCCTATTTCTGGACCTGCCTGAAGCCCAAGAAGAACAACTGCAAACTATGTATATGCCTCATATTTGGAAAGGCCTTGCCAGGCGTGGTGGCTCACACCTGTAATCCCAGCACTTTGGGAGGCCAAGGCAGGCAGATCACCTGAGGTCAGGAGTTCGAGACCAGCCTGGCCAGCATGGTGAAACTCCATCTCTACTAAATTATAAAAATTAGCCGGGCATGGTGGCATGTGCCTGTAATCCCAGCTGCCCAGGAGGCTGAGACAGGAGAATCGTGGAACCTGGGAGGCAGAGACTGCAGTGAGCAGAGATTATGCCACTGCACTCCAGCCTGGGTAACAGGGCAAGGCTCCATCTCAAAAACAAGAAAGACCAGAAGGAGCAAGTTCAACCATAGGCAGTATCTGCAGTATCTGGTACAAAATATAAATGGAAGTGGTTTTGATCTGAATAATGAGATCACTTCAGAATCAGACAACAGGTAGTTGCTGAAATATCTCTCATTCTACAGCTTTCTAGATCTACTAACTCATTGTAAAAACATCTGCAATTATTTTAGCAAAGACAGTAACTTCAGATGAAATTGATATAATACATAAAATGCCACAGGTAAATGAAAATCAAGGTGCGTGTAAATACTATGCCTCTGTACAATTTCCAGTTTATTGAGAGTCTTATAGAGACTTAATCAAGCATTCAGGTTCTATTCGGTAATGTGGCATTCATTATCAATTTATAGTTTTGAATTTTCAAGACAGGCAATCAAGAAGCTGTTTATTCCCTTCTGGATGTTTTGCACATCATTGGAATAAGCAAAAGCAAAATGAGAGAGAGAGAGAGAGGCTTAACAGAATTCTGCTGGTGTGTGTAAAAGAAACCAGACCTTTTAAGAAAATACCATTCAAATCCTAAAAAAAATAACAAAATAACAGTAAGATTATACTTCTCATTAAATATTTCTTGAAACTTATTTGTATTTTTATATGTTTCCATTAAATGTAAGCTGTGATTCTCTGCATTTTTTAGCCTGTCTTTTCTTAATGAAATCAAATCTTTTTTCCATTACATATCCAAGCTTACAAGAAGTTCCTCTTTTTAAATAGAACTGAACACATATTTAATTCATATTTATTTTTATTATACAAATAGCGCATGCCTACTAAATAAACATGAGACCACAAAGAAAAAGAAAACACAGAAAGGCAAGAATTTATGGAAATCTGTCCATGTTAATATTTTGATGTAGCTTTCTGGTTTTAAAATCACTATCTAATATTTTAAAATCACAATGGGGATACAATGCTGAATGCTTTATTTGGTAGTTAATTGGTAACACACTTTGTAAATTAATTTTTTAAGTGGTTGGATATTTTATTGATTACCAAAATGTTTAAAACATTCCTTATATTTTTGAACATTCAGGTCGTTTCTAAATGTTTTGATATTATAAATAATATTCTGATAGAGAATTTTCTACGGTCATTTATAGTACAATTATTTATTTAGAAAAAATTTCAAATTTAGACTCTATATTAACAAGCATGGTTTCATTTACACCCTATTAGCAGTTTAGGAAAGCTATTATGGGTATTACAAAGTTTGTTAAATACTTGTTAATCTGATAGGCAAAAGTATTATCTCATTTAATTTAAATTTCGTTGATTACTATGAGATGGAGTAGTTTTTCATTTATTTGTAATGTACTTTTATTTCCTCTTTTATGAATTGTTCAGATCTTTTGTATATGTATCTATCAGAGACGTTCAACTCTTTTCTTTTTGTGAGTCTTCTCTACAGTGGAAATGGACTGTCATACTTTATATATTTTGTATTCCTAAATTACTGTCTTCTTTTTGTTTATTTTTTTCTGGGAAAAGCTTTAACCTCCATGTACATAAATGTTAGTCTTTTCTTTTGTCACTTATTCTGCGGTTTTAAAGCTTAGGAAGTCTTTGCTAGTACCCATATTCAGAAGCTCGATAATTGTTAAAAAGATCATGTGCTTTATTTTCAAGTATTTAATGCTTTAATCCGTTCAAAATTTATATTTTGTAATAAGGTGTGGAAACTGAAATTGATTAACTTTCCCATAAATGTTAACCAACTGCTCTATCACCAGCTATTGAATAATGTTTTTTTCTTTGTCACTGACTGGACGTCCATAAAAATATACACACACATATACACACACACATAAAACATGCACATAAATACATGCATTGTGAAGGTAATTTATTTATGTTTCTTCCATGCAATGAGAATTGCTCCAACAGAAGGTTTATCTTATCATATCTTAAGGTATTACCAGAGCTGAGACTTCTGTCAGAGTGCTGTATATACTTAGTCAGCCTGCTCAATACCACCTACGTGAATTTTATCAGAGGTCATCACTTCCTTTTAGACCCTGCATATTAGAACTGCTCACTACCTAACCCACTTGAGTCAGTTCCTTAGTCCCAACCATGTTATGTGTGTTCTCAGCTATCTCCCATTAATTTTCAGCAATGTTTGCCTCTGAAGTAGTGTCACACCTTCCAAATGACTCCCCCAAAACAACATACAGACTCAGAGACTTAGAAACACAAATATAGACAGCCGTTGACTCCAGAAGGAAACCCAAGACTATTTATTTTCCCCTTCATCCATCAAAATATGTCTCTATTTTCTATTCCCTTATAGCAAGACTTCACTTTCTACTTTCCCAATTATCTGCTACCATATCAAACCAAACTGCTTCAAGGCTGACACTACACATGCTATCAGAGGCTGCTGTATCTGGCATATTATTTTTCAATTGCTGTTTGAACAAATTTCCACAAACTGTAGGCTTAGTGACCTAAAACAAAATAAATGTATTCTCTCACAATTCTGGAAGACAGACGTCTGAACTGGGTTTCACTAGTCTTAAATCAAGGTGTCGAAAATGGCTGCTTTCCTTTGAGGCTGTAGAAAAAAAAATTCGCTTTCTTTCCTTTCCCAGCTTTAGAGACTACCTGGTTCCTTGGTTCATATTACCTGGCTTCATGTTCAGAGGCAGCTCTGCAGCATCTTCAAATCTCTCTCTGACTCTCCTGCCTCCTTTTACTTAAAAGGACCCTGTGAATCAATTGTACCTACCTGGATAGTGCAGAATAATCTTTCCACGTCAGTATCTTAAATAACCCTTTTGTCATGCAAAATAACATATTCTCAGGTTCCATGGTATATTAGTCTGTTCTTACTTTGCTATAAAGAAATATCTGAGACTGTGTCATTTACAAAGAAAAGAGGTTTTTTGTCCTTGCGATAGTTTGCTGAGAATGATGGTTTCCAGCTTCATCCATGTCCCTATAAAGGACATGAACTCATCTTTTTTATGGCTGCATAGTATTCCATGGTGTATATGTGCCACATTTTCTTAATCCAGTCTGTCATTGTTGGACATTTGGATTGGTTCCAAGTCTTTGCTATTGTGAGTAGTGCCGCAATAAACATGCGTCTTTACAGCAGCGTCTTTACAGCAGCATGATTTATATTCCTTTGAGTATATACCCAGTAATGGGATGGCTGGGTCAAATGATATTTCTAGTTCTAGATCCCTGACCAAACACCGCATGTTCTCACTCGTAGGTGGGAATTGAACAATGAGAACACTTGGACACAGGAAGGGGAACATCACACAACAGGGCCTAGTGTGGGGTGGGAGGAGCATGGAGGGATAGCATTAGGAGATATACCTAATGTAAATGACGAGTTAATGGGTGCAGCACACCAACATGGCACATGCATACATATGTAACAAACCTGCATGTTGTGCACATGTACCCTAGAACTTAAAGTATAATAAAAAAATAAAAATTTTAAAAATTTAAAAAATGTAAAAAAGAGGTTTAATCAGTTCACAGTTCCAAGTCTATGCAGGAAGCATGATGCTGGCCTCTGCTTAGCTTCTGAGGAGGCCTCAGGAAACTTACAATCATGGTGGAAGATGAAAGAGGAGCAAAGCATCTCATATGACTGGAGCAGGAGCAAGAGAGTGAGGGGGGAGGCACCACAAACTTTTAAACAACCAGATCTTTTGAGACTCACTCACTATCATGAGGACAGTACCAAGAGAGGATGGTACCAAACCATTCATGAGAAATCTGCCCCCACGATCCAATCACCTCCCACCAGGCTGATATGATTTGGCTCTGTGTCCCCACCCAAATCTCATCTTGAATTGTACTCCCATAATTCCCACCTGTTGTGGGAGGGACATGGTGGGAGATAATTTGAATCATGAGGACAGTTTCCCCCATATTGTTCTCATGGTAGTGAATAAGTCTCACGACATCTGATGGTTTTATCAGGAGTTTCCACTTTTGAATCTTATTCATTTTTCTCTTGCTGCCACCATGTAAGAAGTGCCTTTCACCTCCTGCCGTGATTCTGAGGCCTCTCCAGTCATGTGGAACTGTAGGTCCAATTAAACTTCTTTTTGTTCCCAGTTTCGGGTATTTCTCTATCAGCAGCGTGAAAATGAACTAACACACAGGCCCACCTACAACATGGGGGATTACAATTTGACATGAAATTTGGTGGTGACACAGGTCTAAACCATATCACAGGGTTTGTGATATGCAAATTTTAGGGGCCATTAGGGCTACTAATTGAGGCAAATAATGACCCATAGAGTTGGAGATTTCAGTGCTAAGATAGGATCAGATAGGATCAGTGTGGTAATAATTAAGTATGTATGTGTGTGCTGCATGGGTGTTTTGGCCCAAGTTCTTTATTTATTTATTTATTTTGAGACAAAGTCTCACTCGTTCACCCAGGCTGGAGTGCAGTGGCACGATCTGGACTCACTGCAACCTCTGCCTCCTGGATCCAAGTGATTCTCGAGCCTCAGTCTCCCAAAGAGTAGCTGGGATTATAGGCGTGTACCACTACGCCTGACTAATTTTTGTATTTTTAGTAGAGACGGGGTTTCTCCATGCTGGTTGGGCTGGTTTTGACCTCCTGGCTTCATGTGATCTGTGCCCCCCTTAGCCTCCCAAAGTGTTGGGATTATAGGCGTGAGCCACCATGCCAGCCTTCCCAACTCATTCTTTCACAATTCTTCATTTCCTTATTCAGGGGAGAGAACATAAAGTATGTTCAATCAACTGTTCACTGAGAACAAAGTGTCTGATTTCCATCCCTGACTGAATCTTAGTGCCTAGCAAGCTGTTTAATAACAACTCAGTGCCTCCGTTTTCTCATTTATACAATGGTGACAATAATAGTGTCTATCTCATAGGCTCATTGTGTCCATAAAATAAACTAATACATGAAGAGAGCTTAGAGAAAATGCCTAATACGTAGAAATGTTCAAGAAAAATGAGCCCTATCATCATCATTGTCCTTATTGTTATTCACTCTTTTCACTTAATACATATCTTGAGTCCCAGGTTACATGCATTTTGTTTTAAATATCTCAAAATCTAGAAAAAAACCAGACACCTGAATAAATAACTCAGTAACAAACCGTATTTTGCTAAAGTTGAAACATTTACAGACATGCAGAAAGTCAAGCAACTGATTCTTCTATAGAGGCTCCTATAGTGGTGAAGGTGAGGGATAGAGGAAATCTTCAACAAAGATGTGCCACTTTAGTTATATATTGAGTAACATGTAGGAGTCTGAGGGATGAAGAATTTAATATATGGTTAAGTCTTCTTCCTCAGCATAATCAATTTGAATCTTCACTGGCTTACAAAACGCTTGGATTTTTTTTTTAGCCTTGATGCTGATACTATATGCAGTGGGAGAGAGACATAATATATAACATAATAAAAGTGCTGTGTGAGACACAGTTTACATCCTCAAAACAATGAAGGTATATATGCCAGGGCACTTATTTGGGAATAATCAAAGATAGTCTAGGGGAACAAGATTTAATTTGCATAGAATGTTAAAAGAACTATTTCACAGTATCCAGATGAAGTTTTTCATTCTATAGATAAAGAGATTGAGAGCTAGGTTTATTTAAGCCCACAGCTGTTAGAAGAAGAACCAGAAATCAAATTCTGATCACGTGGCAAATGATAAGAACTCTTTGGGAAAGATTTGTACCTTAAGCTTTAACAAGTTTTCTTCCCTTCTTTCCATTTTTGAGCTATAACTCTGATGCAACTTTATCAGTTAAGAATAACTACTTTTCTGATGGCCTAATGAGGAGTTCTGTACTTTCAATATTGAGAATTTCTGTCTTATAACTTAATGACTGATAATAAGTAATGGGTGTGCATGCTCAAAGAATGAAACATTCTCTGATTCACGTCTCACAAGAGACTGTGTGGTAAGTATTATCAACATCTTATTATAAATTTTATTTAAAATAAAATTTTATCAAGAAATTTTTTTAAGAAAAAACAAACTTAAAACAAATAACTTGTTCAAAGTTATATTACTAGTAACGAGGGGAGCCAGGATTTGAACACATTTGCTTGTTTGAAGCACTGTGACCTTACTACTTTTGTGGGTTTTTTTGTTATTATTATTTTTTTTCACAGAGTCTCACTCTGTCACCAGGCTGGAGTGCAGTGGCACGATCTCGGCTCACTGCAACCTCCGCCTCATGGGTTCAAGCAATTCTCCTACCTCAGCTTCCCGAGTAGCTGGTACTACAGGCACACACCACCACAACCAGCTAATTTTTGTATTTTTAGTAGAGACTGGGTTTCACCATGTTGGCCAGGATAGTCTTGATCTCTTGACCTTGTGATCTGCCTGCCTCAGCCTCCCAAAGTGCTGAGATTACAGGTGTGAGCCACCACGCCAGGCCAGTCTTATTTTTTAAATTCACATTCTTCCAAGGTTTACTTGGACTCCGGAGATAAGAACACCACTAACTAAACTTTGTTGATTCTCTGAAAAGTTGGCCACATTTTCCAGCAATTTCCAAGACAGAAACACTCCTCAGAAGAAATTTAAGTCAAGTGAGAGACCAAGGAAAACAATGACTAATATACTCTTCATCTGAAGGTGCAATCAGTATCTTCTACCAATCTGCACTCTAGAAAGATATAGTTGGAGGAACATGGTGCAGACTGGCCAACAAAAGCCCTTGTGGAACAAAAGTCATGTCACCAACCATCTCCAACAGCTTTTCAAACAGGTTCATCTTTGAGAACTAATTGAAGCTTTGTTTGGGGCTGGAATTGGGGGAAACAAAAACCTTTCTAGATTTGCTGATAATTTTTAAGGCACAATGCTTGTTAAAGACTTTCAGTGGAATTTAATTATCACTTCTCCTGAGCCCCTCAGTAATATTTGCCCCAAAAAGACACAATAATAGCAGTATCGTTTCACATTAATTCATTATATTTCTTTCTGTAGTTAATTCTGTTTTTCCCAAGCCATTCTTTCTTATGGTCTCTCAATTTGATCTAGAAAGTTACTAAAAATACTGGTAAAATTTCTGTATTTATTGTAACTTTTCTTCTTAGAGCAGGTATATCCTAAATTATTATGTCTGTATATGTTAGAATATTTATCATTGCAGTTAGGGAAAGACCAAAGAGGAGTGTGATTGCTGCCATTCAATATTGGAAGGTCTGTCATATGAAAAGGAAACATATACCAGTTCTTAAATTGGTAGCAAAATAGGTGGGAGAATAGAATCTGAAGAGGTCAGGCAGTGAGGCTATGCAATGTGGAGGCAGATTTCAGGTCAAGTGAAGAAAGTACTTTCTAACAAGAAACACTAATATAAAATAAAATGGACTTCTTTATAAAGTAGGCAATGAGCCTTTCTTCATAAGATGTGCGCAGGCAGAGGAGGAAAGATTGCTTGCCGGGAATGATACAGACGGTATTCCTACACTGGTAAGAGATTAGAACAAATGACATTTAGAGCTCTTTCTGCTCTGGGATTATGAGTCTATGTAATAAAATATTTATAGTAAAAAGATATCGATATCTAAAATGTAACTAGCATATCCAAAATATGGATGATAATATATAGATGGTAAGTTACTGAATTAAGGATTTGCTGATTAAGGAATAAATAGACAATTGATAATTTCTCATATGATGGCTTTAAAGAATATAGGCATAAATGAGTAGCTTTGAGAAAAGTGGTTTTTATTTTCCTCCTTTCTAAGTAACAGAGCAAGGCAATGTGTTCAGAAACTTTTTATTTTTATTTTTAAATCCCTTTGTTTGTTCCTGGAAGCTCCCTTGGAAATAGTGAAAAGGAGGAAGACAAATCTAAGTGGTCACTGAATTTACCACACCAAGTTTTTATGTTGCTACCAGCCAGTTATTCATACCAAAACAATTTAGAAAAAATTTAGAGTTGTAAACTATGCCCTCTCCGCTGCTCTTCCTAACACGCAATAAGCTATCTATTGCTGTATAGTAAAACACCCCAAAACTTCATGGCTTAAAAAAAGGGGGTATTTAACTCACACTACAATTTGAATTGGACTTAGCTGGTTTATATTAGACTCTCTCGCTAAGGTCAGCTGCCAATCAGCTAAGTTTCTCTGCTTATGAAAGTTGGCTGACTGTCAATTTGTCACGGAAGCAACAGGCCATGTGTCTCTCATTATCCAGCAGGCTAGTCCAAGCTTGTTCACATGGTGGTGGTGGCAGATTTCTAAAGGCAGCAAGAGAACACAAGCACCAAAGTCCATGCACTTTTAAATCCTCTGCTTCACCACATTTGCTAGTATCTCATCAGTTAAAGCAAGTTTTGTGGATTGAATTATGCCCCCTTGCCAAAATTCATATGCTGAAGTTCTAATGCCTGAGTACTCCAGAATGTGACTTTATTTGGAAGTAAGGTCATTGAAGATATAATTAATTAAGATGAGGTCATACTGGAATAGGGTAGGCCCTTAATCCAATATGATTAGTGTCCTAATGGAAAGGGGAAATTCGAAGACATATGTGCATACACAGAGAATACTATGTTAAAATTATAGTAATACTGCCATGAATCAAGGAACTACCTGAAGCTGTGAGACAGGCCTGGAAGAGATCCTTCCCTAGCCCCTTTAGAGAGAGCATGGCCCTGCTGACATCTTGATCTCAAACTTCTAGCCTCCAGAATGGTGCGATAATAAATTTCTGGTGTTTAAACCACTCAGTTTGTGGTACTCTCTGATAACAGTCCTAGAAAACTAATGCAGCAAGTCACATACCAAGCCCAGAGTCAGGATGGGAGTTGACTATCTAAGGGCATGGATACAGGAAAGCATAAGAAAATTGGGAACCAATTCACAATAAAAAACCACACAGAGTAAATAGGTAAGATAATTGAAGACCATCCCCAGTATATACAACTAAGGACATACATTTAAATTGCTGAGTTTTAAAATAATTATCCATCCTGGGCAACAAGAGCAAAACTCCGTCTCAGATAATAATAATAATATTATTATTATTATTATTATTACAGTCATTCCTCCGTGTTGCTATGCCATCAGTTTGACACACAGGTTCATTTGTTCATTATCCTTTTGAATTTTAGAGATCAGGTTCTAAAAATTTTGTTTCAGAATTATGTAAATTATTTACACTGTCCCAAATTTAAATATAGAAAACAAAGTACATTCATAGAATTTTAACTTTTCTGGCTGTTCCTACTCTGGAGGCAGATTTGATCTATAGATTGTTAACATACAAGAATTCTTTCCTTCTTTATACCTAACTTGATAGTAACCCATATCATACTGAATTGTAATTTTTTAATGTGTTTCTGTATCTTATAAACTCTTCGGTTTCAGAAATAAGTCTTATTTTTCTCTCTGTCCTCAGTACGTAGCTCAAATTTTTATTCATTTCATTATTTATAAGTTAAGAAAATGTTTATTTAGTCCCTGCAATATGCTAGATCTTGGGGATATGATAATGAAAAAGACAGACAATGCTCTTGTACTTTCAGAGCCTAAATTCTCACAGGAAAGGCAGACCTTAACAGGATAACCATGATAAAGTGTGATAAATATTGCAGAAGAGAACAAATGTGCTCTATAAATGCTTATTCAAATTAATATTGCTTTGCTGCCAAAATATTGCTTGGATAATTCTCATTATTTTACTTCTGTAAGCCTATTATTTGACCTGGGACTTGAAATGACGAGTCTGGCTGAATTTGTGTGTGCCAAATTTCCTAATTTCTTCCCCCTATTGAACTGACGATGACCAGTCACACAATTGTTGTTGTGAGGAGCAGAGCAAATGACACTTTCTGCAGTGTTGCTACACAGGTCAATCACATGTAAGCAGCAGAAGGAATGTCAGACTAGATGGCAACAAGGGGCGAGAGTAATAAACATAGACATTAACCAAAAAGCCTGTACCATTCAACCGATTAAGTCTGTTTATTTCATGTAGGAGGAGCCCAAGTCCCTTCAGTCACAGGAGTTAATTGCGAATGAGAGCTAAGCAAGATTCTTCCATTATTCATGGACACACATCAGTAACAGGCAATTATTGCACTGGGTTATAGGGGTGCAGTTGACATTGAACATGAAAGCAGATGTCTTTGTATGAACCTATACAATATCCAAAAGAAGACAACATAAGTGTCTAATTACCAGCCATTGCATCCAATCTGCATACCTCAGCAGTGTAATCCAGCATTTCTCAATTCTGGCTGCACATTAAAATCACCTGGAATACTTGAAAGACAATCATGGCCCACCCTTCAAAGACTCTTATTTAATTGGCCTCAGGTAGGGCCAGAGCGTCATGATTTTTAAAAGAGCGCAGTGAGACCCTCCCATGTGCAATCAAGGAGAACAATCAGCAGACATTTGAAATCACCTTTAGATAAAAACGAGTGGAATCTTATTAAAAGTATTTAACCTCTTTGTCATTTGTATTACAATGACAGTAAACCAAAAATCCCACTGGGGGTCATTGCTGGAGTCAGGACTGATGAGTAGGAACAGGACTTTTATTATTAACTCATTCTGCAACTTCATGGAAGTTATTCTACCTATAAGCTTCTTAATTTCCTTGTCTGTAAAAAGGAGTCTTTGGTCTAGATCAGAAAGATAAAGATAAATGTTTACAGAGAGTATGACAGCAAAACACAAAGATTAAGAGTATGGGCTTCAGAGTTAGGTGGTCTGTATCCAAATGCCTACTTGCTTTGATACTTACTACCTATATGAGCTTGGTCAAGTGACTTAATTTCTTTCCACCTTAGTTTTCACTTCTATAAAATGGAAATATTTATACTACCTCACAGTGTGAATGTTAAATGAGTTGATATATGTGAAGTACTCAGAACAGAGCTTAGCTAGTGTTGGTTTTGTCATTTGCCCAGTAGTTTATATAGCTTGTAAGCACAAGCTATGGATATAAATTTCTGTTGTGCCAAGCCATGATGGTTTATGACGGTTTAATTATTTTATTCATCCCCTCAACCTAACTTTCTGTTTAGTTACACACACACACACACACACACACACACACACGTATAAACACACATACACACACACTTCTCTTAGCAGATTATGATGATTAAACAGTATAGGTAAAGCACTTAGAACACTGGCAAATAGCAAAAATTGCTTAATAATTGAGCTTAATAACTCAATAAATAGCACCTATTATATTATTATTAATTGTAAGGCAAAGCAGGTAAGATTAATATTTCAAATGGCAGGAAGGTTCACAAGCTATCTAAAAAGGGGAGCTAATACTCAGCTTTAATTAATTTTTGCCATATCAGATCTTATAATCTTTTTCCAAAATAGAAAAGACTTTTACTGAAATATCTGGATTTATAATATTGGGAACTAAATAAAAAATTGTAAACTAGTATTAAACCAACATGTCTGATGTTATCAGTTTGCAATGTCTGGTCTAAATTGTTTATGCGACCCTTTTAGCTGCAGCAACACTTGGTTTCAGTTCTTAAATCTTTTCAAATTGCATACACAGTGATTCTCAAAGTGTGGTGCCTGGGACAGCATTACTTAAGAACTTGTTAGAAATGCAAAATCCTGGGCTTCACTCCAGACCTTCTGAATCAGAAACTCTGGGGATGGGGCCCAGTAATCTTTCTTAACAAGCTCTCCAGAAAATTCAGGTACTTATTCAACCACTGAATCACTAGTGTTGTCGAAAGAGCATGGACTTTGAAAGAGATTCAAACTCTGTAACACATCTACGTAACTCAGTAATTATGCAACCTTGGTCAAGTTGGAGGAGATAAACTTGAGGTCAGCTTTATAATAAACCACAAAATCATTAGGAAGAATAAACATAAATTGATCCTTTTAATTTGGCCCCTTGTTTCTATTTCCATGAAGAAAAGTTTCAAAATTTCCTCCTCTTATTTGCTTACTGTTAGGAGAATAATTCTGTCAAATAAAATGTTCAACTGTAGCATTCTAGGAGTCCAATTCAATGCAGTTCACACTACATCGACAGAATCTTTCTAAACAAAGAAACTTTATCCTATGATAAATAGGTAGGGATAGTTAGACATCAAATGTATCCTGGAAAACTGTCAAGACTCCAGAGTAGTTAAGTGCTGGTACTTTGGCTTGTCTCATTTCAGACTCTTATTTATAGTGGATTTCCACCTGTGATTATGAGACTTTTTATCTGCGGACCCACACATCACTTTTCCTCTTTTCTCTTCTTACTTTGTGGAAAAATCTTGTTTTGTTTTATTTTGTTTCAAACTCTAAAGTAGTAAACCAGTGAACTTATTCAGCTAGTAATTTAGACCTTTATATTGGCTTATAAAGAAACATGAAGACAAAAACTAACTGTGAAAGCCTAGACCATATAGATGATACAAGTAAAATGGAAGAAATCACACTAATTTTCCCTTTCAGTCCTGACTTCCCTCAGCCTCCTGCTTTTGAGAGAAGAGACACACAATGAGTAGAGGGCAATGAAGGAATTAGGAACAGAGATACTTAGGGTTGCAAAAAGCTAGAAGTCGTCTAGTCCTATCATTTCCAAATGTAAATATACTATCAGAATGAACTGAAAAGAGATCTATTTTTAAGAAAAATTACAGATCTGAGTAACAATTCCAATCTACAAAATCATAGACTATTAAATTGGAACTTTAGAATCTGAATATGGTTTTTGAGCTCTGATACAATGGGTTCATATTTAGAAATCAACAGTCCAGTTATTCCTGCTTACTTAATGCTTGAACCCCAACAAGCAGTTTTCCAATTACCATTTTAATTGTCTTAGAGAAAGAGAACCAACTACCAAGATAGTAACATGGTTTTATGCTTATAAATGTTGGTTCTAAGCCAGACTGCCTGGTTCTACATCCTAGCTTTGCCACTGTAGCTGCATTTGTTTATCTCTCTCTTTTTAATTTCTTTTGCATGTCTGATATCCAATCATCTATTAACATCAGGTGAAATCTGAAGAGGTAGAATTCAGGGCCTCTCCCTACTGTGGAAGTTGATGGAAGGCCAGGTAGTCCTGTGAGCAACGTCATGTGACCTAAGTTGGGGTAATCAGTCAGATGTTCCTTCCTGAGATTGCCAATAAAAACGAGGTAAGGATATTCAGACAGCTGGCATCCCATGGAATTACAGTGAAATCAGTGGTGATGACTCCAGTACGAGTTCTAAACACTGATTCAGTGGCCTGACTTTAGCTGTTTCAGGCTGACTTTAGCTGTTTCAGCTGCTGCCCCATTTTCCAAACTCATTCTCCAGTCTTCTCATGTGTTCTTTGTGTTATCTCATGCCTTTCAATAAACTTCTTTTCAGCTTAAGTTGCCTAGAATTAGAATGTAAGTATGTCATTTGGAATAGTAAATAAAAATTGTTATTTACAAAGAGAGAAAAAGGAGGGGGGTTTCTGGTTTAATTCCTTCTGTTATCATTCAGAAAGAATTAATTTTTAATGACTATTCCATTAGCAATTGTCCTCCCATTGGGAATTTGCATATATAGAGTTTCAGGAAACTCTGTCTAAAACCCCACCAGGAAAAAGGAGACTCAGTTCAAATGACTCTCTACCAATCCCTTTCACCATTTTTAAGAAGCTTAATTCTGTAGGACAGGCCTGCTATTCCCACCAAAGTTTCTCTATATTAAATTTATAGTGCCTCATACTTTGAAATACAAATTTGAGACTGTACTGCTTTGAGCACTGCAATAAAGTTTAGGTTATAATGCTGAAGCCTATCAGTAAAAATTATAGCCGGTCCACCTTCCTGTAGCAAGTCAGGGACAGTATAAACTGTGAAACAACACAGTAAAGCCTCAATGTACAGAGCTTTGATAAGCCACAAATGCATGTAGAGGGCCTGATGATGTGGGTAGAATAAAATGGTGACAATAGAAATATGTTCAGGCTTCCTAAAATTAACTCATCTATATCCTAGTACAATACTGTGTATGTGAAGAAGTTTAGTATTTACTGTCTCGGAGTCAGTTATTTATTGAGGTTGGGATAAAGAGAGAATATTTGTCCCCTAAAGGAATAAAGGGTATCATAAAACCATCTCTCACCCCACGCAATCCCTAATTTGTCCCTGGTAGTCAATGAAAACATAGCTGAGTCTACTGCATTTTAGTTAATTCCCTTAGTAAATTCAAGGTCATTGCTTGGGTTATGGGAAATATTTATTTTTTTACTGACAATGTGGCATAGAATAAGTTCTTCACTAGACGCTGCTTGAACTCTTTAGTAAAAGCTTCACTTTGCCATCAGGACTCGGGTGCTGAGTCTCATTAAGATAGTCAAGAATTGTTCTGGCAGTTCAGGATAACAGTGAGATTGGAGGCATCACGAGGATGGACCCTGCTGTGCAAACAGCAAGCAGGACCAACTCAGCTCTTCCAAAAAGCCTGTAGTAAAATTGCAAGTGCAAGATAAGAGCATTCTAGCCTTTCAGAGTAGAAGTTCAAATAGGGTTGGAAGTCAAAGAATGTCAAAGGAAAAAGCTCATTATAAAAATCTATACCCCTTAGGTGATGCTTTTGTATACATTCATCAGCTGCATACAATATTTAATTAAATGTGTTCTCTCACCTCTAGCTATTTTTTATACTAAATTAAAACTGCAGTAGGACCGTAAAAACTGTGGAATTAATTTAGGACCCTTATTCAGGGAACTATGTGTTACATAAAGTTAAGTACTGATAAGACATTCTGATACAGAAAGTCCTTCTTGTCATGTGGGAGAACTCATGGGCTGTTCAGAAATCTGTGGGGCTACTAGAGATCACAGTCCAGAATATGATAAGAGAATTCAGCCCTAGGGTAAGGACAAGCATGAGGAGAGGCGTATAGCCTCACATAATGATGAAAATAGTGTCAATGAGCCTAACTCTTGCTGCATGTGTCCCTCAGGGACAATTTCCCTGTCTCACCTGAGCTACATATTATGTTCTTGCTATGTATCACCTTAGCAAATTGTAATTCCAAAATAACTCAGATTATTTTGTTATTTTAAAAGTTTTATCTCAACTTCCTCTAATGAAGGTAGGGATTACATACACAGTATTCCGCTCTCGTGTTCCTAGTGCTTATCACAATTTCTTGCCCTTCATAGATACTCAGAAAACTACTGAAGAAAGGAAAGGCAAAAAAGAAGGAAGGGAGGAAGGGAGGGAGGGAGGGAGGAAGGAAGGAAGGAAGGAAGGAAGGAAGGAAGGAAGGAAGGAAGGAAGGAAGGAAGGAAGGGGAAGAGGAAGAGGAAAAGGGAAAGGGAAAAGGAAAAGGGAAAAGGAAAAGGAAAGGGAAAGGGGGAATTTAGACCACATCTAGGTCTGGAGTCAGCATCAGAAAAGCCCAGAAATCAGTAGGTTTTAAAGAGGCAAGATGAGTAGGTGCATGTAGCAATACATAGAAAGGCAGCCTACAATATAGTGATTTGGTTGCAGAACATGGTCATTGCTAAGATTAAAAAAGAATATTTTCAGGGTCAGTCAAGGATAATGAGAAAGAAATGCAGTCTTCAAAAGCAAAATGGGTGAGACAATGCCTGTTAGTGAAATAAACAGTAAGATAGAAGAACAAATATTTGAATAAGAGCATGGGAGTAGAATGCAGAATAAGACAAAGGTAAAGGATAATGTTTTCATTTCCAAAATATTTTATTTTTCATATCATTGAATCAACTCACTCCCCTTTCATTTATTAAGGCATTAGTTACACATAATAAAATTCACAATTGAGAACATCTATTCTTCAAGATATTCTCTTAAGAAAATGATAAAATCAGACAATGATCAGAGAATTTACTTGAGAATCACTTGATAAAGGCTTGGTATTCAGAATATATATACAAAAACTTCTAAAATTAAGAAATAAAAAAGGACCCAATGAACAATGGTCAAAATTTGCCCAGACACTTCTTCAAAGATATATGGATAGCAAACAAGCACATGACAAGAGGTCCGTCATCATTGAGTCATATAATGCAAAACAGAAACACAATGAAATGCCATTATACAACTACTAGATTGTCTGAAATTAAAAAGATTGACCATACCATGTATTGACTAGGCTGTAGAACAATTAGAATTCTCATACAATACTGGTATTAACATATCTCACAAAAATGTGAAAACCTATTTGATAATTTCTTTCTTTCTTTTTTTTTGAGACAGAGTCTCGCTCTGTCACCCAGGCTGGAGCACAGTGGCATGATCTTGGCTCACTGCAAGCTCTGCCTCTCGGGTTCATGCCATTCTCCTGCCTCAGCCTCCCGAGTAGCTGGGACTACAGCCGCCCAGCACCACGCCCGGCTAATTTTTTTGTATTTTTAGTAGAGACAGGGTTTGACCGTGTTAGCCAGGATGGTCTCCATCTCCTGACCTCGTGATCCGCCTGCCTCGGCCTCCCAAAGTGCTGGGATTATAGGCGTGAGCCACCATAACCGGCATGATAATTTCTTAAAAAGTTAAACACATATGACTTAGCCATTCCATTTTTAGGTATTTACCTATAAGAGATCAACATGTACATAAATATCCATAGCAACTTTATTTGTAATCATCAAACAGTGGAAACAATCAAATGTCCTCTAACTGGTGAATGAGTACAATAATCCTGATAAATCCATTTAAAGGATTATTACTGAGTGCTAAAAATAAACTATTGATACACAATACGAATCTCAAAATAATTGTGCTGAGTAGAAAAGCTCAGCAAAAATAATATGTATTGTATAATTTCATTTTTATAAAGCTCTAGAAAATGCAATGTAGTCTATAGTGATAGATCAGTATTTATCTGAAGATGGGGGAAGGGGCAGGAAGAGCCATGGGTGGGTCTGTTGGAGGGATGGGGGTGGGGTGCAGTGATGGATATATTTGTTATCTTGACTGTATTGACAGTTCTATGGAGATACACACATATATATAAAACATCAAATTGGACACTTTAAATATTTACAGTTTATTTTATGTCAATTATACTTCAATGAAGGTGTTAGAAAATACAAATAACAAGAAACAAGTTAAAGGAAAAAATACGTTAATAAATATGTTATTTACCACTGCTTCTTATGAATACTAAGGGTTTGATCTATTGTCCCTCTGATGTTCAAAAGAGTTGTGTTTGCTCAACTTACATGCTGCTTTGATTGTCAGGGCATGTAGTACCTCAGTAAATACTGGCAATTGTATCTATTCCTGCTATAAGACTATGGCTATTATAACCTCTTATTGACTGAAATGTCAGGTCTCTACCTATTTTAAAATTTTTATAATACTTCTGATTAGTTTGTTCTGATATCCCTATATAGAAATACTAAAATATCTTTGGTCATAATCTTAGATATGTTTCTTTACAATGTGTTAGAGGAAAATAAAATCAGATTTATTACTCTAATAAGTATTTATTCGAGGTTGTAAAATATGTTATAATTTACTTTGCACTAATAAGGATATAGACTCATTTGTCTACAGTAATTAAGAGTAAAAAGAGTAGAAATTAACACTAAAGTGTTGGTCCATTTTGTGCTGCTATAACAGAATATCACGGACTGGTTAATTTATAAAGAATAGGATTTTTTTTTTTTCTCACAGTTCTGGAGACTGGAAGTCCAAGACCAAGTCACTAGCATCTTATCAAGATGCCTTGATCTTGCTGTGTCCTCACATGGTGGAAGGCAGAAGGGACGAAAGGTGTCAAACTCTGTGTAGTCACGCAGTAAACGAACAGAAGAGAAAGAATACACGCCCTCAAGTCCCTTTTATACCCTAATTAATTCATTCTTAAGCACCTCCTATTAAGCCTCACCTCCTAACACTGTTGCACTGGGGATTGAGTTTCCAACACATTAATTTTGGGCATACATTCAAACCATAGCAGTAAGTAACAGATTCTTGGGCTAACAGCATTTAAACAGTAAAAGTTAGGATCTTTAAATAATAATAGAAGGGTGTTAATACTTTCTGATGAATAGTAAAGTTTTTAGTTACTAAATTTTGCAAACTAAAAAATATGAGATTAAATTCCAAAGGCAAGGACCCTTATATTAACATAAAGCTGAAATGTAAAACACTGCGGTACAACTTTTTCAGTCTCTCCTTCATTGTCCTGTTTCTTTAAAGAAGGCAGCAGCTTGATTGTGGTGGGGTGTGTTTATTTTTTGCTTACTTCAGCGTGTTAACTTTGTGTTGACTCTTGATCCCATCATATGTGCCTATACTGGTGAGAAAAATGCAAATACTTTTAATCCCATTCCTCCAAGAAAGAGAATAAATTATGCTAAAGCAAACATAAAATATTGTGGAACTAGACGGTCAGTTCAGATACAACCACCAGGAGTGAATTGGAGGGCACAACTTAGATCAATTAAATTTGTGGTGGTGAAGAATACAGAATTAAAGATAACTGCCTGGATTTGAATCCTGATATTAGTATGTATTAGCAGTGTAAGCTTTGAGAAGTTACTGAGCCTTCTATTTTCTTAATTTTCTCATTTTTAAATGATGTTAATATTTCCTACCTTATAAAGGTTTTGTGAAAATTAAGTGACATGACCCTATTATTTTATTTAACAAACACTTTTATGCCTATTATGTACTAAAAGGTGTTTTATGCACTTTACGAATATGAACTTATATCATCCTCATACTGTTTATAAAGCACGTACAATAGTGCATGACAGAAACTACTTAATAAATAGCATCTTGTATTTTTTTGAGTGCACAGACTCATTTCAGAAAATACATAAACTTGTAAGGAAGGACAAAAAAATGCATACAATCATAAATTCAAAGAAGCCATTGTACATATTTAGGCATATTTTCTTAATCTTTTCCTTTACTGTTAAAAGAAATTCTGCTCATACATTTTTTAACATTTTATCATGCATTTGATCATTACTTTTTAAAAATACTTTTAGTTAATTTTAATATACTTTATTTTTAAAAGCAGTTTTAGGTTTACAGAATAATTGAGCAGATGGCACAGAGATTTCTCATGTACTCCTTCTCTCATAGGAACTGCCTCCCATATGAGGGGTTTTTATCTGTTACAATCTAGGAATCTAAATTGACAAATTATTGCCCAAAGTCAATAGTTTACATTAGGGTTCACGCTTGGTGTTTTACAGTCTATGTATTGTGACAAATATATTTTGACATTTATCCACCATTAGAGTATCATTTGGAGTAGTTTCACTGCCCTAAATTGCTATGTAGTATTGCATGGTATAGATACCAGGTTTTTTTTTCTTTTCTTTTTTTTTTTTTTTTTAAACCACTCATCTGAGAAGAACATCTGGATTGTTTTCAGTTTGGGGCTATGATGAATAAATCTGCTATGAACAATTGTACACATTTTATTTACATAAGATTACATTTATCTGGATAAGTGCCCAGAATCATAATCACTGGATTGTATGGAAGTTTTGTATTTAGTTTTTTAAGAAACTGCCGAACTGTTTTTCAGAGTGGTTGCATCATTTTTACATTTCCATCAGGAATATATGAGTTATCCAGTTTCTCTTCATCATCACCAGCATTTGGTGTTATCATCATTCTAAAAAGCTTTTTCATCATTCTGATATGTATATAGTGATATAATTGTTTTACTTTACATTTCTCTAATGGCTAATTAAGATAAATGCATGTGTGTGTGTGTGTGTGTGTGTGTGTGTGTGTGTGTGTGTGTGTGT
>NW_026652286.1:25995883-26028876 GCF_009828535.3 Hylobates moloch
TCTAATATTGACAGTGGGGTGTTAAAGTCTCCCACTATTATTGTGTGGGAGTCTACGTCTCTTTGTAGGTCTCTAAGAACTTGTTTTATGAATCTGGGTGCTCCTGTATTGGGTGCATATATATTTAGGATAGTTAGCTCTTCTTCTTGCATTGATCCCTTTACCATTATGTAAAGCCCTTCTTTATATATTTTGATCTTTGTTGGTTTAAAATTTGTTTTATCAGAGACTAGGATTGCAACCCCTGCTTTTTTTTTTTTTTTTTTTTTTTTTTTTTTTTTTTTTTTTTTTTTTTTGCTTTCCATTTTCTTGGTAAATATTCCTCTATCCCTTTACTTTGAGCCTATGTGTGTCTTTGCATGTGAGATGGGTCTCCTGAGTACAGCACACCGATAGGTCTTGACTCCTTATCCAATTTGCCAGTCTGTGTCTTTTATTTGGGGCATTTAGCCCATTTACATTTAAGGTTAATATTGTTATGTGTGAATTAGATCCTGTCATTATGATGCTAGGTGGTTATTTTGCCTGTTAGTTGGTGCAATTCTTCCTAGCATTGATGGTCCTTACAATTTGGTATGTTTTTGCAGTGGCTGGTACCAGTTGTTCCTTTCTATGTTTAGTGCTTCCTTCAGGAGCTCTTGTAAGGCAGGCCTGGTGGTGACAAAATCTCTCAGCATTTGCTTGTCTGTAAAGGATTTTATTTCTCCTTCACTTGTGAAGCTTAGTTTGGCTGGATATGAAATTCTGGGTTGAAAATTCTTTTCTTTAAGAATGTTGAATATTGGTGCCAACTCTCTTCTGGCTTGTAGAGGTTTTGCAGAGAGATCTGTTAATCTGATGGGCATCCCTTTGTGGGTAACCCAACCTTTCTCTCTGGCTGCCTTTAACATTTTTTCCTTCATTTCAACCTTAGTGAATCTGATGATTATGTGTCTTGGGGTTGCTCTTCTCGAGGAGTACATTTGTGGTCTCTGTATTTCCTGAATTTGAATGTTGGCCTACCTTGCTAGGTTGGGGAAGTTCTCCTGGATAATATCCTGAAGAGTGTTTCCAGCTTGGTTCCTTTCTCCCTGTCACTTTCAGGTACACCAGTCAAACATAGATTTGTTCTTTTTGCATAGTCCCATATTTCTTGGAGGCTTTCTTCATTCCTTTTCATTCTTTTTTCTCTAATCTTGTCTTCTTGCTTTATTTCATTAAGTTGATCTTCAATCTCTGATATCCTTTCTTCCGCTCAATTGATTCAGCTATTGATACTTGTGTACGCTTCACAAAGTTCTTGTGCTGTGTTTTTCAGTTCCTTCAGGTCATACTCAGCTCTAGACCAAGCAGACCTAATAGACATCTACAGAACTCTCCACCCTAAATCAACAGAATATGCATTCTTCTCAATACCACGTTGCGCTTATTCTAAAATTGACCACATAATTGGAAGTAAAACACTCCTCAGCAAATGCTAAAGAACGGAAATCTTAACAAACTGTCTCTCAGACTACAGTGCAATCAAATTAGAACTTAGGATTAAGAAACTCACTCAAAACCTCACAAGTACATGGAAACTGAACAACCTGGTCCTGAATGACTACGGGGTAAATAATGAAATGAAGGTAGAAATAAAGATGTTCTTTGAAACCAATGAAAAGAAAGACACATACCAGAATCTCTGGGACACATTTAAAGCAGTGTGGAGAGGGAAATTTATAGCACTAAATGCCCACAAGAGAAAGCAGGAAAGATATAAAATCGACACGCTGGCTGGGCGTGGTGGCTCACGCTTGTATTGGGAGGCCGAGGCAGGCGGATCACGAGGTCAGGAGATCGAGACCATGGTGAAACCCCGTCTCTACTAAAAAATACAAAAAATTAGCTGGGCGTGGTGGTGGGCGCCTGTAGTCCCAGCTACTCGGAGAGGCTGAGGCAGGAGAATGGCGTGAACCCAGAAGGTGGAGCTTGCAGTGAGCCGAGATTACGCCACTGCACTCCAGCCTGGGTGACAGAGCGAGACTCTGTCTCAAAAAAAAAAAAAAAATTGACACGCTAACATCACAATTTAAAGAACTACAGAAGCAAGAGCAAACAAATTCAAAAGCTAGCAGAAGGAAAGAAATGACTAAGATCAGAGCAGAACTGAAGGAAATAGAGACATGAAAAACCCTTCAAAAAATCAATTAATCCAGGAGCTGGTTTTTTTTTTTAAAAGATCAACAGAATACATAGACCACTAGCCAGACTAATAAAGAAGAAAAGAGAGAAGAATCAAATAGACACAATAAAAAAAGATAAAGGGGATAACACCACTGATCCCACAGAAATACAAACTATAATCAGAGAATTCTATGAACACCTCTACACAAATAAACTAGAAAAATCTAGAGGAAATGGATAAATTCCTGGACAAATACCCCCTCCCAAGACTAAACTAGGAAGAAGTTGAATCCCTGAATAAACCAATAACAAGTTCTTAAATTGAGGCAGGGCAGCAATTAATAGCTTACCAAACAAAAAAGTCCAGGACCAGATGAATTCAAGGCTGAATTCTACCAGAGGTACAAAGAGGAGCTGGTACCATTCCTTCTGAAACCATTCTAAACAATAGAGAAAGAAGGAATCCTTCCTAATTCATTTTATGAGAGCTGCATCATCCTGATACCAAACCTGGCAGAGACACAATAAAAAAAGAAAATTTCAGGCCAATATCCCTGATGAACACCAATGTGAAAAGCCTCAATAAAATACTGGCAAACTGAATCCAGCAGCACATCAAAATATTATCCACCACCATCAAGTTGGCTTCATCCCTGGGATGCAAGCCTGGCTCAACATATGCAAATCAATAATCGTAATCCATCACATAAACAGAATCAATGACAAAAACCACATGACTATCTCAGCAGATGCAGAAAAGGCCTTCAACAAAATTCAACACCCCTTCATGCTAAAAATTCTCAATAAACTGGGCATTGATGGAATGTATTTCAAAATAATAAGAGCTATTTATGACAGACCCACAGCCAATATCATACTGAATGGGCAAATGATGGAAGCATTCCCTTTGAAAATTGGCACAAGACAAGCATGCCCTCTCTCACCACTCCTATTCAACATAGTATTGGAAGTTCTGGCCAGGGCAATCAGGCAGGAGAAAGAAATAAAGGGTATTCAATTAGGAAAGGAGGAAGTCAAATTGTCTCTGTTTGCAGATGACATAATTGTAGATTTAGAAAACCCCATTGTCTCAGCCCAAAATCTCCTTAAGCTGATAAGCAACTTCAGCATAGTCTCAGGATACAAAATCAATGTGCAAAAATCACAAGCATTCCTATACACCAGTAACAGACAAACAGAGAGCCAAATCATGAGTGAACTCCCATTCACAATTGCTACAAAGAGAATAAAATACCTAGGGATACAACTTAAAAGGGATGTGAAGGACCTCTTCAAGGAGAACTACAAACCACTGCTCAAGGAAATAAGAAAGGACGCAAACAAATGAAAAAACATTCCATGCTCATGGATAGGAAGAATCAATATCGTGAAAATGGCCATACTGCCCAAAGTAATTTATAGATTCAGTGATGTCCCTATCAAGCTATCATTGACTCGCTTCACAGAATTAGAAAAAACTACTTTAAATTTCCTATGGAAACAAAAAAGGGCCTGCAATCCTAAGCCAAAAGAACAAAGCTGGAGGCATCATGCTACCTGACTTCAAATTACACTACAAGGCTACAGTAACCAAAACAGCATGGTACTGGTATCAAAACAGATACATAGATCAATGGAACAGAACAGAGGCCTCAGAAATAACACCACACATCTATAACCACCTGATCTTTGACAAACCTGACAAAAACAAGAAATGGGGAAAGGATTCCCTATTTAATAAATGGCGTTGGGAAAACTGGCTACCCATAGGCAGAAAACTGAAACTGGACCACTTCCTTACATCTTATACAAAAATCACCTCTAGATGGATTAAAGACTTAAATGTGAGACCTGAAAAACCCTGGAAGAAAACCTAGGCAATACTGTTCAGGACATAAGCATGGGCAAAGACTTCATGACTAAAACACAAAAAGCAATGGGAACAAAAGCCAAAATAGACCAGTGAGATCTAAATCAACTAAAGAGCTTCTGCACAGCGAAAGAAACTACCATCAGAGTGAACAGGCAACCTACAGAATGGGAGAAAATTTTTGCAATCTATCCATCTGACGAAAGGCTAATATCCAGAATCTACAAAGAACTTAAATTTACAAGAAAAAAACCAACAACCCCATCAAAAAGTGGATGAAGTATATGATCAGACACTTCTCAAAAGTGTATCTTTATGGAGCCAACAAACATATGAAAAAAGCTCATCATTACTGGTCATTAGAGAAATGGAAGTCAAAACCGCAATGAGATACTATCTCAAGCCAGTTAGAATGGCGATCATTAAAAAGTCAGGAAACAACAGATGCTGGAGAGGTTGTGGAGAAATAGGAATGCTTTTCTACTGTTGGTGGGAGTGTAAATTAGTTCAACCATTGTGAAAGACAGTGTGGCAATTCTTCAATGATCTAGAACCAGAAATACCATTTGACCCAGCAATCTCATTACTGGGTATATACCCAAAGGATTATAAATCATTCTCCTATAAAGACACATGCAAACTTATGTTTATTGGGGCACTGTTCACAATAGCAAAGACTTGGAACCAACCGAAATGCCCAGCAATGATAGACTGGATAAAGAAAATGTGGCACATATACACCATAGTATACTATGCAGCCATATAAAGGATGAGTTCATGTCCTTTGCAGGGACGTGGATGAAGCTGGAAACCATCATTCTCAGCAAACTATCACAACAGAAAACCAAACACCGCATGTTCTCACTCATAAGTGGGAGTCGAACAATGAGAATACATGGACACAGGGAGGGGAACATCATTCACTGGGGCCTGTCAGGGGGTGGGGGGCTAGGGGAGGGATAGCATTAGGAGAAATACCTAATGTAGATGACAGGTTGATGGGTGCAACAAACCACCATGGCACGTGTATACCTATGTAACAAACCTGCATGTTCTGTACATGTACCCCAGAACTTAAAGTATAATAATAAAAACAATTAAAATAAATAAATATTATAGAAGACATTGGCTTGGGGCCTACATTGTTCATTCAAGAAAACAATAAATTTCAGTTCAAGGCTAGAGATAATAACAACAACAACCAAAAAAAACTGTCATTTTAGTTCAGTTATGGGCAATTTGTGCTTTCCAAGGTTTGATCAGTTTCATGCAAGTTTTCAAATGTATTTTTTATTCTTTTTGATTCTTGTCACCCTTTAGATCTTGGCAAGGCCTGTAGTAATATCACCTATTTCAATCCTGATATTGGAAATTTGTATCTTCTCTCTTTTTCTTTTACCAGTCTTGCTAGAGGTTTGCCAATTTTATTGATATTTTCAAATTAACAGCTTCTCATTTCACTTATTTTCTCTATGTTTTTGTTTTAAATTTAATTGAATTCTGCTGTCTGCTCGCTTTAGGTTTACTTGTTCTTTATTTCTAGGTTCTATAGGTAGAAATTCTGATTATTCGTTTGAGACTTTTCTCTTTTTTTCTAATGTAAGCCTTTGGTGTTATAAATTTCCTTCTTGCCATTGTTTTAGACAAGCTCCACAACTGTCAATATGTTTGCTTTTTCCACATAATATTTCATTATTCTATTACTGATTTCAAAATATTTTCTTTGTGTTTAGTTTTCAGAAGTTTGTCTTACTGTATCTTGGTGTAGATTTCTTTGGCTTATCTAATTTGGATTTGTCAGTTTTTTAGTATCTGAGCCTTTTTTATATTGTTGTTTTAGTTTAGTTTTTTATTTATTTGTTTTTTTTTCTCTTCTCTTTGTATGCTCAGATTGGCTAATTTTTACTCTGTTTTTAAATTTGCTTATTACTTTCTCTGTCTTCTCTCTACTGCTATTGAGCACATCCATTGAATTTTTTATCTTGGTAATTATATTTTTCTGTTCTAGTATTTCATAATTTTTAAAAATATATGTTTTCTATATACTTGTTAGACTTTCTATTTCTTCACTAAGGTTTTCTGTTTATCTTGTTTCTTTTTACTTGCTTCAAACATATTTGTAAAGCTTATTAAAATATATTTTATTTTGGTATATTTAAAATATTTGTCAGACAATTCTAACATCGTTGTGTTGGCATCTATTGTTTATCTTTTTTCATTCAGATTGAGATTTTTCTAGTTCTTGGTATAAGACATTTTTTAAATTAAAACATGGGCATTGGGGTATTATGTTATGAGGCTTTGTATATTATTTAAACATTCTGCTTTAGCTGGTCTCTTTTGCCCTGCTTCACCATAGGAATAAAGTACCACTTTCTTACTGCCAGGTGGGGTTAAAGTGCAAGTTCTTCACCTGGCCTTTACGAACACCTAAGGAGAGTTGGAGCTTCTCAGTACTACTGGGCAGGGATGGGAGCTCCAGCTCATCGCTATGCCTTTGCTGATCTCACCCTGGCTGTGAGAAGTAGAAGTGCCTCATTACTCCTTCTCAAATCTCATCTTCTGACAACACAGTGGGAGTGACTTTGTTACCACCAAGCATTGCTGAAAATTTTGATTTTCCATTATATCTTCTTACACCACCCCAGCGGTCCAGAGAGGGTATGGAAGTCCAGGCTCCCCACACTGTTTCCACTAATACTATAGGACAATGGTGGCCTCCTTGTTGACCATCAGGGATGAAAGTCCATTCTCACTGGCCTTCCCTGAGACCATCCTAGCAGTGGAAAGGGGGCATTTCATGACACGTTAGCAAAGTTGGAAGTCTATACTCTTCACCCAGCTTTTGCTCATTGGGCTGAGGCCATAGATTTTGTTATTTTAAGGGTATATATTGCTTTTTCCTTATTTTTAAAATATAATGCATACAAATGGTTGAAAATACAAATGATTGTATGCAATATATTTAAAAATTAATTCATAGTCCCACCATTCATAGACAATATACAACACTTCCGTTATATCTTTTCTGCCTGTTCCTGTTTGTATACATTTGTTTTCACATATTATTAAGAAACTGATGAGACTTTAATAATATTAATGCAGCATTACAGTGCCCCAAATATTTAGAGCAACAGAGTCGCACACTAGGATAACACCCAACTAACAAGTGTAGTCCAATCACTGTCTGCATCTCTGTACTAACACAATTGAAAATTGATATATGGTGAGAGAAGCAGGAGAAAAGGAAAAGAAGAAAAGATTTGCCTCTTATGCAGAAGGAAATAAATGCCTTCCCATTGTCAGTACCCTACATATAACTAAGATGATATTATTGATTCAATATCATGTTCTCCTTTTTCACATACCATTATAGCACATATTTTTCTACATCAATAAAACTCTTTATAACATAATTTTAATAGGTACATAATATTTTAATGTACAAGTACATTAATTTTATATATTCTATTAATATAGTTTGTTATGAGATTTGTGTATTGTTTATAATAGTATAATAAACATTCTAATAACTATATATTTTTCCCCAATTTGGGAATACTTTATGATAATTGTTTGGAAGTGGAATTACTGGGTCAAAGAGTAGGAACTTTGTCATGATTTTTCATGTTTGCCAAATTATATTTCATAAACATTCCACCATTCTATATTCTCACAAATAGCATCTGACAGCATGTTTAAGCTATATTTTTTACCAAAAATGAATGTTGTCATTTAAAAAAAAATAGCTAATTTATTAGGCAAAAAGCAAATTTGTCTTATCTGTATGGCATTTATTAAATTATAAGCAAGACTGTGAGAGTGGGAGAATATGATTGTGTGTGTGTGCGTGTGTGTTCCTTTTATCTTATTTCTACTTCTCTGAGCTGTTCTTTACATATTTTCATGTTGTGATTTTTTTTGTTTGATATATACAGGAACTTTTTCTATTAAATATTAATCTTAGATTTTGGCAAATTGTATCTCTTATGATTTGGTTTTTAGTGAGACTCAAACTTTTAAAGATATTTTCCTATTCATGGACATTTCACTTTTGTGTTTTGAAAGACTCATTGTTTTTTTTCTTTGGTAGTTCTTCCATTGCTTGTCTGCATGCAGAATTCTCCATATGGAAAAAAAAAACTAAATCTTTTTTAATTTTTTCAAATGTTTAATGATTTTTTTAATGAAAATTTTGAAGTAATGAATTTCAAATGTTTTGTTGCTAGGATCATTTTGCCCTTTAAAAGTTATTGAGGACTTCAGAGAGCCTCTGTTTATATGAGTTATACCTTGCCATGTATATGATATTAGAAATTAAAGGTGAGACATTTTACAATTACATTTTGGCAATACTTTAAAAATAATTTTGTTGTTAAACTGTTTTAAAAGTATTGCTAAATAACAATAACTTACTATGTTAACATAATTGTATTTGTAAGGAAAAATAGCTACATTTTTAAAACAAAAACAATTTTTGAGACAGGTAATATTACTTTACCTTTTTGCAAATCTCTTCAATATCTAGCTTAATAGAAAACAGCTGGATTTTCATACTCTGTTTCTGCATTCAATTTGTTATGATAGCTTGTTTTGATCAAAGTCAGTGAAACATATCTGGTTTCACAAATATATGTAGTTGGAAAAGTGTACAGTATTTGTATGGCCTTTTCAGAAAACGTTGAATATTTTTCTTTGATGCTACAGCAAAACTTGGCAAGTCAGTTTTTCTTTTTCTTTTTTCTTTTTCTTTTTTTTTTTTTTTTTTGAGATGGAGTCTCACTCTGCTCTGTCACCTAGGCTGGAGTGCAGTGGCGTGATCTTGGCTCACTGCAATCTCCGCCTCCCAGGTTCAAGCTGTTCTCCTGCCTCAGCCTCCCGAGTAGCTGGGATTACAGGCATGCACCACCATGCCTGGCTAATTTTTGTATTTTTAATAGAGATGGGGTTTCACCATGTTAGCCAGGCTGGTCTCGAACTCCTAACCTCGTGATCTGCCTGTCTCAGCCTCTCAAAGTGATGGGATTACAGGCGTGAGCAACCACACCCGGCCAGAATCTGAAGCCATATCAATTAACTTTCCATATTGTTACATTAAAAGCTATTAGTTTTTCTTGCACTTTTAATGAATTATTTACTCACGCATGATTTGGGAACATAATGCATTACTTGGAAAAATATTGATCACTGAAATATACAGATCCTCCAAGTTTTGACACCATTAATTATACAATATTAAAAAATCACAATCGCTATATTATCATGGATCCCAGAAAAATCTTTAGGTATCTGAGCACTATCAGGCTTATGTTGGTAGATAACAAGTTTTCCAAAATTCTAATTTTTGCTTGAAAGCTCAGATTTTTTAATTGGCAAAACACATGGCCAGTTGTTTTCCTTGATGTGACAGGCTTAATTTATTCATTAGCTATAGCTTGTCTGCCAGTTTTTCTTAGAAGTAAAAATGGTGTTTTGTGAAAAAAGCAGCTAGTTCCACCTCCAACTCAATCAGATATGCAATTTTCTTCAAAATCAACATTATACTTCTACATGGGACAGAATGTTTTCTGCATATTTTCCATTTTGTCACACAGGATATTAGAAAGTCTTATTAAAAGGCCACTATCAAAGAAAATTGACAATTTTTATGGTTTTGTCAAGGACGTTCTTAGGTAAAGCTGGTTTTATTTTCCTGATGACACATGGCAGTAATGAACACAATGAATACTAGTGTAGCACACCAGCATTTTTGCCTGCTACTGTTTTTGCACCATCAGCACAAATGTCAACTTAGTGGGAAAAATTCTACAACAATCTAATCTCATTGACTCCTCAGAAGAGTTTTAGAGACCTCCGGGTTTCAAATAACCGCAATTTGAGAACTGCTGCTTTAAACTACTTGAATTTTTTATTCTATTATTTTCTTGGAAGAGTGCAATTTTTTTCTTTTTTTTTGAATACCAGTTTTTTGTGCATTACAAGTAATTTATTAAATATATATACAGAGAGGGAGTTAGAGAGTTTTTTTATTCATCACTAATTGATTTGCTCACTATTCTACTACCAGTATTACACTTTTGATTATTTACCTATTAATATGTCTTAAAATCTAGTGAGGCAAGAATTTATTAATAATTTTTATTTTAAAAAATGCCAAAAGTGGTTTCTCATGCTTAATCACCCAAGAAAAATTGAAAGTTTTTTAATGCCCACAAAACAATTCAAATTGAGTTAAATTGATTTTTGCATAAGAAAATATTTCATCCTTATAGTTTACCATAGGTATAGTTTTTATTAATTAAGTATAAATAAACTTAAAAATTAGCTTGACATTAATTTGAAATGTTGTAATACTTGGTTCTTTCCTAGGATGATTGCTTTCCCTTTGTATAAGTCTATCATTATACCTTTTAATAAGTAGCTGTAGTTTTCAACATACAATTCTTTGATATATTTAAGGTGTACAATATAATCATTTGATATGCATTATATCATTATACATATAATCATTTGATATACTTTATATAACGATAACCACAATCAAGTTAATTAACACATCTATCACCATCCAGTTATCATTTTTGTCTTTGTAGTGAGGACACTTAAAATCTGCTCTTATTCAGTTTCAAGTAAACAGTACAGTATTATTAACTATAGCCACTATGCTGTACATTAGATCTCCAGAACGTATTCATCTTATTATTGAATATTTTTACCCTTTGACCAACATCTCTCCATTTCCCCACCCTCCAGTCCCTAGAAACCACTTACTCTCTACTTCTATGAATTCTACATTTTTTAGTTTTCATTTAACTCTTCCTTCATAATAAACTATCCCCAAACATAGTGATTTGAGAAACAACCACCATTTGATTATAGCACATAGTTGTTGTGGGTTAGGAATAGGAAGTTTGTGGGTTAGCAATAGTGAGTCTTTGCTCTTTATGGTCCAGATGACTTCTCTCACATTCTTGATATATATATATTTTTTTGAGCGAAGGTGGAACTGGAAAGCTGAGCTCATCCAGACCATATCTCACTCCATGTGGTCCTCGACTCTTTCCATATGGTCTTTCTGGCAGGGACAGAATATGTCCTCACATAAGCCCAGGGCTCAGAGACCATGACAGAGCCTCCAGTTTTATTAAATGCTCAGAATTGGAATGTCACTTCTACCATACTCTACTGAACAGAGCCATGCACAGACCAGCACACATTCAAAAAGAAAAATAAAATTTACTTCTCCATAGAATGAATATGAAAGAATTTGCAGCCATCTTCATTCTACGACAGACTTCATCAAGCAAAAGTAATTTGATTCTGGATGGAAAGTCAAAACTGTGAAAAGAAATCATGAACAAAAAACCTGATAACTGGATAAGTCTATAGGTAATAACAATAATATGAAACGATGATAGTGTTGTTATGCATGTAGAAAAAGAAAGAAAACTAAAATATATAACAAAAGACTATATAACTAGGGAAGAGATGAAAAGACTTAAAATATTTTGGAGTATTCCGTTTTATTCAAAAGAAAGAAAAAATTCAGATTAACTGGAGGTTTTTGTAAGTGAAGTATGTATATTAAAGATATCAGAGTAACTCCTAAAATTTAAAAAAACAGTTTGTATAGTTTCCAATGAGTAGATTGGAAAAGAAAAGGAATAAGAAGACTTCAAAAGAAAGGAAGAAAAAAGAGGAAATAGTAAAGATGGGACAAATAGCAGAAAGTAAGATAAAAAAATAAATTCAACCATATTAATAATTACAATGAATGTAAATTAACTAGCTACGTTACTTTCCAAAATCTAACTACACATTGTTTGTAAGAAATACAAATAAAACATAATAAAAGTTGTAAAATAAAGACAAATAGCAATTTCATTTCCTTGTAATTGCAACATACAGATAGAAAAATATACTTTCCAAAAAGATACAATTTATACTAACAATAAATATATAAGCATTTTAGGAATAAGCCTAACAAAAGGTGTGTAAAATATTTACCAGGGGTCCACTATAAATTTTCAGTTAAAGACTTTAAAGAAGACCTAAATAATTGGAGAGCTTTATTATGTTGTTAAAATGTAAATCTCAAAATTTTGAATGTACGATTCTCCCGAATTGATTCAATATATCCAAATAAAAATTCCAAGACATTTGTTCTTGTTTGCTTATTTGTTTAACTTTCCAGGCAATCCTAAAATGTAAGTAAAAAATTAAAAGGCCAGGAATAACCAAAAGACTTCTGAAAAAGAAGGAAAAGGTTATGGTTCAGAAAGTTATTCTTCCAAATATCACAACCTATAAAACATTAGTGATTATGACAACATGGCTTCACAAAGATAAGCCATAAAACACTATCAGTAAAGTCTGATAGCAGATCCACCATGCATGGAAACTTGATTTGCAATTTGCAGCCATCAAGCCACAGCAATAGATTTGCTTGCCCTAAGGGCTTAAGAAACCCAGGTGCTCTGAGCGCAACAGTCCTCAGGCCTCCACCTCTCCATTGGTTGGACCGAAAATGAGGCCATAGAATTTTGGGTGCTCCTGGGAAGACAATTCCACCTCCACTCCCCAGTACTTATGCCCTAAGTATCAATCAGGCACCAGTCAGTAAGACCAAACCTCCCTAGATGTTTAAAAAGAGGAAATTTAACAGAAGTGCTTACAAAGACGTTAGAAGGACTGAAAGAGTCCAAATCTCAAACTATAATTTCTCCACAATAGCAACAACAAAAACAAAACAACGTCAAAAAGGTTTGCACGTCCTGAAACATTGTCCATCATAGTAAATGGCACCTGATCATCCAGCTGCTGAGGCCAAAATCCTGAGTCATCCTTGCCTCGTCTTGTTCTTTTATACCTCACATCACATCCATTGGCAGACACCTGTTGAGGTACCTACAAAATTTTTCCAGAATTCACACAATTCTCCCCATGTCCTCTGCTACCTCCCTCACTGACTTTCACCATTTTCTTTACTTACTGTATTCCCTGCCTCTGCCCCGCCCACCTATGCTGTGTTCCCCACACTGCACCCAGAGAGACTGGGTAGCGTAGACGTTAATGCTATCTACTCAATATTTTCAGTTCTCCCTCCAGCATATGGTGGGATTGTTTGTCCTGCCCCATTGAAGCCTGCATAGTCAGTCATTTATGTTGACCAACGGAATGTGAATGGAAGAGATATGATCACTTCTAGATGGATGGAAGCGCTAATGGCTGGCACAGGTTTGACCAGTCTTTCATTTTTCTGCCTGTCATGGGAACAAGTAGCATTCCCAACGGTGTCTACTCTGTCACTGGATTATGAAGTAAAGAGAATGTGGAGCAGAGTCCCCAGCTGACTTGCAATGAATGTGTAACATCAGGAAAAATAACCTTCATGGTTAGGCCACAGAGACTTCGTGATTATTTACTGCTAAATTATAACATACTTGATTGATACAAATTGATCAATAGAGTGATCCTTTGAAAATGTAATTCATATTATGTCATAATTTGGATGCCTTCTGTCCAATATGTTTGGCCCCATATTGCCTTTCTGAACTCACCTTCTATCTGCTGTTTGTTCACCCTCTCCAGATAGGCTAGCCTTCTCAACACCTGAGGCACATTTCTGACTCAGCGATTTTGCTGTTACTCTTCCCTCTAGCTGAATTTTTTTTCCCAGATATTCACATAATGAATATAATAATAATTAACTTGCTTCAAATTGTTGCTCTAATGGTAGGTACCTTCTTGGTAAGGCTTTTCCTAATAATACTATTTTTAAAAATGCCACCCCAACCCCACATTTCATATTCTGCTTCTCCTTTTGTTTTCTGATCCCCATTTGACATTTAATTTTGTTTGTATTTTTTTTTAGTGTTATCTTTCTCCCGCAACGAAAGTGAATGAATGATCTAGTAGAGTAGAAACTTTAATCTAGTTTGTTTCCTCCAGATCCCTAGCCCATTTCATGGTGCCAGCTACATATTAGCCACTCAGTAAATATTAGCTGAATGAATGAATGGCATAGGTGGCCCTGTAGGTAAGGGAAGAAATATGCATTTATAATGAATGATGCTAGGTCAAATGATTGTGCATATGTACTAGAAAATGAAATTGGACCCATACTTCATATGACATACAAAATCACTTCTAAGCAGATAAAAAATTAAATCTGAAAAGCAAAAGTATTCAATTTTAGAAATCAGCATCAAAGACATTTTATGGGCCAGGGAAATATTTTATATACATGACAAAGAACAAAGCATAAATAAATTACTGAAAAATGTATTTATGACAAAAAACCCCTCTGTCAAATATAATACCACACAAAACATAAGAAGATAAGTGAAAAATAGAAAGAATTTTGTCATTATAATGTTAAACTAATAAGAATAATATGAACAACTTAGTAGAAAAATAGTTAAATAGTAGGCACTTCGATAAAGTGGAAACACAAATAAATAACATGCAAAGGTGTACTCCTCCTCTTCATAAGTAATCAGGCAAACGCAAATTAAAGCCACAGTATTATTCCCTTTTACATACTCTAGATGAACAAAATGTCAATATCTGACAATATCAAGCATCAGTAAAAGTGTAGAAAACTTGAAATAGTGTGCCCTTTAAAAATAATTTGGCAACATCTAGAAAAGTTAGATGTAAATACCCTATGATCCCACAATTCCACCTATGTAACAGATGATATATTAATATATTTTACATAAATATGTAAACATAATAAATATCTATCAATATCTCTATCAATATTAATAGGTAAACTCATATATAGAGATCTATGTAGAAGTTTATATATAATAGATTATTCACAACAAAACTGTAAAGAAATAGGAACAATCCAAATGTCCATTGACTGGAAATGATAAATAAATTGTGGCATGTTTACGTAACAGAATCATACACAGTAATGAAAATAAATAAATTATAGCTATAAGTATCAACATGGATAAATATTACAAATATGCTATAGAGGAAAGTACATAAATCACTAAAAATCCACATAGTATTATTTCATTTACACATGATATAAAAACATTTAAAGTAAACAATACATTGTTTAAACACAAAACTGAGTATACTGATTACTTCTGATGGCAGAGAAAATAGGACAAAATATGGGAGGAGCAGACAGGAAATTTCAAGATAACTGTTTTTGTTTCTGTGGTTTTTTCTTTCCTTAAAATATGTGGCTGGTATATGGGCATTTTGTTGTTACTTTCTAGAATATACATATATGTTTTATAAATATTCTTTCATATCTACTTAACATTTAATAAAAATATTTAAAAATATCTTTGCAATGAAGCTTTCTGAGAATCCTGTATGTATTTGTCATGCTAACAAACAAAACGCCGTTTGATTATCCACTTGTTTCATATCTCTTTGGGCAGCTTGAAACTGTGCCACTCAGCATTATAAACTGCAAGTAAAGGCCTTTTGAGAAAGGCAACAAATCAGAAATGCAGAATGCCATCACTGATTAATTTATGAAAACGAAGTTTTCAGCCTACAAGAACCAGGGGCAAAACGAAGCAATAACTCACCAGGGGGCTGTGAGCCCTGAAGTGTAGTGCTTGGCCATGTGTAACTCTTTATCACTCCAGGTCTCAAATCTGAATGATATCAATCATCCTGCTTGCCAGGGCACCAATTGAATATAAATTGGCCTTTCTGGGCATCAATAGGCCTCCTTCTGCCAAGTAATTTGATAGTTTTTTTATTTTAAAACACTTAGAATGGATTATAGAATGAAAGCACACACTTCGGAGCCATTTAGAAAAATCAATTCAAGCCACACTTAACAACAAAGAAAAATCCTTCTGTTCTTTCTGGTGACATATTACTCGATAGAATAGTCCCATGGAGATGCAAATACTTACACAAGGTAAATTTAGACAGCAATGTAATTGTTAATGCGTATGTCATGACTTAATATTTGTACACGCTGAACCTTCACATTTACTGCGAATGCTCAAAATGTTTTTGTAACCCTGGTTCAGATGTAGGTCCTTAAATCTTTGAGTAAATTTCTAAAGTTTAGGGGTGAATTTTTCTGTTTTTTTAGAAAATGTCAAATGTCTTTTGAATCCAAAGTTCACAGAATTATGTGAGCTTTCAAGGGCAGGAAGTCCTGATTTGGCATACAAGAGACAGCTTTGGGGAGAAATCAGTCTTGTCTCTCTGAATGGATCATGAAGTGTCACTGATACCAGTTCCCTGCAACAGGGTAGAAAATCTAGACTTCAGATTCAGGTTTCTTTGGGAATCAAGACTTACTTACAAGATTCACTTACTAGCTCCAGAAAAACAAAGTTACTGAACTCCTCTAGATCTCAACTAACTCTCTTGAAAGAAGGATTGTCACAACTACCTTAAAAGGTTGTCACAACAATTAAAAAATATATATGGTTTTAATATTTTCAATAAGTGGCAAGTAAATGTAAAATAAAAACATTAAGAGCAAATCAAATTCTGAGATCTCAAATTTAGGCAATATTGAGTAGCAATTAAGTATATAAACTTTGGAGTCAGATACACCTAAAGTTAAATCACAGATTCTCTATTTCCTAGATATATAATTTGTATCATTTTCAGAAAACTATTTAACATGATAAAGATTTCTCAACTGAAACATGGAGAAATGATAGTATTTGCTCATGCACTTTACTAATAATCACATAGATGTTTAGTATTAAGATTTTATTGGTAGTAAATTTAAATGACATAGACATTTTTTCAAATTTAGCTCTTACCTCATTATAAATAAGGTAAATGACTTCAAGCAGAATGACGTCGGAGCCCCAGCCTGAACATGCAGGCTTTCCTTCATAGCTTTACTAGACCACACAGCACAGAAGTTAAAGAGTGTGTTCTCTGGATTCAAACCACCCAAGATTGAATCTCTGCTCTGTTACCTTTACGAGCTGTATGAACTCAGGCAAGTTATTTAAATTCTCTGTGGGTTTTCTTACCCTGAAGGGTACGTATGGGTGTTGAGGGCCTAAAGCTTAAAAAATTTGGAAGGTATCTTTTAAGAAAATGAATACAAAATTACAACTATGAAAATAGGTCTCTGATTTTGACATTTCAGTTTTATTAATTCTAGATTAAATTTGCCTCTGAAATCTTAGAGGGCTGTTGAGGAATCAAATACATATAAATTATTTTTTTGAAAAACTTTTGCTTGAAAAAAAGAGCTGATGCTATTTACTCTTTTTTCCCCCAGGTTTATTTGGCATAATTGACAAATAAAAATAGTATATTGTTATGATGTACAACATGATATTTTGAGATATGTATACACTGTGATTGCCACAATAAACCTATTTAACATATCCAACGTATCACCTTACATAGAGAGTGTTTGTGTGTGTGTATGTGTGTGTGGTGAGAACGTTTATGATATAATCTTTTAACGAATTTCAAATATAGAATACATTATTATTAACTACAGTCACCATACTGTACAATAAATCTCCAGAATTTATTCTAACTGAAACTTTGTATACCGTTTGACCAACGCATCCTCAACCTCCCCTTTCCCCAGACCCTGGCAACCACTATTCTACTTTCTACTGCTATGAGTTAGACTTTTAGATTCCATATATATATATATATATATATATATGATGAGGAAATATTTGTCTTTCTGTGCCTGGCTTATTTCACTTAGCATAATTCCCTCCAGGTTTATGCATTTTGTCACAAATGACAGAATTTATGTAAAATGTTTTGAACAGTGCCTGGCACAGTGATCACTACGTGTTTGTAATTTTTTCTCAGTTCCACAGATATATATCCTTCATTCCATAAAAAAAGCTCATAAGTAGAAAAGAGGAAATAAGTCTGCTTTTTCTTACCTATTTTATAAATTTCAGATTCTCATGGAGTGTTAAACAGCTCGTTAAGTCCAGGATGTTACTAATTATGTCCAGATGCTGAAGACATAAAAAACATGTGCACACAAGAATAAGAAAAAAATCAAGAACATCCCAGGGCAAGTGCCATTGTGAAGATTCTCCCTTTTCCCATTACGGTTATGGTGTTTGGTGGGAAGTCCATGGAAAGTATTGTGCCTCACTCAGACTAGCCTAGTCTGTGCTCAATGGAAAAAAAGTGAGTTCACTTTTTAGTTTCACACCTCTCCTCACCCCAACTCATCCCCAGCTTGGCCCCACTCCCATGGTTAATCAGCACACCTAAGGTGCAGATTTGACCAAATAAATTTGTCTCACAATGTTCTGCTTATCATTAACTTCACGCTTTCTTCTATTAATTGCACTTTATTTACACAGAGGCAACAAGAAGTGATGATTAATACATAACCCCTCATTGCATATTTAACAGTACTAAAGAAGAGAGTAAACTTCTATGTGAAGGCTTTGTAAAACAATTAGGTCATGTGTTTTATCATTTTTATCTAACTAGAATAAAAGTGCCCCATCTGTTTATCAAAATATTGAAGCTAAAAAGCAAAATAATAATAATCATCATCATCATCTAATTTGCCTCTACCAGCTTTCAACTACAAAATCTATAACTGAATGGATACACGTTTTTTAGATGTTCCTCAGATTTACCAAAATTTTTGGTCTATCAGAACTGACATTCTTTACCAACTGTAACTCCAAAGCACAGGATAGATACTGGACCAGTTTTCTGAATGGGCTTTGTAAGCATTCTTTCCACAGAAGCTCAGTCCTCATTCAGGAATAACAGGATTGTCCAATCTAATTAAATGTAATTTACTCTCAAATGTGACATTTCTGGCATGGTCATGGCTATTAAATTGGATTATCCAGTTACATCTTGGTGAAAATGAAGATAGATTTTTTTAATTGAAACTTTGCAAATAACCACATTATTATGTAAAGTAAAGGGATTTAATAAAGGCCCAGATAGTTCTGTAGACAGGGCCAATCTAAATGTGCTTTTATTTTCTACAGAATTATCATTCTGAAGTTCTCTTAAATTAATTAGCTGAGAATACGCATTACAATTCCCAATAGAACATTTTTTTCTGAATTGTGAGGGATCCGTTGAAATAAATTTCAAGGAATTTTATTTGTTTGCACAAGTATATTCAGCTATATTGAGGTTCAAAGATAAGTAAAGATGAATAAAAAGAGATTTTTCCCTTAGGTCTATCAAACAATAGAACCATACTACACTACAAACCATATGCAAAATTAATAATACAACTATATTTATTTCATTAGTTTAACTCAGTTCGACAAAATTAATGCCAATTTGTGAAGGCATACTAAAACACTAAATTGAATACAAAAATACCAAATGAAAAAAACATAAAGCTGGAATAGGGTAATCAGAGTTAAAACACTCTTACATCATTTAATGCTTAGATGTATAGAAAAGATATTAATTTTAGGCTGTAAAATCAAGTATAAGTAAAATTTCAAGGATAACTTCTTAAAACAAAAAACAGAGATAGTAGGAAGACAGGAAAGAAAAATAAATAAACAAAAGTCCTATTAAAACAATACATAGCAAGAAATAGAAAAAAAAAACACAGAAAAGGCAAGACAAAAAAATAGTCAAAATGCTATCTATGAATTAGAGGTTAAGACATGGGAACTCAAATGAGAAGACTTAATACAAATCTAATTACAGTCCTAGAATTAAAAGACAGAGACAAATCATCCAGATATGCATATAATGATAATATATAATTGCTCTAACTTTTCTTAGATAGGGCGGATTGATAGAACATTTCATCATGTCAGAAAATTTTATTGGACAGCACTGTGTCTAGTCAGAAATACTTGCTGTACCAAGTATGTGTACCAAGGAGTTTACACAAAATTGTTTGTAGTAAAGCTATCAAACATACATCAGAAGCAAATAACCTCAAATATCCATCTACAGAAGGGATATATATTGTGGATGATACAAACAATATAATAGTAAACAAATATTGAAAATGAAAGATAATCAGCTACAAGTATCAGTATGAGAGACTCCCATGATAATATTGAGTTAAAAAGTGCATTGCAAATAATATATACAGTATGACATAATTTATGTAAAGCTAGAACACATACAAAACTAACCAGCACATAGTTCAGTGATTTCTCAAGGGAATAATAAATACAAAACCCAGCATAGCGTCTCATAACTTGATAAGAAAGGGTGATCAAAAAGGGAAATCAAGTCAGAAAAGGATACTCAATGTAAATAGTTTTATTTTTCTTATTCTGTATTGTGTGCACAGTGTTTATCATTCTTTCTACCTTGTTTATACAACATTATGAATAGTTACTTATAGAATATTTTATTATTAAAAATGGTGCTTGTTTTAGTCTTTTCTTTTAGTGATTATGCCTTGAGTATATTTTATTTAACTTTGATGTGAGCTTTTTCAAACAGATGTTATAAATAAAATATTTTAGAGTAGTTTTTTATACTTTTAACTTTTAAAAAATCAGAACAAGAACAAGAGTTAAAACTTACCAAATTATTTTTTAATAATCAATTGGGATATTTATTGCTTGACCTATTTTCATGATTTAGATTCCAAAATAATAAGTCATATTTGCAATTCAGTGGTTAATCCTACTTTTTTTGGTAAATTATTCTCTTGATGCACTGTTGGATTTGATCCACTAGCATTTTATTTTGAATACTCGTAAGTCTCTTTGATCCACAGTTTTCTTTTATGTGCCATCTTTATAATGTTTTGAAATTATTTATACTTGCTTCATGAAGTGAATTGAGTGGCTTTACATCTTTCATATTTTCTGGAAAAAAATAGATTTATATAGCATGGAAATTGGCTCTCACAAGTCTGAAAGACTGCAAAATAAAAACATCTTACCCCAAAAGGCTTTTAGAAATAATTCTTTGATAACCTTTGAAATATTGTGCATGAGTATTCAAAGATTCAGTTTTCAACTTGACCCTATTTTGTTAATTTATATAAATAGATTAATGGGAAAAACATCACTTAGTTGAGATTCATTCAATCATAATGTACAGATTAAATAATTTTACCTCCTTTTTATAGCTTCATTCCCCCATCAGTGATTTATTTTTATTTGTGTGTTATTTTTTCTTTTCTTTTTTAGATTCGCCAGAAGTGTATATATTTGAATATTGTTCTCCAAAGAGCCAGATATCAAATATGTTTAACAGTTCAGCTATTTTAGTGGTCTGTTTTATAATGAATATAATTCTCCTTTTGTCTTTATTTCCTTTTATTTAATATTGGCAAACTAGACCAAGATCATGTGAATAGTGGACCTGAGCAGACTTGTGTTGAACTAGTATTTGTAAAAGAACCAAGCTGAAGAAAAAACCTGAGATAGAAAGCTATATTTGGACAATTAAAGCCAGTACCCAGAAACAGGTACCAATTCTAGGGGTGCAGGCAGAATCTGGGGAAACTTATTACAGGAGGCTAAGGCAGCAGCTAGTAAGGTGGGTATCCTAAAGCCCTGTCTGCAGCACCGAATTCTGATGTGGTGCTATGTGGAGAAATTTGGAGTAGAGAGGCTTCTACCTTCTTTCCTCTTTGGGACTCGAAGGTTGATAATTTTTTTTTCTTTTGAATATTTGGGGGCACCTGCTTCAGAATAAATACAAAGTCATTAGACACAGAAAGAAACAGTATTAATACTTTTTATTTGCTTCCATATGGCATAAATTTTAATGTGTGGCTTCTCAGACTTTAATGTGTATACAAATCACCTTAGCCTCTTGTTAAAATGCAAGTTCTGATTCAGTTGTTCCAGGTAGGGAGCTTCAATTTCTACATTTCACACAAGTTCCTACATGATGTGAGTGAATCTGGAAGCACACTTTTTGAGTTGCAAGGGTAACTCAAAAGGCATTATCTTAATGTATTTGTGCTGCTATAACAAAATATCTGAGACTATGTAATATATAAATAAATTATTTTTCACAATTCTGGAGACTGGGAAATCCAAGATCAAGCCACCAGCAAGTTCAACATCTGGTGAAGGCCCTGTCTCCATTTCCAAAATGGTGCTTTGAATGCTGGGTCCTCACATGGCAAAGAAGATGGAAGAGTGAAAAGGGGACCTAGCTGGTTCCCTTCAGGCCTTTTATAGGGCATAATCACAACCATGAAGGTGAAGCTCTAATGGATTAATCACCTCCAAAAGGTCCCATCTTTTAATACTGATGCATTAGGGATTAAATTTCATCATGGATTTTGGAAGGGACACAAGCATTCAAGCCATAGCCCCCATAGATGTGATTTCAACATTCCTGTATCCCTCATGGCAGAAGTCAAAGACAGCTGAGGGCCTGGGTGGGACAACCTTCCTTCTTGGTGGCCACAGTGAGAGTGAAATGAGCCAAGGCTGAGAGCTACCAGTTGTGCCCTTCAAGTTAGAAACCAAATGAGAGTCACTGGCAAACTCCAAGAGTCTGAATTGCCAGTGAATCCTGAGGGGAGGTGGGCCATGAAGGAGAGATGGTTGAGCATCCAAGGAGTGCTTATCCTAGAATAGAGAATGGACCAAGACTGCCATCATCTTCTGGCTTCAGAAAAACGGAACAATAATAATAGAATTTCTCAAGAAATATCTCAAGATGTCAGAGAGAATAAGGGTGGGGAACAGCCCATTTGAGAAAAATTTTGTCATTGAGTATTTATGAAAAAGAGACTCCCCTGTAAAATGAGATCATTGGTAGGTTTAAAGTTCGAGTATTCTCACTGCTACTCAGCAGCCTGTATATGTGTGTTTGCAGGTGGGCAGGGCTGATGATAAGGACCATTAGATCAGCTGCAGAAAATGAAGAAGTCAGGGCTGATATGTTCATTAGGCATCATGGACATAGTGCCTGGGACCCAGAGGACACTGAGTCTCACAAAAATATTTATTTTTAATAAGAAGAAAACAATTAACCTGTAAGGTCAAAGATTACATTTGTCTTTATACTAATGAAGTTATAAAATATAATTTTCAATATGTGTTTACAGAAGAAGGGGATAACAAAGGCAAAGGCACCTGGAGCATACAAAAGTCACAGTGTGGCCCTCGAAGTTACATTGTCTTTATGTACATAGGTTGGAATGTGACAAAAAGTGGGTGGTAATGGAGAAATGGTTCATGTCATTCTCACAATTTACAAAAGTATTATTTTACTACCCCATTTTATAAATCATGTCTTGGAAAGGGTCATACATCCAGTAAGTTGTGAAGCTAAGATTTGGTTCTGATTCTCTACAACTAAGCCTAAGCACAGATGCACAGAGAGAAACCTCTTGTTCCTGAGAGGCTTCTGTCAGGCCTGGGGTAAGGTAACTGACACTAATTATGTGCATCACTTTGAACATCTGCATACAGCTGCCAGCTGCTCCTGACCCTTGTCAAATGCTCCAAAGAAGGACTTAATTAAGTGGATTTGTGGTTCTTCTAGCTTAATCTCTGGTCTGAATCTGCCACCAACTTGCTCCTAACAGCTGCGTTTTGCCTTTTAATACTTTAGCTTCTGCTTCCAGTTTGATGTCCCCAAAAAGCCCTTTATCTCTATATTATTAGGAAATGTTCATTTGATGAATTCATTATTTTTTATTGTACTGTAGCAAAGAGTTTCTTTCTAACTTTCTAAAAGAACCAAAATGAAAGTTTCAGTCCTTCATCCTATTTGTTGAAGAAAACTGAAGCTCAGAGTGAACATTGTTATAATTAATCAAACTCACCTATTCCAAACTCTCTATCTTTACTTACCCAGCCTTCCCACAACCTTCCCCCCCAACACATCCTTACCACCAGCTTCTAAGGTTCTAGGGTAACACAAATTAAGAGAGAAAGCTTGAGAGACATTTTACTGTTTTTTTTGCTTCCTTGATAGAAAAAAGGTAAAGTGACAAACTAAATTTGTATTGAAGTTTCATAAGGATTTTAGTAAGTATTAAAATTACAGTGAATTTCAGTATCAAATATTTACAGCTGTACAATCAGCAAACTCAAAACTTAGAAGCATACAACTACAGCCAGTTATTTGACTTTTAATTCTGCTAGGCACATCTGGTGTGGCCAAGGACTGAATCTGGGCTTGCTCATGTGACTGGTCAACTTATGGGATAGATAGAAGCTGGCTGCTTCCAAACGTCCCCACTCGCACATCTGACAGTTGACTTGCTCTCAGCAGAGATGATGGATGTAACTGGGTCACAGATCACATGACTCTCATCATCTCACCAGCTAGCCCATACTTGTTTACATGGTGGCATGAAGCTCAAAGGACAGCAAAAGAGGAAAAGCCTAAGTGTAAAAACGTCAAATATCTGCTTGCATCTTATTTTCTAAACCGCCACTTGCATCCTATTTGCTATTGTCTCATTGCACTAAACAAGTCACGTGGCCAAACCAGAGCTGGCATATCTGTGAATTCTGTAAGGTCATGGGCATTAGCAGGAATTAACAAATTAGAGGCTGACATACAACAAAGTATCATATTTTCCAAGCAACCTTCCCATTCTTGCTCTTACCAACATAACAGTACCCATCCCAGGGCCATGGGTAGTGACAACATTGTCAAAGGGGCTTGGAATCTTACACCTTCATACAGCCAATGATTCTTCCTCTTGGCTCCATATATAAAATCAGAAATATCTAAAATTATGTAATAAAAATAGTGGAGATGTGTGTTCACATTTTCAATTCACCTACTTTTCAGAAACTTTCATTGATTTTATGTTTGAATGCATGTTTGCTTAACAGAGATTTTAAATCAGTCATGCTGATTGAGTATGTGTGAGTGACTAGAGAGTAAACACTCTGTCCAGAATGGTTTTATTGTTGGAAATTAAGTGACATAGGAGCAGTAGCAGATAAAAGGACTTTTATGCTCTTCATTGCATATTGGGTCAACATATATAGATGTAGTGAGTCTGGAATAATTATCAATCCCTTCACTGACATAGGTAAGAGCTGTAGCCCAAGGTTTGTGGTTTCAGAAGGCACTAACCCATTGACTCCCAGCCCTGAATGATCATTTCAGCACTATATCTGGATTGATTGTCTTTGACCAGTGGTTCTCAAATTTTTTGGTAACTGGACTCCTTGAAATTCTTAAAAGTTATTAAAAATCATAAAAATAAATGTTTATACTATACTTGAAATAATTAAAATGGATACTTTTAAAATATTTATTAATTCATTTAAAAAATTTTAAAACCTTTACATGTTAACATAAACAATATCAAACATTTTTATTAAAATATATTTCCCAAAACTAGAAAAGTTAGCAAAAATTAGTGGCATTGTTTTACATTTTTGCAAATATCTTTAATGTCTGACTTATTGGAAGACCTAGATTCTCATATCTGCTTCTGTATTCCATCTGTTGTGATATCACTTCCCATGCAGTATCTGGAAAATTCCACCGTGTACTTGTAAGAGGATGAAAGTAAACAAGGCAAATAACATATGAACATTATTGTGAAAATAATATTGATGATGCAGACCCCTTGAGAAGATTTGAGACACCCAGGGGTCCAGGACCACACTTTGCACACTATGGATGTGTGGCAGGTTTCCAAGGAACTCTGTAGGAGGCTAACTTCTTTTTCTCCAGAAAGGCTGCCTGAGATCAGTCTTGGACAAATTAATCCTGAATAGAAGAAAGGCTAGTGTATTAGTCTGTTCTCAAGCTGCTAATAAAGACATACCCAAGAGTAGGTAATTTATAAAGGAAAGGTGGTTGAATTGACTCATAGTTCCACATGGCTGAGAGGCCTCACAGTGATGGCAGAAGGCAAAGGAGGAGCAACGACACATCTTACATGGTGGCAGGCAAGAAGGCTTGAGTAGGGGAACTCTACTTTATGAAACCAGCGGATCTTGTAAGACTTATTCACTATCACAAGAGCAGCATGGGAAAGACCCACCCCCATGATTCAATTACCTCCCACTGGGTCCCTTCCATGACACGTGGGAATTATAGAAGCTACAATTCAAGATGAGATTTGGGTGGAGATATAGCTGAATCATATCATTCTGCCCCCAGCCCCTCCCAATCTCATTTCCTCACATTTCAAAACCAACCATGCCTTCCCAACAGTCCCCCAAAGTCTTAACTCATTTCAGCATTAACTCAAAAGTCCACAGTCCAGTCTCATCTAAGATAAGGCAAGTCCTTTCTGCCTATGAGACTGAAAAATCAAAAGCAAGTTAGTTATTTTCTAGATACAATGGGGGTACAGACATTGGGTAAATAAACCCTTTCTAAATGGGAGAAATTGGCCAAAACAAAGGGGGTACAGACCCCATAAAACTCCAAAATCTAGCAGGGCAGTCAAACCTTTAAGCTCCAAAATGATCTCCCTTGGCTCTGTGTCTCACGTGCAGGGCACACTGATGCAAAAGGTGGGTTCTCATGGTCTTGGGCACCTCCACACCTGTGGCTTTGCAGGGTACAGCCTCCCTCCTGGCTGCTTTCACAGGCTGCCATTAAGTATCTGTGGCTTTTCCAGGGGCACGGTGCAAGCTGTTGGTGGACCTACCATTTTTTGGTCTGGAGGACGATGGCCCTCTTCTCACAGCTCCACTAGGCAGTGCCCCAGTGGGGACTCTGTGTGGGGGCTCGCACCCACATTTTCCTTCCTCACTGCCCTAGCACAGGTTCTCTGTGAGGACTCAACCCTGCAGCACACATCTGTCTGGACATCCAGGCATTTCATACATCCTCTGAAATTTGGGCAGAGGTTCCCAAATCTCAATTCTTGATTTCTGTGTACCCACAGGCCCAACATTTATAAGCCACCAAGGCTTGGGGTTTGCACCCTCTGAAGCAATGGCTTGAACTCTATGTTGGCCCTTTTAGCCACAGCTGGAATGCAGGGAACCAAGTCCCAAGTTGGTACAAAGCAGCAACTCCCTGGGCCTGGCCCACAAAACTGTTTTTTCCTCCTAGGCCTCCTGGCTTGTGATGGGAGGGGCTGCTGTGAAGGCCTATTACGTGTCCTGGAGAAATTTTCCCCATTGTCTTGGCAATTAACATTTGGCTCCTCATTACTTATGCAAATTTCTACAGTGGGCTGGAATTTCTTCTCAGAAAATGGGCTTTTCTTTTCTATTGCATTGTCAGGCTGCAAATTTTCTGAACTTTTAGGCTTTGCTCCCCTTTTAAACACAAATTCCAATTCCAAACCATATCTTTGTGAATACATAAAACTGAATACTCTTAACAGTACCCAAGTTACCTCTTGAATGCTTTGCTGCTTAGAAATTTCTTTTGCCAGATTTCCTAAATCATCTCTTTCAAGTTCAACATTTCACAAATCTCTAGGGCAGGGGCAAAATGCACCAGTCTCTTTCTTAAAACATAGCAAGAGTCACCTTTCCTGCAGTTTTCAACAAGTTCCTCATCTCATCTCCATCTGAGACCACCTCAGTCTGGACTTTATTATCCATATCACTATCAGCATTTTGGTCAAAGTCATTCAACAAGTGTCTAGGAAGTTCCAAACTTTCCCACATCTTTCTGTCTTCTTCTGAGCCCTCCAAACTGGTCCAACCTCTGCCTGTTACTGAGTTCCAAAGTCGCTTCCATATTTTCAGGTATCTTTACAGCAGCCACACTCTACTGGTACCAATTTATTGTATTAGTCTGTTCTCACACTGTTAATAAAGACATACCTGGGATTGGGTAATTTATAAAGGAAAGGCGGTATAATTGACTTATAATTCCACATGTCTGAGAGGCCTGACAATGATGGTGAAAGGCAAAGGAGGAGCAAGGACACATCTTACACAGTAGCAGGCAAGAGAGCTTCTGTAGGAGAACTCCCCTTATAAAACCATCAGATCCCATGAGACTTATTCATTATCACGACAACAGCATGGAAAAGACCTGCCGTCATGATTCACTTATCTCCCACCAGGTCTCTCCCCCAGCACATAAGAATTATGGGAGCTACAATTCAAGACGAGATTTGAGTGGAGACACAGCCAAACCGTATCAGATAACCATTATGCAGATGTATGGTTTTTCAATGTCACCCATTACAAAAAAATACAGGTAGAGATAGAGCTGGAAAGATATAGAATATTTGAAGGTTTTTTTTAAAAAAAGTTTCACTTAAAATTCTACATAGTGAATGCTTTCTATATAACTGTTAGTATTATTTTACAAAAGTAGTGACTTGATCAGGATCCCACAGTCATTTAGTGGCATGGCCAGAATCAGAACTTAGATTTCCTGATTGGCTAAACAAGCACTCATTTATTTATTTTATTTTTCTTTCCTGTAAAGGCAATCGAACCACAACAATCATGTTTAGGAGTTTTCCTGAGCCCAATCTTAATTGTTACATAAAGTTGGAATAATTGCTACCCACGTCTGCTACTGCAGCATGTAATGGAGGGGAAACCTCTGGAGATAGAATGGCATAATTTATTAGAGCCTCTCTACTTCTCAGACCCTCTTTTTTCATATTTAAGATGCAGATAATAATAGTAAATGCTTAGGATTGTTATGAGGAAAGTACTGAGCACAATGGTCATATTCATTGAACCTGCTTTAAAATATTATTTTCTTCCTAGCCCTAAAAATTTAATACTGTCATGTCTGAATATCCTGAATTATGTAGCCAAGCTCATTAGTATAATTATGTATCTAGAATAAATTCATGCCCATGACAAAATAGAAGCCAGAGCAATCAAGAAAACAAATTCAAAACACAAGTTCTCTGTAGGGTTGAAAGGAATTCAGAGAGAAGTTGTCTCTGTTCCTGAGGCACATGAGTGAGTTACAGTTTGTTTGCAAAATGAGAATTTCTTATGTATAGCCAGAGGAGGGAAGGGTGTATGTTCAGCTTATATGGGAGACAAATATTGTGAACTCCCTGCAAATCAGGCTTCCTAAATCTCTATGAGGTCAGAGGAATCCCCTCTGCTTACTTCTTAGTTGGGTCTATGCTTATAGATCATGCATTGTTTACATATTTTATTTATAATCATGTTACATTACAGATCACTGGACTAACTGGAAAGTTTCCGGGATACAAGGAGAAGCAAATGATAGTGAAGAGGAGGGAACTAATGTTTTAGAACACCTATCTTCCATTAGGCACTTTTTTAAAAAAAGAAGCTACCCAACAAATTTCATTCAGAATTCTGCAAGGTAGATTTTATTTTTGTCAAATTGCAGATGTGAAAGTGAAACTCAGAGATGTTAAGTAATTTGCCCAAGACCCCAGAGACAGCCTTTCTGGATTATATTTTTGCGCTTATTCCATCTTACCTCTTTGCTTCTGGGCATGATAGATACTTGCAAATCAGTGAAGGGTAGTCACGATGAAAGGAGAAATATGATTCATCTGTTGGCCTTAAGGGATGAAAAACTGAAGCACTCAAGTTTCAACATATTGAGAAAGAGATTTCTACTTAATATAAGGAAGAGCTTTCTCATAGACTAGTCAAAAATAGAATGGAACATTTTAAGAGGTAAACATGAGCCACTGAATAGTCCACTGGTGACAGGGATATAAATTAACACCTTCTGATAATGCGTCAGGAGAGAATAAATGGGAAAAATAATGTACTTTAAAAAAGGCTTCTAATTCAGATATTTTATTGCTAAAAAAAGCTAATTTTTCCATGAAATATTTTTTTACTCCTTCTTCTCATATTCTATTAATGTCCTCTCTTTTTGTTCTGAATTATTTGGGAAAAACAGGATTCATCCTTAAGATATGGAAATGCAGGTATAGTCCCACGCTTTGGAGGCTGAGCAATGAAGAAGTGGTATTATTTCTGAGGGACAATTGGTCTTAAAAAGTAAAGCAAACCAATAATGATGAAATCCGCAGAGTATTACTATTTCTTTCAAATTGGCTAGACTTATCATTTTTAAAATAACTGCATTGACATATAATACACTTATCATGACAATTCATCCATTTAAAGGAAACACTTCAGTGCCTTTTAGTATATTCACAAGAATTGTTCATCCATCATCACAATCAATTTAGAACATTTCATTACCTCAAGAAGAACCCTGCAGTCATTAGCCATCACCCATGAATTCCTTCATCCCAGCAAACCTAGACAATACATAGTCTACTTTCTATCTTTACAGATTTGCCTATTCTGGACATTTCATAGAAATGAAATCAGCAAAATAGGTAGTTCTTTATGACTGGTTTTTTTCACTTAGCCTATTCTTTTTAGTTTATCCATGTTGTAGCATGCATCAGTGCTTCATTTCTTTTTTATTGCTGAGTAAAATTCCATTGTATGGAATTACATGTTATTTATCCATTCATCAATTGACACAATTGATTTGTTTTCAGATTTTGGTCATTATGAATAATGCTGCCATAAACATTTGTGCCCAGGTTTTTGTATGAACATGTACCTTCATTTATCTTTTGTATATTTATATGAGTGGATTCACTGTCCATACAGTAGCTCTATGTTTAACCACTTGAGGAACTCCCAGTTTTCCAAAGAAGCTGCTTCATTTTACATTCCACCAACAATGTTTGAGGATTTCAGTTCCTTCATGTTCTCACCAACACATGTTATTATCGGTCTTTTTTATTATGGCTATGCTAGTGAGTGGGAAGTGGCATCTCACAGTTTGGATGTATATTTCCCTGATGGCTAATGATATTGAGCATTTTTTTTTCTTTTGAGATAGAGTCTTGCTCTGTCACCCAGGCTGGAGTGCAGTGGTGCAACCTCAGCTCACTGCAACCTCCGCCTCCTGGGTTCAAGCAATTCTCCTGCATCAGCCCCTTGAGTAGCTGGGATTACAGGTGCTCGCCACCAAGCCTGGCTAGTTTTTGTATTTTTAATAGAGGCCAGGTTTCACCATGTTGGCCATGCTGGTCTTGAGCTGCTGGCCTCAAGTGATCCTGTTGAGCATATTTTTATGCACATATTTTTATGCATATATTGGCTACTTCTGTATCTTCTTTGGAGAAATATCTATTCAAGCCCTTTGTTCATTTTTAATTGGGTTGTCTTTTGATTATTGAATTATAATAGTTCTTTATATATTCTAGATCCAAACCCTTATAAAATACATGACAACCAATTTCATCCATTCTGTGAATTGTTTTTTTCCTTTATTAATGGTGTCCTTAAGGGCATAGAAGGTTTTAATTTAGCACTGTCAAGTTTATCTAATCCTTTTGTTGCTTGTGCTTTTGGTAATATCAAGAAATCTTTACTTACTATAGAGTCACAAAGATTTATATCTATGATGTTTTCTAAGAGTTGTATAGTTTTAGATATTAAACCTAGGCATTTGATTCATTTTTAGTTAATTTTTGTATGTGTAGTGGTATATAGACTTAAGTTCATTCTTTTGCAAATAGGCATTGTCCCAGCATCTTTTGTTGAAACGAATGTTCTTTTCTCATTAAATTTTCTTGGCACCTTTATTAAAAATAGAGTTCAGGCACTGTGGCTCATGCATATAATCTCAGCATTTTGGGAGGCTGAGGCGAGAGGATCACTTCAGCTCAAGCATTTAAAACTAGCCTGGCCAACGTAGCGAGGCCTCATCTCTACTAATAAATTTTTTAAAAAATTATTCAGGTATGGTGATGCACAACTGTAGTCTCAGCTATTCAGGAGTCTGAGGCAGGATCACTTGAGCTGGGGAGATCAAGGTTGCAGTTAGCTATGACCATGGCACTGCACTCCAGCCTGGACAACAGAGTAAGTCCTGTATAAAAAAAAAAAAAAAAGAAGAAGAAATAAGAAAGGAAGAAAGGAGAGAAAGAAAGAGAGGGAAAGGAAAGGAAAGGAAAGGAAAGGAAAGGAAAGGAAAGGAAAGGAAAGGAAAGGAAAGGAAAGGAAAGGAAAATCAATTGATTGTAAATGTTAGAGTTTACTTTTCGGTTCTGAATTCTCTGTCCTTATGCCAGTGCCACACTGTCTTGATTACTGTAGTTTTGTAGTAAGTTTTGAAAACAGAAAGTGTAGTGCTACATTTTTGTTTCTTCTTTTTCAAGATTGTTTGGCTATTCTGGGTCCTTTGAATTCCCATATTAATTTTAGAATCAGCTTGTCAATTCTTGTAAAGAAGTCATCTGGGACTTTGACGGGAATTAAATTGAATTTTTAGATCAATTTTAGGGAGTATTGCTGTCATAGCAAGACTGAGTCTTCTAGTCCATGTACAGAGGGTGTCTTTCCATTTCTTTAGGTCTTCCTTCATTTCTTTCAACAATGGCCACACTTTTTTTGTTAATCTTGTTTCTAAGTATTTTATTCTTTTTAACACAATTCTAAATGGAATTTCTTTTCTTATTTCAATTATGGTCTGCTGCTCTTTGCCAATGTATAAAAGTGTAAATGATTTTGTATATTTAACTTTTATCCTGCAATCTTGCTGAACTCCTTTATTCTACTTTTTTCAGGGAAGTTTAATAATTTTCTATATACAATATTTGCTATTTTAAAATACAGATAGTTTTATTAATTTCTTTCTAACCTTGATGCCTTTTATTCCATTTTATTGCTTATCTTCCCTGGCTTGAACCTACAATACAATGTAATAGAAATGGTGAGTAGATATCCTTATCTTGTTCCTGATCTCAGGGAAAAAGCAGCCTTTTACTATTAAGTATGTTGTTAGCTCTTGTTTTCTTGTAGATACCTTTTATCAGATTGGGGATTTTTTTTTTTCTGTTCCCAGATTGTTAAGTGTTTTTATTAGGCTAAATTTTGTCAGATACTTATTCTGTATCTTTTGAGATGACCATGTAGTTCTTGTCCTTTATTCTACCGACGTGGTGTGTTACATTGATTTATTTTGTGATATTACATCAACCTTGCATTCCTAAGATAGAACTCACATGATCATGGTGTATAATCCTTTTTATAAATCATGCTGCTGTAAAGACACATGCACACATATGTTTATTGTGGCACTATTCACAATAGCAAAGATTTGGAACCAACCCAAATGTCCAACAACGATAGACTGGATTAAGAAAATGTGGCAC
>NW_026652286.1:26033876-26097620 GCF_009828535.3 Hylobates moloch
TATGTGTAGGATGTATAAGGATGCAAGCAAAAAAAAAAAGTAAATTTTTGGGGTCAGAAAAAGCAAACTTCTATTGAGTAGTTGTCTTAATGAAAGTCATTCTAAATTAAATCCACTCTTAGTTTTAGATTTCGTCAAACATATTATTTTTCTTTTAGAACCCCACCTCCCAGCCAATCTGACCTTACATTTAATTCAAGGTCTTCAGCATAAAGCCATCCTATATCTCCTCTTTTTCTAAATTCCTACACAATTGCCCTTCACTCTGCACTCCAAGAACACATAATCCAGAAATTGATTTAATTCTTTGCTAGTATTTATTTTCTTAGAGCCTTCACTAGTAATTTCTTGTATCCAATATTACCCTCCGACCTAAGGCTTCTTGAGAGCCAGAGTGTGTATTCCATATCTTTTCCAACTTTTTGGTGTCCCCTTGCAGTCCTCTTGTCAATGGTTTTATTTTATACCAGGCATGTAGCATATATCACAAAGGAAAAGGGAGTCAAATAGGACACCACTTTCTCCAATTATCTGGCCTCTCCTCATGCTTCTCTCTCTCAGGTCTTGGCTTGGCGTCATGGCTGCCGCTGTGCATCAGTAGTGAAGGCTGCACACTGGCCATGCTCTTCAGTTATCCTTAGCCAACAGCTGCAGAATAGCAACTCCAGTAGAGCCATCATACTATACCACAGGGTATAGGATCTGGCTGCCACTTACCATCTGGCTGGAATGCAGGACAAACAACTCCCTGGGATAAGTATTTTGATCAACAGGAGACAGCAGACGGGAGGAATCCAGAAAGATACACTCTCTATCTCTTCCTGCTTCTAATGACCTGTTTTGAAGCAGTTTCTCAGCACAACAGTCCAGAAATCGTTCCAAATGACCTGGATATAGGCACTGGCCAAGAAACCAGCTGATTTTCTGAGAGTACTGAAGTATAATACATGTCAATGCATGACAGGCTCTGAGGAATTCCACCATTGTAAGACTTCTTTAATCTTGTATAACCCAGAATTTTCCAAACTTATAGGACTACTGGACTGTGAAAAGCATTTACACAACATCTAATATTACCCTGAAACACACATTTTGGAAAACGTTGCATTAAATTACTCCCGAGAGTCACAGCCTAACCATATGAGAGGAATAGTCTGGAGCCTCCACCACATTCCTGGGTCCTAGACTCCCCTTGTTCCTTGCTGGCTGACAGCCACTCTGCAGGAGAGGGACAGGGGGGCAGGAAAAGTATGGGCCAGCCTCGGCCATGCTGAGAGATGACCAATGATGACTTTATATGGGAGACACAGGATGGTGTATAATGCTCATCCTGGGTGGCAAAAAAAAAGGAAGAAGAGTGAAGCATTCTGTATGAGAGTTTATACTCCTCATGCTGGGATTCCAGACTGTGATGTCTTGGCCATGTGTCCTCCCAGTCTTGTAACTGGACTACTCACTGTGGTTCAAATCACCCTCACACTTCTTGGTCTCAAAAACTGGGGCAGCTCTGTATGTGACTGTAAATGTGGCAACTGCAGATGAAACAGACAGCAACATTTTTCGGCAGGCAAAATCTGCCAACCTGGGTCATGGGTCATAACCCTCACAATGGTATAATAATTAGCCTCTTGGTGTTTCGCTTAAGTAGGCCCTTTCTCTTTGTGTGTTAAGCATTATTTCATATTCTATTATCAGTGTCTGTTTGCTTTTGGTGCGGTTGTTTCATTATTAATGTAAAGGAGCAACTCAGAATTTCATGATTAATTTTAATGTAGAACTTCCTTCTGTAAATAATAGATGAGAAAGACGATCAGAGCAGTACCAAGTCAAGAGCTGATATTTTTTCTGTCAACTCTCATCTTCTCAGTTGCACTCATTTTGAAACCCCCTCTGAGAACCTTCATTTGGTTGCAGATGTTTTGTATTCCCCAACTTCTTGTCACTTAGTTCTTTGGTTATAAGGCTACAAATCCTGTGATCACTTCATAAAGAAAAGGAAACACTACTCTCTCCATTTTTCTCCATTTATAGGAAGAAAACCTGAGGCAGCAGAAATAAAGTTATTTCTATCCTCCTGGGATGCTGAGACCAGTGACAAATGAGTTAGGAGAAATCTAAGAAAGGAAAAACAACTTAATTGTATATAACATATTACACAGAGCTTTTAAAATTAAAAACTAAAATGCCTGGCCGGGCGCGGTGGCTCACGCTTGTAATCCCAGCACTTTGGGAGGCCGAGGCGGGCAGATCACCAGGTCAGGAGATCGAGACCACAGTGAAACCCCGTCTCTACTAAAAATACAAAAAAATTAGGTGGGCGTGGTGGCGGGCGCCTGTAGTCCCAGCTACTCGGAGAGGCTGAGGCACGAGAATGGCGTGAACCCGGGAGGCGGAGCTTGCAGTGAGCCGCGATTGAGCTACTGCACTCCAGCCTGGGGCGACAGAGCGAGACTCCGTCTCAATAATAAAAAAAAAAAAAAAAAAAAAAAAAACAACAACAACAACAAAAAAAACTAAAATGCCAGATCTCATAGCTCAGTAAATTGTAAAATACATCTTTCACTTTTCCTCTCTTCCTTGGCCATCCCCGTTTTTCTGCTGAATTCGTAATCACTGGCACATGTTCTTCTTCTAGGATGTCTAGTATAGGATCTGGGCATCACTGTAAAAGAAAAAAGGAGATTATCAGCTTCTCAGTGACACTTGGCATGACATCCTACAAGTGCGTACTTTCATGTTTCTGATAGAAGAGCGAAGTGGGTTAGGAGTCAGGAGCCACACTCTTCAGGAGCCAGTGATGGGAATGGCCTTAGAGGGCTATAAAAGACAACTGCAGTAGCCTCGCCTGGGCTTCCTGATACACATTTGTCTCACTTCCCATTGGATCTTTCAGTTTGGCCTGGGCCTCCTTGGGGCTCCCTTGGTCCTCATCTTGGAAATTAGCCCTTCTTAGCTATCCAACCTTCCTTGTCCACAGAGCTTCTAAAATCCTTGAAATTTCCAATGTGATAACACAACAAAAGAGAAAGCAGCATCTTTTGTTATTTATAACAAGCCATTTTCAATCACATTAGAATTAATGTTAATGTGTTGACTATTGGAAAGTCCCTAGACAACCACAAAATGTGGGCGGGTTGCCAGGGAAACACACAATGTGATTAGAGAGTTGGAACTATTATCCCCCAATCTCCTCCTACCAAGGAAGCGAGAGGGATGGGACATTGACTTAGTTATTACTGGCTACTGATTTATCAATCATGTCTACATTATAAAGCCTCTTTAGAAACCCCAAATGGCAGGGTTTGGAGAGCTTCTGAGTTGATGGTAAACATGTGGAGATGCTGGAAGAGTGACGAGCCTGGAGAGGGCATGGAAACTCTGCACCTTGTCCCGTATACTTTGCCTGTTCCATCTTGCTGTTCCTGAGCTATATTCTTTTATAAAAATCAGGTAAATAAATATGAGAAAAGTGTTTCCTTCATTTCCTTGAGCAATTCTAGCCAATGATCAAACCTGAGAAGAAGGTCATGGGAACCTCTGATTTACAGCCCATCAGTCAGAAGTACAGATGGCAACCTGCAGTTGGAACTGGCATCTGAAGTAGAAGCAGCTTTGTGGGATTGAGTCTTTCACCTGTGTGATCCAATGTTCTTGTCAGGTAGCTAGTGTCAGTCAGAATTGATTTAAATTGCAGGACACTCTCTGTCTTCAAGAAATGGAGTATCCCTCAGTGTGGGAAAAACCCGGTGTCAGAAGTGAAGTATTGAGAATAGTTATAGAGAGAAAACAGAAGTTTTCCATTCACAGGAATAAAACAGAAAAATTAGATTCATAGGAATTATACACTGATGTTGATGTTGAACAGAGGAAATTATTTACCAGGTAGGGATTAAACCTCACTTTTCTTTGGCCTTGGATCTGTGTGCAAAGATTAATTCTCCCTCACCTCTTCATCCTTGCCTCAGCATTCTTCTAGACCTATTCATACTATCTGTGAGGAGCCCAGCTCCAGGCCAGAATCTTATGTGCCATCCTTCAGGGCTGACCACAGGTGATCACAAAGACTTTGCCTGGCAGGCCTCATGAGGGGAAGCTGCCTTACCCACACCAAACTCCATACCACACAGCCAGTGCATTGCAGTTTTCTGGAGGGAGTTTCTCAGGCCCCCAGGCCAGCTCTGCTGGTATAAATAGCTAACTTTCTAAGCCAGGTGCCTTCATTTTGAGGTCTCCTCACTGGGGGTCTTGGCTATGGTGCTTCCAAGGCATCTGCACCAAGATCACTGTATCAGGGGCCTTGACATAGACATTTTTCTTCACTCTGACTCACTCCTGCTCCTAGACCTTTACGCTGTCCTTCCCCTGGCCTCGTGAGTCTCTAGAAAAACAGAAGCCTTTTCTTTGCTGCCCTTGGCAGTGAGATGAGTCCCTTCCAGCCCCCCACACACTTCATGTCCTCTGACCGTTACTCAGTTCCTTTTCATGGGGAAAAATTGAATGCTGAAGAGTCAGTAAGTTTTTCTTTGTCTTTTGCCTTTATTCACAGTAAGTAAATACAGCTTAATTGTTACGTTCTGTTGGATTCTTGTCCTAATTGACCACCTTTACACCGTGACAAATTAGCACAGTAAGCAAGATGGTAATTGACCACCATGTCTTTGTTTCTTAAGAGACAGGATCTTGCTATGTCACCCAGGCTGGAGTGCAGTGGTTATTCACAGGTGTGATCATGGGTCACTGCAGCCTCAAACTCCTGGTCTCAAGCAATCCTCCTACCTCAGCCTCCTGAGTAGCTGGGACTACAGGAGTGTGCTACTATGCCCAGTTTCATGTCATTTTGAAAGGGAAAAATGCCACAGTATTCCACAAAACATTTCACCAATGGGTCTTGGGAGTGCTAGTGAATTCCATGGCCACCATGCCAGCCATGCCAATGGGTTTTGGGGAGTGCTAGCAAATTGTTTACAGACACTTTTCAGTTAAGAGGGAACCAGTGGTCCTTCAGTGAGTCAAATTAGAAATCCAACAAAGGAGCTCTAAGAAAACTAGGGAAGCAGATCCATCATTACTGCTCATGGTTCTCAGACAGAGACCAGAAACTGTTACGCTGAGTTGTGCACAGTAACTATTGTTAACTCTAAGCCAGTGCCTGGTGCTGATAACAATGCCCTGCAGCTCAGACGTTTGTCAAGACTCATGCCTTCAGTGAAAAATAGATAAATAAATAAAAGAGAGCTTTAGAATTGCTTTGCTCAGTGTCCCAGAGACCTTGGAAATGTGGTTAGTTCACCTACGGAGATACCTTATTAAATTTAGTGAAAGAAAGTGGCACTTTGTGTGTTATGTTTGTACATATCCCCTCCTCAGAGTGCCTTGATAGCAGCCACCATCAAGACAGCAAAATTTGAGCAGCAGCAGCAGTGGCAGTGACCAGGGTAGCACAATCTCTGTGTTGTCCAGCAACTGGAAGGACCCTTGGTGTGCTCACTCAAGCTCCATGGTACCATGGAGAGGATGCTTCCCTTGAGGCTCCCAGTGCCTTTCTCCTCAAAGATTGACCAGCAGAGAGAGGGGAGAGAGAGAGAGAGAGAGAGAGAGAGAGAGAGAGATGTAAGAGAGACAACTGGGCTTTCCCCACCCAAATTCCAATTCACCATAGTCATAGTGCCAGCAGTGCTAGTTTTGGGCAGGAAATTTCCACTGTCCAGCCACAGGCTCCTGGGTGCCACCACCCCTTGTGGAAGCTGGAGCTACACCCAAACCAGCCCACCCTGAACTACCCTGGGAGTTTCACCTGACAAACAGCTGTCTGCCTCAAGCCTACTGGTCCTCCTAGTTCTTCATTCCCCTCATTCCAGAAAATTAATGGTCAGACACTGGGCCTTAGGTGTGGGAGTTCCAATGGGCAGCCGTGTCAGAGTCTGCATGGTGATGGCCTCTGTGATTGACACAAGTTCTAGTCCTTTTGTTCCACCAAATGAGCCTGGAGATAAGTCAAAGAGTCTGCCAACCTTGAAAAGGACTTCTCAGCCTCCACAAATAAACAAGGCTAGGGGTTAGGCTGAGGTCCCTCTGTCCCCAGATGGGAAACCACATGCCCTATGCCAGGGTCAGAGTTCAATGGGGAGGTGGAGGAGAATGCACTTCTTTAGCCTTTGGGATGCTGGTGCTCAGGTTTACTGTAATTGCCACATCCACTGGCACTAGGATGAGAGGAAAAAGTGTTCTTGGGTGTTGGATCTGAGATCACCACCACCAGGACCCTTGCCCAGGCTCAGCTATGCATGAGTTTCTTTCGGCCCCTATAAACCTCCATTGTGGTCCCCTTTGCTGAATGGATTATTGGTTCAGATGTATTGTCTATGTGCATTCTTGTTTACCTTCACCTCTAAGCCCTGATAGAAATGGCTGTTGTTAGGGCCATTTTGCTAGGGCATGTGGAAAACCGCGAACCTACCTGACTCATAGTCTGTGGCTAATGGATTGGAAAAAAATAATAATAAACCTCTCTGTGGGGATAAGACATTTGGATGAAAATGGGCTCTACTCCTAATAGGCTTATTGTTACATATGTGGATGCTCAATATGAAGGTTCCTATGCTAAGGGGAATATAACCACTGAGCAGATTGTGTGTGTCAGTAAAGCTTAGAGACTGAATTGTTTTCCATGGCTGAGCAAGTAGATTTGAAAACAGTTGCCTCCTAGATACACAAGAGGATGGGCCATGGAAATACACACACTGTCCTAGACTGGACCTACATCCACAGACTGTCATTGTCATCAGAAAATGTCAAAACAGCATGAGAAAGCTATCCTATTTGCTAGACCCTGGCCGAAGTGAAAAATACTGCCTACGGATAGATCCCTTGAGCCAACAGGTCAATACCCTAATGTTCAACTCATGTGAGTCTATGAAGGCGTAGCCCATACATCTCACTTGGACCATCTCTAAAGTATCATGGTATAGAGATGAAGGCCCTTCAGTCCTCACCATAAACAATACAAAGCTTTGCCCTGGCAGGCCTCATGGGAGGAAGCTGCCTCCTCACCCTAGACGTGGTACACAGCCAATGATTACAGCTTTCTGGAGGAAGTTGTGGTTAAGGACTCATCTCTCCAAGCCAGCTGTGTTCATTTGCACATTCACACTCTAGCCTGGGCACTTCCTTTTGCAGCGCTGCTCATCAGAGGCCTTCGCTGAGACACTTTTCTCACTCTAAGTACTTTTTCACTCCTACCCCTTCCCCATCTTCCCTCTACCGCGATTCTAGGTTCATGAAAAGACAAGAGCTTTTTTGGTGCTCCTCAACAGTGATACCATCCCCGTCCCACACCAGTCTGTGCTTCATGTCATCTGACCCCCTCTCAGTGTTGTTCTGTGGGAAAAAGTGTTTTGAGGAGCAAGTGTTCTTTTTCTTTTGCCTCTCGCCTACACTGTAGATGTGAGTAAAGGCATGATTGTTACTCAGTTTGGCTTGTTCTAATTCACCACCACAATACACCTGATTGCAAAACAATTTGTTCCTGGTTTACAGCCCCTACTAGTCAAGATGAGAAAGTATTTTATTTGAAGGGATAAATGTAAACAATTTTCATAAATAAACATAAATTTATTGAGTAACTCTAATTGTCCAGACACTAAAAAAATACTGTGAATTTATCAGTGACAAATTAGACATTACCAGAGTGATACAAGACAAGGAAAGAGTCAATTATAACCGAAGAAAATATGCCATCTGGCAAGAAAAATAGGGACTCTGCAGTGGGATACAAAATGGACTTGGGGGATAAAAATGCTTCCAGGATAAAGTAATATCTGCTTAAAGCTGAGAGAAGAGGGAGGTAGGGTGGCATAGCGAGAAGACGATTAGTTTTCTGGGCAGGGAGAAAAGTGGGTGTGTAAAGTGAGACATGAAAACGTGACATTTTATAGAACTAAAATATATGTTTTGTATATTTGTTGATTGTATTTATTATAAAATATCCTTTTATCTTAATGTGTATAGCTGGAACACAAAATACAAGAAAGAAATCAATGAAAGCTAAAAGAACTGAATATGAAGAGATAGTTAGGGTCTATATGAGGAAACATTAAACAGAATTCAAGATTTTAGTGTGATTTTTCAATCCCTACTGTCACAAAGCCACAGAATCAAAGATACTAAATATTTTAGAATATGTTATCTTATTTGAGCCTCACAACTTCTTTTAAAGAATGATAATATAGGAAATTGTGTGACACATTCTTACAGAGAGAAAAAATTAGGAATCCAAGAAAATGCTTGACCTACATGCCCTACCCACAGTCACACAACTTGTAAATATTTGAGCTGGGAATCCAGCTCAAAACTCCATATTTCAAAGCTAGTTTTTATCAACTGATTTACATTAGGTTGAGTTCCCAAAGTCTGATACCAGCCTGGGGAGATCCTCTGATTTCTGAGAGAAAAGGAAAATTTTGCTAGATTCGTTTAATGTCACTAATTCCAAAGGAAACGCAAAACTATTATGAAAATTGTGGATTATCTTCTGATAAGGGTAGATAAGACATACTCAAAGTCTCAGTCATCCCATCTCATGTCCAGTGCCACAGTTGGTTACATTCTCTTGTACATTTTTGCAAAATCTCAGGAGTTCCCATTGGACTATTAGGAATAGACTTGATTACCTGAGTACTGCTTACACTTCCTCTTCCCCAATAGCTGGGCTGCTACAGCATGATTACTTAATCTCTCTGTCTACAATAATAGAGTTAAAATTAGTAGTGTGTTATCAAAGAGTCATCAGCTATTTGCAGATTCAGTGAGACCTACTTAGAAGGCAGGCAGAACGGTCAAGGAGAGTGGCCTTCAAATTTTTGTCTATGATTTATAGTAAGAAAGTTATCTTAAATCCAATAGACACACATAATTATAATGCTAGTAGTAATAGTAGTAGTAGCAGAAAAAATGAAAAATAGTAATGATAATGGTAACTTATATGTAGAAAAACATGTGAGTACTTATGTGCCAGGCACCATAGTAAGTGCTTTGTGTACATGAACTCCTTAAATTTTCTCGATAACTTCATGTGGTTGGTCACTACTATTAACTCTAATTTACAGATAATGAACATATTCGAGCCACGGAGAAGTAAAGTAAGTTACAAAAGCACAAGCAGATGGCTAATGGCAGATGCAGCATTAGAAACCATTTCATCTGGCTCCAAAGTTTGTGTTCTCAGCATTTATGTGATGTTGTTACCCACCCTACCCTCTCTACATACACTAAATTTTATAGAAAACAACTTATACTACTACATGTAATGCATTTGATATTTGATATTTTCTACTTAGAATGTTTTAATGCAAATTGAAATGCACTGAATTAATTTCATAACCAATCAAGTTCCCTGTACAATGAATGCAAATGAATAGTGCTCTCTGGAATTGTGCAGTGCACTGCAGTGACCCTGGCACAAATGAGTGGACACTTGAAGTTTATAAAATTCTTGCCTTATATTTCAGAAGTTCAGCTTCAGAATAATACAGATCTCATCCCAATTTAACTATGTCATATTTCTATGACCTTAAGACATTCATTGTTAAGTCACACTTTCATGAGAATTTAGCCCATAGGTTTAAGATAATTAAATAAAATAATGCAGTTTAAAAATCTAGTAGAAAACCTCAGCTACATTAATTCTTTAAAATAGGAGTGGATTTTATATTCTTTTTTACCTTTATGTGACATGATCTTGATTTAACTAATTACAACAGGCAATTCTGAGATTAGACAAGGCTAAAGATAGAAGGGGCTACCTTGGGATCTGCTCTAACATGTTTTGAAGCACAGATTGCACAGCTACACGATAAGCTATTTTTGGTGAATTCAAGCATTAGGTGAGGGTGGATCTGGACTAGAGACTCTGAAGGTATCAGTAAATCATTGATTACTTAACTGGCCCAAAGTGACACTTGATGCAAATTGTGCAGTATTCTGTGTCCTCTAGTCTTGCTGAATGTTAGACAGCTCCACCAGCACAAGAATGAACTGGATCCATCAGGCAATGTTAAGAGATGTGAGCTATTTTTAGACTTGATTATGTGATCCAAGTGGAAATTCAGCCACTACAGTGTTTAGTTGGTGAGACTGAGAAAATCTTTAGCAAATATCAGATTCCGTTTTCTCGTATGTAAGGTAAGATATATGAAAACTCCACAGGGCTTTCATAGGAATTTACAGGTAGTAATTATTAAACACAAGAAAACTGAGATAAGAGGTTGATTAGTCTTCCAAGATTAGAGAGCTTGTAAAACAACAGTTCTTTAGAAAATATTTATTGAATACCTGGTAGGCATCAGCCACTGTGCCTGCCAAATAGTAGCTAGTTAATAAAGTTTCTTCTCCTCCCCTTCATTGGAACAATCCTCTAAATTGCAGCAGGGATGTGAGGTTTTTAAGTGTCTTATGGTTAAAAGACCCTATGCAGTGGAAAATCAGGTGGCAGATTTCTAAACTTCAGGCTCTGGACTGCATTTATATCAGAATGTTCCCGGAGTCCTAATTAGAAGGAAACTTTTTCATTGGTCATTATTCTGCTTAGTTAAAAAACATAGAGGATTATGCTTCAATGTGGATTTTATATAAAATGACCCAATGGAATTTTTCTAAAATAATTGTCAGATTTTTTTTAGGTAGATGGCAAAATTTTATAACTTAAGATTCCACTCAGGTTTATTTTTCCCTTTTCAAAAACTGTATATCTCTAAACAAAGAGTGATACAGTATGTGAAAATGAAGCCTTTCATAACATTTTGTGCAAAGAAATGTTCATCACGTCTGCATTGATAATGGCAAAGCACTGGAATAATTTAATGTCCAACAATAAAGGATTAATTAATTAATGGGATGTTTTATTATGCTCCTGGTACATTCAAGATAATCACTAAATATTAATTGAATAAACATATAAATATTTAAAGACACACAAAAGTTGCCTTTCATGTCTGATTTTTTTTTCTTTCTTACAGGACGGAGTCTCGCTCTGTCTCCCAGGCTGGAATGCAGTGGCCTGATCTGGGCTCACTGAAACCTCTGCCTTCCAGGTTCAAGCGATTCTCTGGCCTCAGCCTCCCGAGTAGCTGCAATTACAGGCACCCACCACTATGCCTGGCTAATTTTTTGTATTTTTAGAGGAGATGAAGTTTCACCATGTTGGCCAGGCTGGTTTCAAACTCCTGACCTCAAATGATGCGCCTGCTTTGGCCTCCCAAAATGCTGGAATTACAGGTGTAAGCCACTGTGCCCAGACTCGTGTGAATTTTTAAAGGAAAACAGAACTATCTAAAACTGAAATTTATTTTACATTATATATTGTATAATGTGTCTGTGTGTATATATGCTATAATATGCAGGTGCATATAGGTCTAGGTGGTAGTATTATGGGTGCTTTTATATCTTTATTTGGGCTTTGCAGATTTTTAATTTTCCTACCATGAATATTTATATTTGATACAAAGAAAAATTGCAGTTTTTATATAAAAAAGGGTACCTTCAAGAAAAATCCACTGAAAGCTCTCACCAGCTTGTTTATTCTACACCGTATTTTATAAAGCATTTAAAAATGGCTTAACTTTACATTATAAAATGTATTTATGGACTTTTCCCCCAGGTTTATTGAGATAAAGTTGACAGAAAAAAAATCGTACATATTTATGGTGTACAACATGATATTTTGGTATATGTACACATTATGAAACTTTTTAAGGCATAAGATATGACGACATTGGGCCTATTTTATCACCCTCTGTATCACTCTTCACTGCCTTAAGCCAGCTGCTTTACCTTATTTGTCTGGCACCTACAGGTCATGACCCCCACTGACCTTCAATAACTATTCTGAGATCCAGGAATTATGCTATTTGAATCCTGCAGTTCAAATTTATCTACAGCAACAACAAAAAAGTTTACAAATATGCTACTTGGCTTAGGTTATTAAATACTTAATGAATGCCTACTGTGAGCTAAGTAGTGAACTAGAGGGCATTGCTATGGTGAATAAATGAAGACTTCTACCTTTGAGAGACTTAAGGTCTAATCAAAGAGATAAAAAGAAATATAAGTGATTTTAATTTAATGTGATAAGTGAATGAAATTAGGGTACACAAGATGCTATACAAACATAGCAGAAGTTCATGGTAGGGATTCAAAATAGTCTTCCTAAAAGAGAAGATGCTGAAGTTAAATCTTGAATACTCATGTATAACCAAGTGAAAATAAGTGGGAAAACATTTTGCAACCAAGAGGGCTTCAAAATGTATTATTCAACATAAACAACCATCCCACAGCAGGCGTGTGGTTTAGGACAAAAAACTAAAGTTTGTGAGACTCCTGACCCATTAATGTTTTATTCCAATTTAATGTGAAGTATCAGGATCAGCCACAGAATTCAGAAGGAAAAGAAGATACAGACAGCCACAAGGTGCCTAGACAGTCTATGTGAGAAAGAAGATGGGGTGTTGTCATCTCAGAGCCAGACTTCTCCACATAGAAGTGAGATAAGAGCATTAGTTACTGATGCCACCCAGGTTATTTCTATCCACTATTTTCTGAGGTTTGCAGAATCATCAATGATGGAATATGTAATTAAACCCCAGTTTCACATGGCTGAAGGTGGCTCCACCAAGTCATGATCATACTGGACACTGCAGCCTTGAGAGAAAAAGTTCCAACGTAGGAAGAGCTTTGACTCACTTTGCTTTATCTCTCATATATAGGAGGCTGTCTTGCACAGGGTAGGTTCTATGCAGAGTAGTAAATGTTTGGTAAATAAATGGGTGACTGAACAAATGAATTATAAGGCTGATACCAAACAATAATGATTGAAAAATTATCAGGCACTGTGTTTCTCAGTGAAATGGAATGGCATTCCCAATAGATGTTAATAAATGCCGGCTAGGAGAGAAATGCCAGGTAGGGTGGAGAGGCGCTAAGAAAGAGAAACTCAACTTCATGGTCTTATGAATTAGCTGGTTTGGGGAAGAAAAAAAAAAACTGGATTAAACAGAGTTCAATACATTTTTTAGTGTAGGAAAATTTGAAAATCTAAATTATGCTTTACACAGTGTTTTGAAAACTTATTAAACAAACAAACCCTATTTTAAAGAGCAAGCTTAAGGGGATATTGATTTACAAAACACAAACGCTTATGTCCATGGAATTTTGTCCTCTAGATCAGTGCTTCCCATGCATAATTTTGTATGAATCAACTAGGAATTTTGTTAAAATGCAGATTCTGGTTAAGTAGGTCTGGTGTGAGACCTAAAATTCTTCATGTCTAACAACTTCTTCAGTTATGCAAATGCTGTTATGTTCAAAGAGTCAGCCCTCTGAATAGCCGAAGAAGACAGAAAGAGAATCAAAGATCTCTCCCAACTGGGCCAATGTTGGTGCCGTTTACTGAGATGGAAAGTTTTAATTGAGATACAGGTATGAGGGGAGAAACAGCTTTACTTTAAGCATATTGACTTTGAGCCTTAGATGCCCAGAGGAGACTTTGTGGTAGTGGTTAGATATAGGACCTAGTCCAGTGAGACTAAGACTGGAGCTACTTATTCAAAAGTCAATGGCCTTAAGATTATATTAAACCATAGTTCTGGATATCAACTATGAATAGAGGGTAGATTAAGAAGGGGTTTGAAAATTAACAGCTTAGGCACTCTGACTTTTACAGAGCGAGGAGAGGAGGAGGTGGCAGCAATGAAGAATAAGAACAGATCAATGAGAATGAAGGAAAACTAAGAGATTTGTTGTGGTGTCCTGAAATCTAAGACCATGGAAGCGTTTCAAGTAAGGTGTGATCTACTGTCTCAAATACTGCTGAAGACAAATGATCGTTGCGTTTGGCAAGACTGAAGATGTTGCTGATCACATTAGTTATTTATTACTGCCTACAAAGTACCTTAAAATCGACTTGTCTAAAACAAGAAGCATTTATTATTTTGCGCAGTTTCTGAGGGTCAGACACCTGGGAGAAGTTCAGTTGGGTGCCTCTGACTCAGGGTCTGTCATAACGTTGCAATTTAGTTATTGGCTGGAGCTGTAGCCATGTGAAGTTTCTCCAAGGAGGGCCTGATATCATGCTTACTTGCATGGCTATTGGCAAGCCTTTGTTCCTTGCTGCCTGTGGACCTGAATCTTCCGTTCCGCACTATATGAGTAGCTTTCCGTGGGCTGTCTGAGTGTTCTCTCAGTGTGGTATCTCAGAATGAGAAAATCCAAGAGAGAAAGGGAGAACACACATGCCCAAAATGAAAACTGCAGTCTTTATAATCCAATCTCAGAAGCGGCATGCCATCACTTCCACCATGTGCTGTTAGTCACACAGAACAACCTTAGTACAGTACAGAAGAGAACATGGGGATACACAATAGCAGGATGTAGGGATCATGAAGGACCATTGTGCAGGCTACTGGCTACCACAGTGACTTTCCCGGACCTCTTTGGTGTGATACTGGGTACTAAAACCTAACTAGGTTATGATGAATAGAGAACGAGAAGTGAGGCAGTAGAGATAAATAATATGAATCTTATAATAAATAAGTCTTGTGAAGTTCTACAGAACAGGGAAGTGGAATACAGGATAGTAGCTAAAAGAGGACATGGAATCAAGGGGGATATGTTTTCTCTTTCTTTAGTGTCCTTAGTGGTATTTATCCTGTAGAGCAAATTTTGGAGGTTTGAAATTCGATGAATGAATAGATGTTTCAGAGAGTGCTGGATTTGGACATAAAAGTGCTTTTCCAATGTGAGGGAAATCAGCAGCTTTTCATCCATTAGGTTTTACTATTATTCATTCCCAAAGAAAAAATTTAGTTTTGTCCATAGATGCTGCTTCTGTACAGAAGATCTACGTCTGTCTGGGCAGGCATAGCCTTGCCATGATCATCAGTTTGAGATGACAACATTAATCGTACCCTCAGCAGTATTAATTGCCATAGCACATGGCTTTTTATTTATCTTGCAATACAACCTCCCACTTATTTATCTTCCAATGTTTTTCATAAGTATGTTTCAGACCTACTATGGCTCAGTTTCCAAAATGTGACAAAAAGCACAATTTATGATGTGTTGATAAAATGCTATGCAGTTCATCCATTCTCTTCAATCATTGATAGAAACACATTAAACTCATCTGAAAAGCTTTTAAAAACATCTTTTTTGTGGGATTCACCCATAGAGGTTATGATTTAACTTGTCTGGGATCCTGCGTGCTCATCAGTATTTTTAAAAACACTTCAAATCTTTCTAATGTTCATTCAGAGCAATAACCACTGGTCTAAATCATGTATTATCTACCTCTGTTCTGAGATGAATCCTCACAGTCTCATTCTTTTGCTGCATCATATCATTCAACCCCAATTTTTCTTAGATTAAAGCTATGTGTTTTAATGTATTTATAACTAGCATGATAGCTGATAGCCTACAGTGTGAAACAATCCTTTGAAACTTATCCTGTGATTAGAATAGACATTCCTTTTGTATTCAGAAAAGATAACTGTTGAGTACTGAGCTTAATACCTGGATGATGTAATAATATGTACAAAAAACCCCCATGACAATGTTTATCTATGTAACAAACCTTCACATCTACCTCCAAACCTAAAAAAAAAATAACAAAAAAATAAAAACCCCATGGGAGAAATTATGTCCTCTTTTGATATTAGGTAAAAGTTGCTTTACTGGCCTAACTGGTTCATATTCTGTTTTGGCCACTGTGAGCCATGTGAATAATAATGTTTCTTTATGACCACTACTTGCTAGAAAGCTTGGAGCCAACTTTGCTATCCATCTAATGCAAGTGAAGAGTAAACTATTACTGTATTAAATTCATTTTTGATCCCACCATAATTTTTCATCTTCCATTTCCTTGTTTCATTTCATTTTTCTATTTGAAAGTTCCTGCATCCACTAAACTGCTTGCACTATTTTACCTATCTTAAGTCCTTTGAGAACAAGGTGGGCTATTGCTTGATTATAATTCAAACAAATTGATAAATGAACTAAAGGCATATTAATCTAAATAGAAGGTTCTATTTTGGGCATTATGAGTTAAACTATCTGATTTGATATTCTTCTTTTCATATGAATAAGAGCTATCCTTTGACCTCAGAAAGAAACTTGGATGACTTAGGTGTCTCTAAATTTTCAAGTCTCTCGTTGCTTTGAAAGCTCAACTACACCAACATTGCAGAAAAAAGAGAAAATATGTGACCCAAAGATAGTCTACTTCAAAATCTTTTTTACCCTTGTCTTTCCTTTATGCCATTCCATGGATGTTTCTACTTTAGAAAATCTATTTTCCATCTTTAATAGGATGGAATACTGTAAGCAAGAAATAAGCCTAACAGAGATATAAATCTTTTCTATTTTATGAACGCTTAACATATCTGCTGTTTCCTTTTGCTCAGGGGAGTTTTCTGTCAGAAGCTAATTTTTTAATCTGATCCTAATCCAATTTAATTAGACTATCTGGAATGAAGACTTTGGTTTAAATCTGTTTCGTATTAATGTGATGAAATAACTGGCTTATCATCAGGTTTCCAAGCAAAGTAGCCAGTATGGATGGAGAGCACTGAGTTGCTTTAGATAATTTAATTATAAAGCATAGCAAGTGTGTATGTACGTGGTAGTGGGGAGTGGCTGTGGAGCACTTAGGTCAGCATTTTCTATGTTCTGACAGTATGTTAACACAGATCACTGAAAAAATCTACACTCTCAAAGTAAACAAAATGACATTGTATTCCAGGAAGTTTTAACATCTGTGTTTATACAACATGTCTCTGAGATATGCCTAGTTGAATATAAGGAGTTATGGGAAAAGTAAGCCACAGTCTTATGTCCTAAAAATCTTCCAGAATTGAGGAACAAATTTCTCACCCTGAATTCCATTCTGGCTTTTTGGCAGAATCGACGGTTGCCTGGCTGAGCAGTTGAGTTTAGTGAATGAGGAGGGAACCTCTTACCATGTATCATCTGACTAGTACCTGCCAAGAAAGCTGTGTTTTCCTTTTCTAATTGCCAACTTTTTCTTGTTTCTCCCTGCTTTTGTTGCTCCCAGCTTTCCCCAGCTGTGCCTATTGCAAGTTTCCAAGTGCTCTCAACCATTGTGATATTTGGTGTGTGATGAACATTTATAAAGGCTGCCAAGTACTTCTGGAGAATGCTGAGAGCTTCCAGAGGGTGTCAGAAGCTGCCAGAACTATGAAGCAAGGAGACACTGTAACTCAAAATTTCATCCTCTATCTTATCCAGGAGTGGGCAAATTTCTTCTATTAATATTAAAATGACATCCACAAGCTTATCTATGTTTTCATATTTGTCCTGTAACAAAGAGGAGTAGTTAGTTCCCTGTGTTTTTTGTTAACCATTTACCATTTTAATGCCCATTTCAACTTTGCCTATCCAAATGTCTCATTTTCCATACATTTTATGTGTTTATTAATTACGTATACTTTTTCAATTTACTTTTGAAATTGTACAATTATTTTATAGTTATAACCAATGCTACTTTTACACATTTTATATGCAATTAACATTCCCAATGAGCATAATTCCATTTTGGAAAAATGGCCAGGGCAAAAATCAGTAGATATATGTTAAGTTGGTAATGATCTTATAATCATGTCTCATCTTATAATGACTATCTATTAATTTCCTTTCCCCCTTAAGAAGTATTTTCTATTTGCAAAAAATAAAGTTAAAGGACACATGTGGAACTAAGTAGTAGAGTTTTGATTACTTAAACAACGATGTACAAATGTATCCTCCCTTGAATATAACTCACTGGAAATAGAATTAATGTTTTTCTATTTATTTTCTCAGTTAATTTGAGTGCTATTCAAGTGTCAAGGTAATGACCGACTTTCCCAGATAGACATGGTAATTTTTTGGTCAGAGAATGACTTTTTACTAAGGCAGCATTTGACCCACATCCTGAATAATGGACAGAAGCCAGCCATACAAAATCTGGGTAAAGAGCATTCCAACTGGATGGAACCATTATGCCAAAGGCCATTAGATGGGTCAGAGTTTTCTTCCAGGTGGTCTGGGAGGAAGATTGGAAGTTTGCAAACAAGGACAGATGGGTAGATGACATTGGAATGGGACCAGATGTTATAAAGAAGTAAAGGCCATGGGAATAAGTTTTTATTTTATCCTACTAGCCAAGGAAAGCCACAGGCAGTTACGATTTTCTCTCCAAGAGACTCAAAACATGAACTCCATTATTTAAAGTCCCGTCAGAAGACAGAAATATTGAGTAAGTATATCATCACCATTTAGCTCCAGTGACAGTTTTGTTCATTGTGATGCCACTGCATGCCATGCATTACTAGCACCCATTTTCCATTGGCAAAGGCTCAGCTCTACATTCAAATTCAAAAATATTCCCAAAGAAATCTGCAGGTCTGGTCTTGCATTATCTATTTATTGGTACAAATTTCTATAGCTGTGAGGGGAGATAGATATCACACCAACAATTTTAATGAAAATGATTTACTACAAAGAATTGTTAACTAGTTATAACATTAACTAGATGACTAATGTAAAAAGTGAATTTTAAGGCAATAATTACAGGAAGAAGCTATCCTAATTGGACTGAGGAACGAAGGCCAAAGGTTGCACTTTTTAAAGCCTAGAAGAGGGACCACTTGGAGCTGAAACTCAGAACTCTGAGGAGGCTCTATTGCATGACTGGTGCTGGCAGAAGAGTGATTTCAAGAGGGGCTCTGTGGGCCTGAAACCGTGACCTCTGAGGATGGAAGTCCAGATATCTGGTATGGATGTTTTTGAAAAGAATTGCTAAGGTGATTTCTGTGAGTGTTGGAAAGACCACAAACTGGTTTCAGTGACTCCTATGAGAAACAACTGCTGCTGCGCAGGTGAAGAAGCATTGATGGGGTGATGACCACAAGAACAGAAAGCAGAAAGAAACCCTGTAGGAAACGAACAGACAGGAGCAAATCTATTCTTCCTTCAGCTTTGCAGTATCTCTCCTGCAGAAATGTGGTTTGCAGGGTCTAAGTTCCACAATCACAAAGCAGAGTACAGAAGGTGCTGAATGACAGAAATGTATTAACTGCCCCAGGAGTGCAATGCAGGACAAATCAGTGCAGCAGATGAGAGATGTCCACTGTGGTCCTTCGCTGCCGAAGCTAAGAGTCTAGATATCTCACCCCACATTACTTGACTACTGTCCTTTTAAGCCTCCCCAAGCCCCAGAGACTTCAGAGTTATGGATTGACCCACCCCAACAATTCATATATTTTTCAAAGGCATTTCTACTTATGCTGAGCTTTCTCCCAGCACTATGGAAACCAGGTCATCCAGACAAAGAAAGCCTGAGCAGTGACTGGTCACAGAGTGGCCCTAACACCAAAGAAGGGTCTTCCCTCCTATCTAACAGCTCCCATTACCCCTGATTATCAGTTTATTAGATTAGAGCTGTTGTACTGACTGCTAATCAGAAAATACTTGAGTAAGCCTCAGGTGGTATTGTTCTGTAATTAACTCAGGCACCTAACACCTGACTCTTCTTTACCTTTGAAGAAAATCTGATAATACACGTTTCCTTACAGGACGCCTGGGGGCTGCTGGGAATTTCAGTTCTGACCAAAGCCAATTTGCATGCTTATAGGTGCATGTATTATAATTAGCACAACCTGCTCTGTCTTTGGTTGACATTCAATATCATCACACATGGATACAGCTATAAGAGCTCTAACTGTTCTAAACCTAGATTGACTTTGTCTTGAGGGGCCAGAGGATCAGGTGCAACAGTGTCCTTAAGAAATTTCTCAGAGGTCCCTGTGGCATTATAAAGTACAAGCCAATTACTGATTTACAAAACTGGCATATCTATGTACAGCTTCCTAAGAGGAAATAAAAGAGAGGAGGCAAACATATACAGGGCCCTTACTCTTTATCAGAATATAAGCCTGTTATTTTACATATGTTTTTTATCTTTAAAGAAACTCAAAAATAGGCAATGTTTTTCAAAAGAAAAGCTTAAGTTAGTTTACCCTTAGATTTACCCAGAAAAGATGCGTGGAGCCAGGAATTCAAGTTGGACTGACCAAAGAATCTCACAGTTTAGTTTTGTTTACAACATCACGCCACCTACCCTGAATGGTGAGGTGAGCATGGGCGTACAAATCGTTAAGAGATATCACACACAGTGTGGACGCTTGTCTTGGGTATTATTTTTCTTCAGACCTCAACAACTTTTTAAGGAAAAAAAACCCAGCAGACCAGATAAAAGTCCTTGGCTATGTGTGAGATGACTCAGTAGTTTACCTATTTTCTTTGTTATTTTTTTGAACCACAACAGAACTTTCACTATAAGTGATTTTCCTCTTTTAGTTATTTCAACCTGATATGTTGCTAAATTCTTAATTTAAAGGAGGCACAATTGCATTCTGAATGCAGGTGTGAGCTGTGGTTGGAGAAACACCTGGACCAACAATGCCTGTTACTTGCAATGATGCACTAGTTTCAGCTGATATTCCATGCTGCTCACAGGTAAACTCTATATTCAATTCTCAAGCCTTCTCTCAGCTCTGCACTGATAAGGAGGCCTGTAATTTAATCTAACCGGATAAGCAAAAGGTCTTCATGCCACAGATTAGAAATACAGCTTCTTTAAAGGATTGGGGAACTCAAAAGATGACCACCCTGAAATCTCCCTCTGCACAAGGTGCCAAGAGAGCAACAAGCTTTCCGAGGATTTGCAAAGGTAAGCCCAGCCCAAAGCTTTCATCAGGATATGGGTGGACATAGAGTGGGGGGTAGGTGGATGTAACAACAAGCTTACTTTTTCAATGTTTTCAAAAGGAAACCACTAAACATGAAGTGATACAATAACAAAGCTTCATTTTTGTTTGTAGATTATGTTTTGCACACATTTTTCTTGTGTCTCCTTCAAAATCTCCCTTATTTTGGAGATTATTACAGTTAGAGACTTAACTGTGGAAAACAGGAACCCAAACTGCTCTCAAAAGCAGTGTGGGATAACCGACAGAGCTCAAACCCAGGGATCAGGAGACACAGCTTCTTGTGTTTTCTAAATATCTTAACTATTTTAAAAATAAAACCTTCAGATATATGATTTTATTTGATCTTCACAGAAATCTTGAGACGTAGTCAGAGAATAGATGATTATCATCATCTATAGATTAAAAAAAACATAAAATTCACAGATTATGACTAGAGCAGATCTATTCAATGGCAAAGCTAAGTTGAATCCAGAACCCCTGACCCATGCCTTTTCCCTTTTGCTAAGCTTCCTGAAGGTGAAAAATATTTATTGTCATCAAAAACATCATTACATCAATAGCTATAAGGTGTTCAGAGCTCACAAGCAAAGGATTATTCAAAGTACTTTCTATAGGGCCTCATTTAAGCTTTACAACACTATATACATATAGGGTTGCTTAGTTACAAGAACATACAAAAGAAAACTGGTTAAAATGTGGCAATGCAGAGCTGGAACCAGAAAGCTCCTGAAGCAGAGAGGCTTATTCTTACAGAACAGTGGTAAAAGAAATAGAGTTTGGGCTGTGTGCGGTGGCTCACATCTGCAACCCCAGCACTTTGGGAGGCCAAAGTAGGCAGACCACAAGGTCAGGAGTTCAAGACCAGCCTGGCCAACTTGGTGAAACCGCGTCTCTACTAAAAACACAAAAATTAGCCGGACATGGTGGTGTGTGCCTGTAATCCCAACTACTCGGGAGGCTGAGGCAGGAGAATTGGTTGAACCTGGGAGGCGGAGATTGCAGTGAGCTGAGATAGCGCCATTGCACTCCAGCCTGAGCAACAGTACAATACTCCATCTTGGAAAAAAAAAGAAAAGAAATAGAGTTTGGCATCAGACAGTGAGGGTAGTGACCATAAGTATCTCTGTTTGAATATGCTTCATATGTTGCCTATGTACTGTTAATACACACAATCCAAAAGATACCAACACGAAATGTAAATATGTACATGACTATGGGGCAGTGGTGTACCAAAGGTAGGAATGGGGGATTTGGTGGAAACAGTTTTCTGACTTTGAATTTGTTTAGGATGTCTGGTATATTGTGATAATAAAAAGTACTTTTAGTCAATTTTATTGTCATTTGTAAATGATCTATAAACAAATCATCCTCTTATTGCGCTGGGGTGCAACACTTTCCCACCTCCCTTTGGTCTACCACTGTGGTCAGGTGTCCCCCAGCTCCTTCTTCAGATATCCATTTTTGGAATTGGTTGTCATCCAGTTATCTCAGCTGTGGTAATGATCACATCAATACATATATTTAAGAGAGAGGGACTGTATCTCAGTCTTTAGAAAAAAGTGTAACTAAAAATAATCAGCATCTCTACAAAGCTTTCTGGTGAGGAAAAGACAATTGGCTCAGGTAAGTTCACAACTGCCCATCATCAATCAAAGTACTTAAAACAGAATTCAGGTTCTAAGTCTGTATTCCTAAGGCCTAGGCTGGATGGTATTCATTAAGTACCAGTTGCTTGTGAGATTCCTCAATTTCCTTAACTTTTCAGGGTCTTAGTTTTCACCTATGTAAGGCAATATTATTATTAATACCAAGTGTCTTACATGTCTCACAAAAATTAGATAAAGGAAAAATTCCAACATGAGGAATGAAATTTTTAATGGTTCTTGACCAAGAGACTTTTTTTCTTTAGTTTGTGCATTCTTAGGTCAATGGCTGGATCAAGAGACCAAGAGACTTTTTTCCTTTAGTTTGTGCATTCTTAGGTCAATAGCTGGATCGATGGAACTGATGGGACAGGGCTGATGTCTCACCACTGCAGAGGTCATTTGCTACTTCTATACACATTTGCAAATTAATACTTCAACGTTTCTCTATTTTCTGAGCAGGTACATAACACAAAGAAATATTGGGTCTCTTTAATTAAAATAACTTTCCAGAAATACATTCATAAAGCATTAGAAATCTAGATAAGTATTTTTAAAGCCAATACATATATACCCTTTTATTCCCAATACTAGGGTAGACAGATGGAAAATCACTAATGCTAAGGAGAAGAAACATATTCACATTCAACTCATTTATAAATGATTTTTAGAAATTTTTAGAACTCATTGAGTTTGAAAAGACAGGACACATTTCTATGTCATTTTTTTCACTTACTCCACAGAGCCTGCCTGAATAACAACTAAAAACTACCTTTAGAGAAAGAGAAAGAGAGCATCACTCCAAAACACAAAGAAACAAAATAATACACGTTGCCCTGTGTACTCCAGTACATTGGAAATGATTAAGTTACGAGAATGGACACCACTGACTTATTCCCAAATTCAGGAGGAAAGTGTATATACTATTTCTCCATTAAGTGTGATATTAACTGTAGTTTTTTTAGAGACAGAGTCTCACTCCTCACTCTGTTGCCCAGGCTGGAGTGAAGTGGCACTATCTCAGCTCCCTGCAACCTCTGCATCCCGGGTTCTAGCAATTCTCCTGCCTCAGCCTCTGAGTAGCTGGGACTACAAGAGCATGCCGCCACTCCTGGCTAATTTTTTGTGTGTCTATTTTAGTAGAGATGGGATTTCACTCTGTTGCCCAGGCTGGTCCCAAATTGCTGAGCTCGGCAATCTACCGGCCTCCATCTTCCAAAGTGCTAGGATTACAGGCATGAGCCACCACACCCGGCCTCACTGTGGGTTTTTAAAATACGTATTTTTAATCAGATTAAAGAACTTCCCATTTAGTCCAAGCTTCCTGAGAGTTGGTTTGTTTTTGTTTGTTTGTTTGTTTTTAGTTATGAACGGGTATTGAATTTTATGTTCAAAGTTTCTTCTGAGTAGACCGAGATGACAATATACATTTCCCCATTTCTTTTGCTATTAATATAGTAAATTATGCTATTTTAAAATGTTACACTAATCTTACATTCTGGGAATAAACCACTCTTAGTCATTATGTATAAGACCTTTTACATATTCTAGAATTTCTTATGTAATATTTTAAGATTTTTGTCTATGTTTTAACTTACTTAGATAAATAATTTTTTATTTTTATGTTTTATACTTTACATTCTAGCATACAGGCGTACAACATTCAGGTTTGCTACATATGTATAAATGGCCATGTTGGTGTGCTGCACCCATTAACTCGTCATTTACATTGGGTATATCTCCTAATGCTATCCCTCCCCACTCCCCCCACCCCAAGGCAGGCCCCAGGGTGTGATGTTCCCCACCCCATGTCCAGTATTCTCATTGTTCAATTCCCACCTGTGAGTGAGAACATGTGGTGTTTGGTTTTCTGTCCTTGTGAGAGTTTGCTGAGAATGGTGGTTTCCAGCTTCATCCATGTCTCTACAAAGGACACGAACTCATCCTTTTTTATGGCTGCATAATATTCCATGGTGTATATGTGCCACATTTTCTTAATCCAGTCTATCATCGATGGACATTTGGGTTGGTTCCAAGTCTTTGCTATTGTGAATAGTGCTGCAATAAACATACATGCATGTGTCTTTATAGCAGCATGATTTATAATCCTTTGGGTATATACCCAATAATGGGATGGCTGGGTCAAATGATATTTCTAGTTCTAGATCCTTGAGGAATCGCCACAGTGTCTTCCACAATGGTTGAACTAGTTTACTGTCCCACCAACAGTGTAAAAGTGTTCCTATTTCTCCACGTCCTCTCCAGCACTTGTTGTTCCTGACTTTTTAATGATGGCCATTCTAACTGGTGTGAGATGGTATCTCATTGTGGTTTTGATTTGCATTTCTCTGATGGCCAGTGATGATGAGCATTTTTTCATGTGTCTGTTGGCTGCATAAATGTCTTCTTTTGAGAAGTGTCTGTTCATATCCTTCGCCCACTTTTTGATGGGGTTGTTTGCTTTTTTTCTTGTAAATTTGTTTGAGTTCTTTGTAGAGTCTGGATATTAGCCCTTTGTCAGATGGGTAGATTGCAAAAATTTTCTCCCATTCTGTAGGTTGCCTATTCACTCTGATGGTGGTTTCTTTTGCTGTGCAGAAGCTCTTTTAGTTTAATTAGATCCCATTTGTCAATTTTGACTTTTGTTGCCATTGCTTTTGGTGTTTTAGACATGAATGAAGTCCTTGCTCATGCCTATGTCCTGAATGGTATTGCCTAGGTTTTCTTCTAGGGTTTTTATGGTTTTAGGTCTAACACTTAAGTCTTTAATCCATTTTGAATTAATTTTTGTATAAGGTATATGGAAGGGATCCACTTTCAGCTTTCTACCTATGGCTAGCCAGTTTTCCCAGCACCATTTATTAAAGAGGGAATCCTTTCCCCATTTCTTGTTTTTTTCAGGTTTGTCAAAGATCAGATGGTTGTAGATGTGTGGTATTATTTCTGAAGGCTCTGTTCTGTCCCATTGGTCTATATCTCTGTTTTGGTACCAGTACCATGCTGTTTTGGTTACTATAACCTTGCAGCATAGTTTGAAGTAAGGTAGCGTGATGCCTCCACCTTTGTTCTTTTGGCTTAGGACTCTCTTGGCAACGCAGGCTCTTTTTTGGTTCCATGTGAACTTAAAGTAGTTTTTTCCAATTCTGTGAAGAAAGTCATTGGTAGCTTGATGGGGATGGCACTGAATCTATAAATTACCTTGGGCAGTATGGCCATTTTCACGATACTGATTCTTTCTATCCATGAGCATGGAATGTTCTTCCATTTGTTTGTATCCTCTTTTATTTCATTGAGCAGTGGTTTGTAATTCTCCTTGAAGAGGTCCTTCACATCCCTTGTAAGTTGGATTCCTAGGTATTTTATTTTCTTTGAAGCAATTGTGAATGAGAGTTCACTCATGATTTGGCTCTCTGTTTGTGTGTTATTGGTGTATAAGAATGCTTGTGAGTATTTTTTGGTTGAGATGATGGGTTTTCTAAAACACAACATGTCACTGCAAAAGGACAATTAAATTCTTCTTTTCTAACGAAAATGATTGCCCTGGCCAGAACTTCCAACACTATGTTGAAATGGAGTGGTAAGAGAGGGCATCCCTATCTTGTGCCAGTTTTCAAAAGGCATGCTTCCAGTTTTTGCCCAATAAGTATGATATTGGCTGTGGGTTTGTCATAAATAGTTCTTATTATTTTGAGATACGTCCCATCAATACCTAATTTATTGAGAGTATTTAACATGAACTGCTATTAAATTTTCTCCAAGGCCTTTTCTGCGTCTATTGAGATAATCACGTGGTTTTTGTCTTTGGTTCTGTTTATATGATGGATTACATTTATTTATTTATTTATTTTTTGTTTGTTTGTTTTATTATTATTATTATACTTCAAGTTTTAGGGTACATGTGCACAATGTGCAGGTTTGTTACATATGTATCCATGTGCCATGTTGGTTTGCTGCACCCACCAACTCATTTAACATTAGATATATCTCCTGATGCTGTTGCTCCCCCCTCCCCCAACCCCACAACAGTCCCCAGAGTGTGATGTTCCCCTTCCTGTGTCCATGTGTTCTCATTGTTCACTTCCCACATATGAGTGAGAACATGCGGTGTTTGGTTTTTTGTCCTTGCGATAGTTTACTGAGAATGATGGTTTCCAGTTTCATCCATGTCCCTACAAAGGACATGAACTCATCATTTTTTATGGCTGCATAGTATTCCATGGTATATATGTGCCACATTTTCTTAATCCAGTCTATCGTTGTTGGACATTTGGGTTGGTTCCAACTCTTTGCTATTGTGAATAGTGCCGCAATAAACATACGTGTGTGTGTGTCTTTATAGCAGCATGATTTATATTCCTTTGGATATATACCCAGTAATGGGATGGCTGGGTCAAATGGTATTTCTAGTTCTAGATCCCTGAGGAATAGCCACACTGACTTCCACAATGGTTGAACTAGTTTACAGTCCCACTGACAGTGTAAAAGTGTTCCTATTTCTCCACATCCTCTCCAGCACCTGTTATTTCCTGACTTTTTAATGATGGCCATTCTAACCGGTGTGAAATGCTATCTCATTGTGGTTTTGATTTGCATTTCTCTGATGGCCAGTGATGATGAGCATTTTTTCGTGTGTTTTTTGGCTGCATAAATGTCTTCTTTTGAGAAGTGTCTGTTCATGTCTTTCACCCACTTTTTGATGGGGTTGTTTGTTTTTTTCTTGTAAATTTGTTTGAGTTCATTGTAGATTCTGGATATCAGCCCTTTGTCAGATGAGTAGGTTGCAAAAATTTCCTCCCATTTTGTAGGTTGCCTGTTCACTCTGATGGTAGTTTCTTTTGCTGTGCAGAAGCTCTTTAGTTTAATTAGATCCCATTTGTCAATTTTGGCTTTTGTTGCCTTTGCTTTTGGTGTTTTAGACATGAAGTCCTTGCCCATGCCAATGTCCTGAATGGTATTGCCTAGGTTTTCTTCTGGAGTTTTTATGGTTTTAGGTCTAACATGTAAGTCTTTAATCCATCTTGAATTAATTTTTGTATAAGGTGTAAGGAAGGGATCCAGTTTCAGCTTTCTACATAAGGCTAGCCAGTTTTCCCAGCATCATTTATTAAATAGGGAATCCTTTTCCCATTGCTTGTTTTTGTCAGGTTTGTCAAAGATCAGATAGTTGTAGATATGCGGCATTATTTCTTAGGGCTCTGTTCTGATCCATTGATCTATGTCTCTGTTGTGGTACCAGTACCATGCTGTTTTGGTTACTGTAGCCTTGTAGTATAGTTTGAAGTCAGGTAGCGTGATGCCTCCAGCTCTGTTCTTTTGGCTTAAGATTGACTTGGCGATGCAGGCTCTTTTTTGGTTCCATATGAACTTTAAAGTAGTTTTTTCCAATTCTGTGAAGAAAGTCATTGGTAGCTTGATGGGGATGGCATTGAATCTATAAATTACCTTGGGCAGTATGGCCATTTTCACGATATTGATTCTTCCAACCCATGAGCATGGAATGTTCTTCCGTTTGTTTGTATCCTCTTTTATTTCATTGAGCAGTGGTTTGTAGTTCTCCTTGAAGAGTTCCTTCACATCCCTTGTAAGTTGGATTCCTAGGTATCTTATTCTCTTTGAAGCAATTGTGAATGGGTGTTCACTCATGATTTGGCTCTCTGTTTGTCTGTGATTGGTGTACAAGAATGCTTGTGATTTTTGTACATTGATTTTGTATCCTAAGATTTTGCTGAAGTTGGTAATCAGCTTAAGGAGATTTTGGGCTGAGACAGTGGGGTTTTCTGGATACACAATCATATCATCTGCAAACAGGGACAATTTGACTTCCTCTTTTCCTAATTGAATACCCTTTATTTCCTTCTCCTGCCTGATTGCCCTGGCCAGAACTTCCAACACTATGTTGAATAGGAGTGGTGAGAGAGGGCATCCCTGTCTTGTGTCAGTTTTCAAAGGGAATGCTTCCAGTTTTTGCCTATTGAGTATGATATTGGCTGTGGGTTTGTCATAGATAGCTCTTAGGATTTTGAGATACGTCCCATCAATACCTAATTTATTGAGAGTTTTTAGCATGAAAGGTTGTTGAATTTTGTCAAAGGCCTTTTCTGCATCTATTGAAATAATCATGTGGTTTTTGTCTTTGGTTCTGTTTATATGCTGGATTACATTTATTGATTTGTGTATGTTGAAGCAGCCTTGCATCCCAGGGATGAAGCCCACTTGATCATGGTGGATAAGCTTTTTGTTGTGCTGCTGGATTCAGTTTGCCAGTATTTTATTGAGGATTTTTGCATCAATGTTCATCAAGGATATTGGTCTGAAATTCCCTTTTTTGGTTGTGTCTCTGCTGGGCTTTGGTATCAGGATGATGCTGGCCTCATAAAATGTGTTAGGGAGGATTCCTTCTTTTTCTATAGATTGGAATAGTTTCAGAAGGAATGGTACCAGTTCCTCCTTGTACCTCTGGTAGAATTCGGCTGTGAATCCATCAGGTCCTGGACTCTTTTTGGTTGGTAAGCTATTGATTATTGCCACAATTTCAGAACCTGTTATTGGTCTATTCAGAGATTCAGCTTATTCTTGGTTTAGTCCTGGGAAGGTGTATTTGTCGAATAATTTATCCATTTCTTCTAGATTTTCTAGTTTATTTGCGTAGAGGTGTTTGTAGTATTTTCTGATGGTAGATTGTATTTCTGCAGGATTGGCGGTGATATCCCCTTTATCATTTTTTATTGCATCTATTTGATTCTTCTCTCTTTTCTTCTTTATTAGTCTTGCTAGCGGTCTATCAGTTTTGTTGGTCTTTTGAAAAAAACAGCTCCTGGATTCATTAATTTTTTGAAGGGTTTTTTGCGTCTCTATTTCCTTCAGTTCTGCTCTGATTTTAGTTATTTCTTGCCTTCCACTAGCTTTTGAATGTGTTTGCTCTTGCTTTTCTAGTTCTGTTAATTGTGATGTTAGGGTGTCAATTTTGGATCTTTCCTGCTTTCTCTTGTGGGCATTTAGTGCTAGAAATTTCCCTCTACACACTGCTTTGAATGTGTCCCAGAGATTCTGGTATGTTGTGTCTTTTTTCTCGTTGGTTTCAAAGAACATCTTTATTTCCACCTTCATTTCTTTATGTACCCAATAGTCATTCAGGAGCAGGTTGTTCAGTTTCCGTGTAGTTGAGTGGTTTTGAGTGAGTTTCTTGATCCTCAGTTCTAGTTTGATTGCACTGTGGTCTGAGAGACAGTTTGTTATAATTTCTGTTGTTTTACATTTGCTGAGGAGAGCTTTACTTCCAACTATGTGGTCAATTTTGGAATAGGTGTGGTGTGGTGCTGAAGAAAATGTATATTCTGTTGGTTTGGTGTGGAGAGTTCTGTAGATGTGTATTAGGTCTGCTTGGTGCAGAGCTGAGTTCATTTCCTGGGTATCCTTGTTAACTTTCTGTCTCATTGATCTGTCTAATGTTGACAGTGGGGTGTTAAAATCTCCCATTATTATTGTGTGGGAGTTTAAGTCTCTTTGTAGGTCACTCAGGACTTGCTTTATGAATCTGGGTGCTCCTATGTTGGATGCATATATATTTAGGATAGTTAGCTCTTCTTGTTGAATTGATCCCTTTACCATTATGTAATGGCCTTCTTTGTCTCTTTTAATCTTTGTTGGTTTAAAGTCTATTTTATCGGAGAGTGGGATTGCAACCCCTGCCTTTTTTTGTTTTCCGTTTGCTTGGTAGATCTTCCTCCATCCCTTTATTTTGAGTCTGTGTGTGTCTCTGCACGTGAGATGGGTTTCCTGAATACAGCACAATGATGGGTCTTGACTCCTTATCCAATTTGCCAGTCTGTGTCTTTTAACTGGAACATTTAGCCAATTTACATTTAAAGTTAATATTGTTATGTGTGAATTTGATCCTGTCATTATGATGTTAGTTGGTTATTTTGCTCGTTAGTTGATGCAGTTTCTTCCTAGCCTCGATGGTCTTTACAATTTGGCATGTTTTGCAGTGGCTGGTACTGGTTGTTCCTTTCCATGTTTAGTGATTCCTTAAGGAGCTCTTTTAGGGCAGGCCTGGTGGTGACAAAATCTCTCAGCATTTGCTTGTCTGTAAAGTATTTTATTTCTCCTTCACTTATGCAGCTTAGTTTGGCTGGATATGAGATTCTGGGTTGAAAATGTTTTTCTTTAAGAATGTTGAATATCAGCCCCCACTCTCTTCTGGCTTGTAGAGTTTCTGCCGAGAGATCAGCTGTTAGTCTGATGGGCTTCCCTTTGTGGGTAACCCGACATTTCTCTCTGGCTACCCTTAACATTTTTTCCTTCATTTCAACTTTGGTGAATCTGACAATTATGTGTCTTGGAGTTGCTCTTCTCGAGGAGTATCTTTTTGGCGTTCTCTGTATTTCCTGAATCTGAATGTTGGCCTGCCTTGCTAGATTGGGGAAGTTCTCCTGGATAATATCTTGCAGAGTGTTTTCCAACTTGGTTCCATTCTCCCCGTCATTTTCAGGCACACCAATCAGAGGTAGGTTTGGTCTTTTCACATAGTCCCATATTTCTTGGAGGCTTTGTTCATTTCTTTTTATTCTTTTTTCTCTAAACTTCTCTTCTTGCTTCATTTCATTCATTTCATCTTCCATCGCTGAAACCCTTTCTTCCAGTTGATCGCATCAGCTACCGAGGCTTCTGCAATCTTCACGTAGTTCTTGAAACTTGGCTTTCAGCTCCATCATCTCCTTTAAGCCCTTCTCTGCATTGGTTATCTTAGTTATACATTCATCTATTTTTTTTTTTCAAAGTTTTTAACTTCTTTGCCATTGGTGTGAATTTCCTCCCATAGCTTGGAGTAGCTGGATCGTCTGAAGCCTTCCTCTCTCAGCTCGTCAAAGTCATTCTCCATCCAGCTTGGTTCCGTTGCTGGTGAGGAACTGTGTTCCTTTGGAGGAGGAGAGGTGCTCTGCTTTTTAGAATTTCCAGTTTTTCTGCTCTGTTTTTTCCCCATCTTTGTGGTTTTATCTACTTTTGGTCTTTGATGATGGTGATGTACAGATGGGTTTTTGGTGTGGGTGTCCTTTCTGTTTGTTAGTTTTCCTTCTACCAGACAGGACCCTCAGCTGCAGGTCTGTTGGAGTTTGTTAGAGGTCCACTCCAGACCCTGTTTTGTTGGGTATCAGCAGCGGTGGCTGCAGAAGAGTGGATTTTCGTGGACCGCTAATTCAGCTGTCTGATTGTTCCTCTGGAAGTTTTGTCTCAGAGGAGTACCTGGCTGAGTGAGGTGTCAGTCTATCCCTACTGGGGGGGTGCTTCCCAGTTAGGCTGCTCGGGGGTCAGAGACCCACTTAAGGAGGCTGTCTGCCCGTTCTCAGTTCTCCAGCTGCGTGCTGGGAGAACCACTACTCTCTTCAAAGATGTCAGACAGGGACATTTAAGACTGCAGAGGTTCCTGCTGAATTTTTATTTGTCTGTGCCCTGCCCCCAGAGGTGGAGCCTACAAGAGGCAGGCAGGCCTCCTTGAGTTGTGGCGGGTTCCATCCAGTTCGGGCTTCCTGGCTGCTTTATTTACCTAAGCAAGCCTGGGCAGTGGCAGACACCCCTCCCCCAGCCTCACTGCCGCCTTGCAATTTGATCTCAGACTGCTGTGCTAGCAATCAGCGAGACTCCATGGGCATAGGACCCTCCGAGCCAGGTGTGGGACACAATCTCCTGGTGTGCCATTTTCCAAGCCTGTTGGAAATGCGCAGTATTAGGGTGGGACTGACCCGATTTTCCAGGTGCCATCTGTTACCCCCTTCTTTGACTAGGAAAGGGAACTCCCTGACCCCTTGCGCTTCCCAAGTGAGGCAATGCCTCATCCTGCTTCGGCTCGCACACGGTGCGCTGCACCGACTGTCCTGCACCCACTGTTTGGCACTCCCTAGTGAGATGAAACCGGTACCTCAAACAGAAATGCAGAAATCACCCGTCTTCTGCGTCACTTACGCTGGGAGCTGTAGACCAGAGCTGTTCCTATTTGGCCATCTTGGCTCCACCCTCCGGATTACATTTTTTTATTTGCATATGTTGAACCAGCCTTGCATCTCAGGGATGAAGCCCACTTGATCATGGTGGATAAGCTTTTTGATGTGCTGCTGGATTTGGTTTGCCAGTATTTTATTGAGGATTTTTGCATCGATGTTCATCAGGGATATCCCAGCAGTATAGGTTCATGATGATATGTCATATTGTCATCATTGTTTCTTTCAAAGTATTTTACAATGCTTTATTATTTTCTTCCGTTTTGTTACTTCTTGGGCAATTTAAAAGTATTTTTGCTTTAATTTTAAAGTTTTGAAACTTTTTTTCTTTCTCATTAATTTCTAGTTTCATTTCACTGTGATCAGAAAACATATTCTATTATTTCATCCTGAAAATTTCTTAAGGGTTTATTTGTCACATTTTAGCCTATTTTAATAAATATTTGCTATAATGATAAATTTCATAAGTGATATATGGCTGTTTCAGACTATTGTGCTCTTCAATTAGGTTATTAAGCAGAAAACCAGTCAAAATGTGTAGCACTGTAACTTACAAGATGAGTTTTTATCCCAAGAGTTACAGCAGTTCTCTCAATCTTGAATAATTCTTTGTTGTCAGTGTTGTCCTGTGTTTTTAGAGGCCATTCTTTGCCTCTACCCATTAAGGTGCAGTGGCAGTCCCCTGGGTGCTAGTGTATAAACTAAAACTGTCTTCAGATATTGGCAAATATTCCCTAAGGAATGAAATCACCTCCATCTGAGACCACTGAGCTATGAAAAGAAACATATTCATTTATAAAACCAGTGTGCCTATTCAGGTATATATTTATTATAAAATAGTTTTGGTTTCATTGTACAAGTATGGCTGAATACTGTTTCTGGCTGAAGACATTTACAATAATATTTGCATGATGAGGCAAAGTAATAAACAAAATAAACATTAATTAAAAGCATTTTTCATCATAAACAAGCTTTATTTCGAATTCAAAATAAAGCAAAAAGTTTCAGAGGAATAGACCTTGATCTCCAAATAAAAATGAATGCTATAAAATAAGACTCCCGAGAGAGAGAAACAGGACTTTGTTGGAACCAAACATTAGAATAAACCTGAACGTGCTGTGCATTTCTCTATTTCAAGTTTGCCTGAGGGATTTGGCCCTCTGTAAGCAAAACATTCATAGTAAGTTTGTGAACAAATTAAAAGCCTGATTGTACTAGCATATATTGAGTTGCAAGGAATATAAGCAATCTCTAAGCTACTAAGCAATATCTGTATCACTTTGGTAATATGTCTTAAGCCTCCTTCTTGTGGTCCAATATTAAAAAAAAGAAAACATCTGATTTATATTCAAATGCTGATTAGATGATATACAACATTTGAAAATGGTCCAATAGCTATGATACTTCAAACAAATGTAAGAAATTCTTGTGTCATGAGTGGGAACCATGTGATATGTACTATTCCATATTCTATGCCAATGCAGATATCACTGTTCAATATGGCACTGCTTTCCCACTGAACCTAGATGTGTCTTCAGAATAGTTTTCCATGGAAGAATTCAGGAAGCCACCGCCAGTAAATCAGAATAAGAAAATTTGTCCTTCATAAATCCCTGCATAAAGCCTTTGGATTCTTCTCTTCATATTTTACCTTTAATCATTTAACCAGTGGTATTCAAGAGGAATCAAGGAGAAAGGAAGGGCATCTCTTTACTCTTTTCAATGACATGGATTATCTACGTGAAGACACAAAGTGGACCTCCAGGTTGGTATGCCTGTGTTTAGGAACTCTGTTCTGAACATACAGCTACCACAACTGGGGAGCAAACTATCCACTCTCCTGGTGAGAGGCTAAAATATTTCCAAAATCTAAAATAACCTTCCTAGCTGTTGCAGTTGTGGATGCCAGCCATGGAGACACCTGTTTATCTTGGCACAAGTGGATTGTGTAGTCCAGATCACACAAAATAATCCATTTTATAAATAGAATCAACAGCAAAATATGCAGACTCAGAGCACCTCCCAAAGGAATAAAGAAAAATGCTGTTGGAGGAGTGACTCAGACATGAATACGTCTAGGTAGCTTCTGACAGAATGTCAACTGTATGAAAGGAAGTGGTGGGAGGAAAATCATAATTAAAGAAGAGAGACAAAGTGAAAATTGAAGTTTTACTCCAAAATCAGCACTGTCTTTATTCAAGAACCATTTTAAAGTAACATTCTTGTATCTTGATACTTCTTTCTATTATTTTTCTATGGATAATTTTCCTTTTTCAAGAAATACAGGCCCAGAAAATAGCTTATATGTTTTCACTGAAATGACAAATTGATAAGAACCCCAGAGTATTCTTCAATGTTGTGAGGTAAAAAACAATTATGCATTATTCCAAAATAACTGCAGCAGCTAAAAATTGGGGACGCAATACCCAAATGACTGTGGGAAATAAAAGGAGAGAATTGAGAACTTTTTAATGTGGAGTTTGTAGCCTGAGCTCAAGTTGTAAATATCAGCAGATGTTCTACCATGTTTCACAGCGTTCCTCTAGTGCAATTTGTTTAGTGCTTCGAGATATGAGACAGCCATATATTTTACTCTCACTGCTAGTAGCCAATTTGCAAGAAAGCAAGTAATATAAAAACGGCTATTTACTCTGTTCCAAGTGGTACAGTCCATTATCACTCTCCACTGATGTCGTTACAAGGATAGCAAATCAATAATCAGTTCTCATTCCCTAACTCAGTAAACCATCTGCTTCCATTATTGTAAACCATGCTCAGTTTGGATACAACCTTTACTGCCATGCTAGCAGCTGATTCATTTGACAAGACCACAAGCATCACCACAGGAAAATTATCCCTTAATTACCTTTCTCTAACATTTAAATGGTTAAGTGCAGGGAATTTCTTTGCAATGGGAGAAACCAAAATTGCAAGATATTGTAAATGTATCAACCAAGTGAAAGACTTTGTCTAAATTGTTAAATTACAGAGTCCATCTTGCACAGCTTTTTTTGAATTAAGATTGCTCAGGTAAACATTGGCTCTATCTAGGAAACCTGAGTTAGATATGTCATCACAGCCTTTAAAAAACATTGCTTTCAGAGCAACCATTGAGATCCACTACAAAATCCTGAAATGTGAGATGGAAATTGTGGACATATTACAGGTTAAAAATTCAATGGCCCCCAGCTCAAGTGTATGCAGTATAACTCTCTTTGTTTTAAATGCCAGTTTAATTGTTAATTCCAAGCCTCCATTGCACCTGATATAGAAATGCCAAATATTAACTTCCAAGTAGATTCACTAAAATTCTATTTTCTTAATTTACATTTTAAATTTTGTCACTCTCTCTCCCCAAGCCCAGTCTTCCCCCTTTTCTCCCAGCATTGTATAGTAAGTTCTGGAGAGGCAAACACAAATGTTGAAGGATGATGTCTATTCCAATCTTATCTATTTCTGTTTTATGCTAGGATCTTTTGAGATTTTTATTTGCCCTTATTTTGTTTCAAGTGTGTTCCCTTTAAGCAGGCAATGCACAAAGATGAAGATACAGAGGCACAGAATGGGCCAACCTTTGTTATTTCTTTTAAAGTTCCATATTTTATTTCAGGTTCTCTTTCTGGCCTGCAGCGTTCCTCTTTCAGCTAAGTTCTGTGCCCCCTTCCATAGGCAAGGGAAGAATTGGTTGCTATTTTATGTTGCTTTGGAACTGCAGGTGGATCCAGAACAGAGCAAACATTCACACTGTCTTTATCAGCCCTTGCAGCCATCTCTGCTCTATTGCTTTCACATTAGTGTGACACAAGAGACTTTGGAAAAGCTTCTGACTGCCAGAGTTCCAGACATGACCAAGGAGGCACAAGTACTCTTTTTACTAAGATTCACAAGATATCTTTGGAATATAGACAGACCAACTAGCACTTGCCTCGTATCCAATTGCTTTTCTATTTCTAGCTCGCGGAATCTATTCCTGGTTAGGTATGGAGCAGGAAAAAAGGGACAAAACCTAAGTTTGTATGACCATGTGTCCTTCTTCATATTTCCTGATTTATAACTGGCCCAAGGCTTTTGTCTTGGAAATCAAGAAGTTGCAATATTTATTCTAAAACTAATAATATTTAGATACTAGGTGCTCTCCTACCTTGTTGCATGAAAGGGTCAGAGAGGCACTTGGTATATAGGGAATGTGAGAAAGAGAAAGGTATTTGATACTTAGATTGCTGCCGCAGGGAGAGTTAAGATATAATTGGTCACTTCTGTGTGACTTCGCAGAACAATGAATAGACCTGTCTTACAGTGTTTATTGTACTCAATCAGAACCAAATATTTTTTCTTTCAATTTTGTCCCTGATGAGATTATAACTATATTTTTTACTACAGTAATGCATACATTTAATTTACATATAAATTACTCCAAAGCCATCATTTATTTTGGGAGAGGATAAAGTATAATCTTTATTTACAATAAAAATATACACTGAGATCATAACAAAAAAATGTATAGTTGAATGATTATAGAATTAATATCTTTAATAACCACTACTAAATCAAGATTAGAATGACACAATTATCCTAGAGACCCTAATGTCCCCGAGTCCCCTTCCTGAACACAATCACCTCCCTCAATTTATAAGCATATTAGGGTCAGGCACGGTGGCTAATTCCTATAATCTCAGCACTTTGGGAGACTGAGGCAGATGGATCACTTGAGCCCAGGAGTTCGAGACCAGCCTGGGCAACATAGGGAGACCTCGCCTCTACAAAAAATACGAAAATTAGCCAGGCATGGTGGTGTGTTCCCGTAGTCCCAGCTACTTGGGAGGCTAACATAGGAGAATCACCTTAGACCAGGAAGGTCGAGGCTGCAGTGAGCCGTTAAAGCAGGCAATGCACTCCAGCCTGTGCAACAGAGTGAGACCCTGTTTTTTAATATACATATATATATATTAAATTTATATACCCATATTGATTTTATATATATGCATTCATATATGCATATTGATTTTAAAGATAATTTTATTTCAGTACACACACAGTAATTTCAGTTTTGCATATTTTGAACCTTATCTGGATGGCATAATTCTGTATGTTTCATTTTAAGTCTTTTGTTCAAATTTATGTTCTTAAGCATAACTGTTGTGTGCAGCTGCATTCATTCATTTTTGTTGATGTGTAGAATTTCACTTTATAAAACCATATTACATTGTTTTTTATCCACTCTAGTCTTGATGGAACTTCATTGCATTTCCAGCAATGCTGCTATTAATATTCCTGTACAGACACTTTGGTCTACATAAGCACACATTTCTCTAGGATAAATATACTAAAATGTCTTGATCATTGAGTATACATATTGTGAATATCACAAGATAATGCCAAATGAATTTTTATGAAGTTGTAAAAATTTAGACTCCCAACAGGAGTGTATGATTGTTTCTATAACCTCAAACATCTCTTGGTATTTGTCAGGTTGTAAAGTTTTGCCAATCTGGTGGGGCAAAGTTATCACTTTATGTGGCTTTAATCTGAAATTTTCTGATTACTAATCAGGTTGAGTCCCCTTTTATATGTGTAAAGGTTATTGACTTTCATCATAAGTAAAATCCCTGTTCAATGTTCTTACTTTTTCTTTTGGGTTTCCTTTTCTTAATGTCTATGAATTTTGAGTACAGGCCCTTTTGCTGATTATACATATTGCTACCTGTCTTTTCACATTGTTATCATGTCTTACAATGAGGAAAATTTTAATTGTAATATGGCCATGTGTATTCATTTGTTTTTCTATGGGTGGTGTTTTTATAGCTTGTCTCCTAAGATATTAAGATATTCTCATATAGTCACATTTGCTTTTTGATTTATCTGGAATTTACCTTTGTTTATGATGTATGGTAGTAGATCAATTTTGTCTTTTTTTCATACAAATTCCAGTTTCTTCAACACTGTATGTTGAGAGTTCATGTCTGCCATTTCTATGTAACGTCATCTTTGAAAATTTGGATCCATATATAAGTGCATCAATTTCTGGGCTTCCTATTTTCTATTAGCTTATTTATCAGTATCACATTGTCTTTATTACTATTGCTTTATAATAAATAATGGCATCTGAGAAAGCAAGTCTTTCACTTTATTATTTTCATTAGCTATAATTATTATATTCTTGAGGCGTATACTTTATTATTTTTTGAATCACACTCAAAAAATTAGAATTATCTTGCCAATATACTAAAATATTTGCAGAGTCTGGGATAACATAAACCTCTTATACTAATTTGGGCAAAATCAGTGACATTAAAATATTGGCTCTTTATATCTGTGAACATAGTATATCTCTAACTTTGGGTCTGCTTTTTCAGTAAAATTGTATTATTACCCCTGGAAAATTTTCACAACTTTTGTTGTCCTTATTACTAGCTAATTCATAAGTTTTGATGGTGCAATAAGTTGTTTTTATTTATTTATTATGTATTTGTGTCTGGAGAGTAGGATTAAATTTATTTTTATTTTGATTTAATATTCAGCAACTGTGAATAACTGTCAATCAATAATTTCACTAATCTAATAATTTATAACAAGTTGGCTGGGCGTGGTGGCTCACACCTGTCATCCCAGTGCTTTGGAAGACTGAAGTGGGCAAATTACTTGAGCCTAGGAGTTCAAGACCAGCCTGGGCAACATAGCAAAACCCCTTCTCTACAAAAATTCGCCAGGTGCAGTGGTGTGCATCTGCAGTCCCAGCTACAGGGAGGCTTAGGTGGGAGGACTACTTGAGGCTTCAGTGAGCCATGATTAGGCCACTGCATTTCAGCTGGGTGACATTATTTCCAAAAAATTAACAATTTATTTAATGATTTATCTCTTTCAATAATTTATAGATTTTTTAGGATTTTCCATGACCACAATCATATCAACTAAAATTATAATTTATTTATTTATTTTTATTTCTTTGAGACAGAGTCTCACTCTGTCACCCAGGCTGGAGTGCAGTGGTGTGATCTCAACTCACTGCAACCTCTGCCTCCCAGGTTCAAGCAATTCTCCTACCTCAACCTCCTGAGTAGCTGGGATTACAGAAGTATACCACCATGCCTGGATAATTTTTGTAATTTAGTAGAGGTAAGGTTTCACCATGTTGACCAGTCTGGTGTCGAACTCCTGGCATCAAGGGATCCCTCCACCTTGGTCTCCCAAAGTGCTGGGATTACAGGCATGAGCCACTATGCTTGGCCTGATAATAATTTTGTGTATTTTTTTCTAATTTTATACTTTAATATCATCTTAATGATTTATATCTTCTAACAGTTTATCTTCAGATCCTTTGGGATTTTCTATGAACACAATCATATCAAAAATTATGATAATTTTATGTATGTTTTTTCTAATTCTTATACTTTAATATTATTTTCTCCCTAGTTTGAGTCTAAGACTTTAGATAGAAAACTAAATAGAAATGATAATGGTAGATATCATTGTCATGTTCCTGGTCCCAAAGGGAAACAAATTTCAATGTTTCGCCTTTTAATATTATGTCTGCTGTACTTCTTTTACCAAAAACCTTTATCAGATTAGTGAAATTCCCTTTTATTCTTAGTTTCGTACTTTTAATATAAAGGAATCTTTACTGTTTTCAAGCAATTTTTCTGCCTCTATTAAGATAGTTTTTCTCCTTTATTTTTATTTTTTATTTTTATTTCAACAGTTTTTGAGGTACAGGTGGTTTATAGTTACATAGATAAGTTCTTTTTTGGTGATTTCTGAGATTTTGGTGCACCCCTCACCCAAGCAGTGTACACTGTACCCAGTGTGTAGCTTTTTATTCCTCGCCCCTCTCCCAACCTTCTCCTCCAGGTCCCTAAAGTCCATTATATCATTCTTATGCCTTTGCATCCTCATAGCTTAGCTACCACTTGTGAATGAGAACCTATGATATTTGGTTTTCCATTCCTGAGTTACTTCACTGAGAATAATGGCCTCCAACTCCATCCAAGTTGCTGTAAAAAAACATTATTTTGTTTCTTTTTATGGCTGAATAGTCCATGGTTTATAATACACCACAATTTCTTTATCCACTTATTGGTTGATGTGCACTTAGGTTGGTTTCATATCTTGCTATTTGCCAATTGTGCTGCTTTAAACATGCCCATGCATGTGTCTTTTTCATATAGTGACTTCTTTGCCTTTGGGTAGATACCCTGTAGTGGGATTGCTAGATTGAATAGTAGTTCTACTTTTAGTTCTTTAAGGAATCTCTGTACTATTTTCCATAGTAGTTGTACTAATTTACATTCCCACCAGCAATGGCAATGTTCCCTTCTCACCACATCCACACCAACATCTGTTGATTTTTGATATTTTAATTATGGTCATTCTTGCAGGAGTAAGGCAGTAATCTCATTGTGGTTTTAATTATCTCCCTGATAATTAGTGATATTGAGCATTTTTTTCATATGTTTGTTGGCTATTTGTATATCTTCTTTTGATAATTGTCTATTCGTGTCTTAGTCCACTTTTTGATGGGATTATTTGTTTTTATCTTGCTGATTTATTTGCGTTCCTTGTAGATTCTGGATATTAGCCCTTTGTTGGATGCATAGTTTGCAAATATTTTCTCCTATTCTGTGAGTTGTCTGTTTGTTGATTATTTCTTTTGCTGTGCAAAAACTTTTTAGTTTAGTTAGGTCTCATTTTTTAATTTTTGTTTTTGTTGCATTTGCTTTGAGGGTCTTAGTCATGAATTATTTGCTTCAGCCAATGTCTAGAAGAGTTTTTCAGATGTTATCTTCTAGGACTTTATGGTCCAGGTCTTAGCTTTAAGTCTTTTATCCATCTCGACTTGACTTTTGTATAGGGTGAGATATGAGGATCCAGTTTCATTCTTCTATATCTAACTTGCCAGTTATCCCAGCACCATTTATTGAATAATGTGTCCCTTCCCCAGTTTATGTTTGTGTGTCCTTTGTCCAAGTTGACTGTAAGTATTTGGCTTTAGGTCTGGGTTCTCTATTCTGTTCCCTTGGTCTACATGCCTATTTTTATACCAGTGCCATGCTGTTATGGTAACTACAGCCTCGTAGTATAATACTAAGTCATGTAATGTGATGCCTCCATATTTGTTATTTTTGCTTTAGTATTTCTTTGGGTACGTGGGCTCTTTTTTGATTCCATATGAATTTTATGATTGCTTTTTCTAGTTCTGTGAAGAATAATGGTGGTATTTTGGTGGGAATTGCCTTGAAAATGTAGATTGCTTTTGGCATTATCATCATTTTCACAATATTGAGTCTTCCCATCCATGAGCATGGGATGTGTTTCCATTTGTTTGTGTCATCTATGGTTTATTTTAACAGTGTTTTGTATTTTCTCTTGTAGAGTTCTTTCACAGTTTTGGTTAAGTATATTCCTAAGTTTTTTTGTTTGTTTGTTTTTGTTTTTGCAGCTTTTGTCAAAGGGATTGAATTCTTGATTTTTTTCACAGCTTGGTCATTGTTGGTGTATAGCAATGATACTGATTTTTGTACCTTGATTTTATATCCTGAGACTTTACTGAATTCAATTTTTCAGATCTAGGAGCTATATGGATGAGTCTTTAGGGTTTTCTAGGTATACGATCATATCATCAGTGAACAGTGACAGTTTGACTTCCTCTTTTCCAGTTTGGATGCCCATTATTTCTTTCTCTTGTCTGATTGCTCTGGCCAGGACTTCCAGTACTATGTTGAACAAAAGTAGTGAAAGTGGGCATCTTAGCTTGTTCCAGTTATCAGGGAGAATACTTTCAACTTTTCCCCATTCGATATAATGTTGGCTGTGGCATGACTTTTATTACTTTGAGCTAAGTCACTACTATGCCTATTTTACTGAGGGTTTTTATTATAAAGGGATGCTGGATTTATCAAATGCTCTTTCTGTACCTAAGTTTTTCTCCTTTAATCTGTAAATATAATTATGTATATCTATCTGTTGCAGTTAAATATGTTTCACTGTTGAGTAATTAATCTTAGATATGATGTATTATTATTTCACATATTTCTGGATTCAGTTTGCTAATGTTATATTTACAATTGTTTACGAGTGAGCATGTCTCTTTAAATTTTTGTAATGTCAGTGTTGAATTTCAATGTCCTTACTAGTCTCACACATTTTCTGGGATTTTTTAAAAGAATTTATATATGATTAAAATTATTTCTCTCTTGAATGCTTGGGAGAGTTTCCTAATGAAACCAAGCAGGCCTAGAGTTAGTTTTAGTTTTTAACATAATTTTAACATGAATTCTACATTTTAAGAAAATATAAAATACTTAGATAATATTTTTAATGTAGGCTCATTTTATCTAAATTTTTAATTTAATAGTTTATAGGACTTTGTAGTAGACTTTTTTTTTACTGCAGCATCTTTTCTGATGTCATTTCTTTTTCTTTTCTGATGACAACTACATGTGCCTTCTCAACTCTTTCCTGTCACTACCATAGTCAATCTAATCAGAGATTTAACGATCTCATTAGCCTTTTAAAATAGCTGTTCACGGCACTGATCCTTTCAATTAAATGTTTATTTTATTTTTATTTGCTTGTTTTCAATATTATTAATATTACTTCCTTCCTTCTAATTTTCACAAGTTTGCTTTGATATTATTTCTTTCTAACTTCTTGAGATGGGGTCTTATCTTGTTGTATTAGTCTGTTTTCATGCTGCCAATAAAGACATACCCAAGACTGGGTAATTTATAAAGAAAAAGTGGTTTGATGGACTCACAGTTTCACATGGCTGGGGAAGCCTCACAATCATGGCAGAAAATGAAGGAGGAACAAAGGCATGTCTTACATGGCAGCAGACAAGAGAGAGCTAAGCAAGGAAACTCCCATTTATAAAACCATCAGATCTCATGAGACTTATTCACTACCACAAGAACAATATGGGGGAACTGTCCCCATGATTCAATTATCTCCACCTGGCCCCTCCCTTGACACACAGGGATTATTACAATTCAAGTTGAGATTTGGGTGGGGACAGAGCCAAACCATATCCTTCTGCACCTGACCGCTCCCAAATCTCATGTCCTCACATGCCTCCAATCATGCCTTCTCAACAGTCCCCCAAAGTCTTAACTCACTTCAGCATTAACTCAAAAGTCCACAGTTCAAAGTCTCATCTGAGACCAGGCAAATCACTTCCCCTTATGAGCCTTTAAAATCAAACGCAAGTTAGTTACTTCCTAGATACAGTGGGGATACAGGCATTGGGTAAATATACCCATTCCAAATGGGAGAAATTTGCCAAAATGAAGGGGCTACAGGCCCCATGCAATTCTGAAATCCAGTAGGGCAGTCATTAAACTTTAAAGTTCCAAAATGATCTCCTTTAACTCCAAGCCTCACATCCAGGTCATGCTGATGTGAAAGGTAGGTTCCTATGGTTTTGCAAAGCTCTGCCCCTGTGGCTTTGCAGGGTAAAACGCCCCTCCTGGCTGCTTTCCCAGGCTGGTGTCAAGTCTTTGCAGCTTTTCCCGGCACATGGTGCAAGCTGTTGGTAGATCTGCTAATCTGGAGTCTGGAGGATGGTAGCCCTCTTCTCACAACTCCACCAGGCAGTTCCATAGTAGGGACTGTGTGGGGACTCCAACCCCACATTTCCCTTCTGCACCACCCTAGCAGAGGTTCTCCATGAGGGCTGTGCCCCTGCAGCAGACTTTTGCCTGGACATCCAGGAGTTTTCATACATCCTCTGAAATCTAGGTGGAGGTTCTCAAACCTCAATTCTTGACTTCTGTGCACCCACAGTCCCAACACCACATGTAAACATGTAAATGTCCAAGGCTTGAGGCTTATACTTTCTGAAGCAATGACCTGAGCTGTACTTTGGCCCATTTTAGCCATGGCTGGAGAATCTGGGATGCAGGGCACCAAATCCAAAGGTTGCAAACAGCAGGGGGGACCTGGATCCAGCCCAGAAACCCATTTTTCCCCTCTAGGCCTTCAGGCCTATAATGGGAGCAGCTGCTGGGAAGGTCTCTGACATGCCCTGGAAACATTTTACCCATTGTCTTGGTGATTAGCATTTGGCTCTTCATTACTTATGCCAGTTTCTATAGCTGGCTTGAATTCTTCCCTAGAAAATGAGTTTTCTTTTCTACTGCATTGTCAGGCTGCAAATTTTTCAAACTTTCACACTCTGTCCCATCTTGAATGCTTTGCCACTTAGAAATTTCTTCCACCAGATACTCCAAATCATCTCTCTCAAGTTCAAAGTTACACAGATCTCTAGGCCAGGGGCAAAATGCCACCAGCCTCTTTGCACAGCAAGAGTGACCTTTACTCCAGTTCCCAACAAGTTCCTCATCTCCAAGTAAGAATAAATTACTTATCATTAGCCAATACAGAAAAAGAGCTGGGTGCTTGCAGAACTTAGCTCCTTCTTTCCTCCTTGAATTTTGACATCGGTCTTCCCACAGAGAATGTGCATCTTACCCTGCTCCTCTATGTGTTACATTTCACAGTGGCAGGCACTACTTTTGTGGGAGGAGACCTGCTATTGTCCAATCCTAGGTGGAAAAATCTATTTAATTCTGGAGATCTATTTTATGAAGTCCATTGTTGCTGCATGCCCAAGTCGCATCTTCTACATAGCTCTATCTATAATAATATAACTTTTTAAAAAATCTCTATTTTCTTTATTTGCTGTCTCTCAGTTGCTTGTAAAATTAGGCACGGAAGAGATATGTCCAATTATTACAGATACCTATAACATAGTTTCACTAATATAAGGTGTTTCTTTCAAGCAAGACTTTTACAATGACAGAAACTACGGGTTTTTATAGAAAGAAAACCAGGCTGAGGAAGCTAAGGGAGAAAAGAAAGTTTAGAAATTCATCCAATTTGCCATGTAAGATTTTTGTCATTCCATTATTCAATTATGTCAGACGTCCTCAAGCTTTCTAGACAGGCAAAAGGAAATGTAGAGATGTAGCAATTGCTCAGCAAATTTTGACTGAAAGGGAAAAAGATGTCATGCTAAAGACGTCAGAAGGATTTACTGGAACAAATTACTGCTGAGGCTTGAGCTCAAAGTTGTCTTCAGAGATAGCCTATATTCTTAAGTAAGTGTGATATCCTTCAGAGAAGCTTATGACCAGCTGCACTGGAGAAGACCCTAGTGAACTCAGAGCCATTAAAGACAGGCTGATCTATTACAGTTTAGATGAACACAACTAGAATTAAAAGGTCCTGAAAGTAAAATGAGAAAGGACATCAGGTCATGGTCCAGGGTAATGCAATGCTAATGAGGAAATTGGGTAGGAAGTCTACTTCATGCAGATTTTTTGAATTGAGACAATTTGTGACAACACCAAAGGTGACAATCAAAAGTGTAAAAGTAGCCAAACACTATTTTTTTTTTTTTTTTTTTTGCAGGGATAAGGTGGGTTCCCTTTATGGGAATATTATCTTAGACATTCTGGGGTCTTTCAAATACAGCAGAAATTGTTGAAGGGGTAGCAAACCCTGTGTCTAAATATGTAAATAAATCATCAATCGTCCAATAACAGACACTTCTAACTCTTACTGCGTGCCATAGTTTTCTTACTAAATATATGCTTAACTGAAATGTTGCATGGATTGTCTTTTTTTTTCAATAAGATAAAAGAAATCAATTCTACAATAAATAATGATGCTTTGGGGGAGTCTACTTTAGAAGTTATTGAGGGAAAATACATAAAGCCCTTATGGACACAGAGTATCTAACTGTGGTATTAAAAGTGAGATTTAACTTCCTTAGGTCATTAAGTTCTAGCAAAGGTACTTTGTCCATTAGTGCTTCTATAAGAAAATATCATAAACTGGGTGGCTTATAAACCACAGACATTTATTTCTCACAGATGTAGAATCTGGGAAGTCCAAAATCAGGGCACTGGCCAACTCAGTGTCCAGCAGTGAGGGCCTGGCTCCTCGTTCATGGGTGGCACCTTCTTGCTGTGTTCTCATTTGGTGGAAGGGGCAAACAAGCTCCCTTGAGCATATTTTATAAGGACTATAGGACACTGTCCAATTTATGAGGGCTCTGCTCTCTTGGCCTAATGATCTCTCAAAAGTCCTCATCTCCTAGTCCCATCACCTTGGGGGTTAGGGCTTCAACATATGAATTTTATGGGGAAACAAACTTTCAGACCTTTGCAGGTAGAATTTCCCTTTTCTCTTTTTTTTTTTTTTTTAACTTACATCAATGCCACATGTTACTGGCTGTTATCCAAGGGACAGGTGATCCTATCTCTTTCAAGAGTATGCATATCTATTCTGTCACCAATCAGATTTCCTAAAATAGATGCTTGATTTTTACAAGTTGTGGGCAATATCTGCAGTTAATTACAAATCAGTCTAAGAATAGAAAATGGAATTGCAGATCAGAGAATGGGCTTCTGGGGCAAACTGGCCTATGAGCTATTTGTAAAACCAGTTCTTGAATTTTCCAAGAATGCTTTTTCTCCTGGCTCCCGGGAAGGTTGAAATAAAGGGAGAATTTAGTAGAAGATTGAAAAGTAGAGGGAGGGTAGAAATTATTGTCCCTCTGCCTTGAGCAATGTTCTTAATAATGGTTGTGCTTCCCCTGTGGCTCGAGCTCCCACCCTGCTTCAGCCTTGGCCATGACTCTGGTTTCTGTGCTTTGATAACACTACCTCCTTGTCATCCCTCTCCAGGCTTCCAGCTGCAGCTTATCTCTGGATTGGCTCCTTCTGTTTAGCATCAGAGCTCTTCCAACACATGTGGTACTAATCCCTTGTATTAAATTCCCTCTGCTTGATTATATCTAACATTGTTCCTGTTTTTTCTCACTAGACCCAACCCCAAACATTCAGTGATGAGAATAAAAGGCAGAAGTATAGTTGAGTAACTTAGTAAACAAACAAACAAACAGGTGAAGAGAAAAAAACCCCATAATTTAAAAATTATATTCTAGTACAAACAGGAAATGCATGATTAGCTCAGTTGGAGAGTTGGAGGTTAACTCACCTAGCAGGGTCAAATCCCAGCCCTGCCTTTTAAGAACTCTGCAACCTTAGGCAGATTATCAATAGTTAAACTCTCTGCTTCAGTTTCCTCATTAGAAGAATGGTATTTAAAATAGTAACATTGTCATATGCTTATTCTGCACATTAAGGAAATTATAACTATCATAAAGGAAATTATCAGTAATGCCTAGATCACAGAAAGTAATAAGTGTTATAATAACCCCTCTACTTCTTTAGTGCCTTGGTAATACTTAAGAGTTTTCTTGACCATTCTAGGGTTATTTAAGCTGTTTACAGACTTAAAAGTTATTTTCTAAAGTAAGGAAGTTCTACTGAACGGATAGATGAAGATATGGATGAGTAAATTAATTATATGAATGAATAGAACAATGCAGAAAATAATGAATAAATGAATGCCTAAAACTTACACATCAAAGGTAAAATAAATGAATGAATTCCCTGTCCACATAGACTATCTTGAGTCCAATCATTTCTTACAATTCACTCTTTTTCTTAATCCTCAGAGGGAGACTGGAAAGAGGATTATACGCACCCAATCTACTCACACTTTTTTTGGATATTTAAACTTTTGCTCTACCTTTTTCCAGTTATTCCACTCCCTTAAAGATACACCCTCTAAATTCACTGACACCATTCTATTGCAGCCTTAATAGCTTTCAAAACCAAAAGTAGCAAGAACAGGAGGATAGAAGCTAATGTAGGAAAAATGTATTGTTAAGGATTGTAACCAGAAAAGTTCTTGGTCAATGTTTTTTCTGGGATCACCTGTTCTCTGTGTCACCCCCGCCCCACCCCCAATAATGCTGCTATTTCTCCAAGTATGTTTGACTCACCACTCTGTAGATGTCTTGGCTCCTTTATTCCAGAAGTCCTAACACAAAATTGCAGAGTTTCTAAAACCTTTGTGGCAGGTGCTAAAGGATCAGGGAGTTGTCAATGCTGAAATATTTTTTTCCTATGTTTAACTTCAGAATTGGATTATCATATTTTCCCTGCTCATTATTTCATTGTTTCATGCTTTGCCCTACAGGACCCTTTAAAACTTGGCCCCAACTCCCTCATTAAGCTACTTCTTACTATTTTCCCCTAGCTCTTATTTCATCAGGATATCAGTATGAAATTACCTACAGGCATCATACCGTATCACTCCTCCATGAATTTCCTTAAGCTTTTCTCATTTTCTGGAACACTATTTACCATAGTCTTCCTTTAAATATTTCCATCTCAATTTAGGCCTCCCAAGGGTTTCTCTAACAACTTTTTCCTTCAAAGTGTGGGTCAGGTGCTTTTCCTTTTTACTTTCTTAGCATCTTATAGTGAACTCTATCACAAATTTTAACACATTATTCTAAAATTCATAGTCTATAATCCCTTATAAATGTTAAGCTCCTCAAGGACAAGGACTAGTATTATTTCATTCTCATTTTTTAACTTTTATTTTAAGTTTAGGGGTAAAATTGCAGGTTTGTTACACAAGAAAACTTGTGTCATGGGGATTTGTGGTACAGATTATTTCATCACCTAGGTATGAAGACTAGTACCCATTAGTTATTTTTTCTGATCCTCTCCCTCCTCTGAAAGGCCCCTGTGTATGTTCCCCTCTATGTGTCCATGCGTTCTCATCATTTAGTTCCCACTTACAAGTGAGAACATGTGGTATTTGGTATTTGATATTCTTTTCCCTGACTGACACACAGTGGGCACATAAGAAATACTTTTGTCCTGAAACCAATTCAACATGTATGCCACATAATTTAAACTCACAGATTCATTCTAGAATTTTTTTCTTATAATATGTATAATTTAAACAATTGTTTTTGTTTTTATTCCACATTAGTTTTGGTATAAATTATCTAGATAATTGTATCTGGAAAGGATAATTGCAGCATCTCATACCTGCTGTTTTAATGCCATGTTAGTTCCTTCCTCTCCCTAAAAATCAAATTATAATGTCTATACTTTATCTAATTGGATTCTTGATGTTTCCCTTCCCTGGGAATAGGCAGAAGAATCATTGGTCTATTCTTTGGCATAAAACAGTAAGTGTTAGTATCCAGGTGAAGAAGAGATGGCCCACCTGTTTCAGTCACTCACAGGGATCTTTTTTAGTAAGACTGCATTCTGAACACCTGGATTTGTTTTTTTGTTTTTTTTTTTTTTAGTATTTATGAGATATAGTTCAGTCATGGGCAGTCAGTAAATACTCATTGACTGTCTTGACTGGGCAACTACAAAAAAGACCACTTGACAGCTCACATGGCGGGGACCAGTTGTAGATTTGGGGAAGCCATGAAAGAAGGGGACATGTGAGCCACTTTACTCCAAGTCTTCTCTATGGTTTGAAAAGTTCGTTTTGTCTCCCTCTCTTTTTTTAAGTGAGTTTTATTGTGTGTAGTTGAGGTTTACAACATGATATTATAGAACACATATAGATTGCAAAATGGTTACTATATTGAAGCAGATTAACAAATCTATCATCTCACACAGTTTTTTTGGTGAAAGAGCAGCTAAAATCTACTTATCTAACAAAAATTTCTAATGTAATACAATTTTTTAACCACAGTTCTCATGTTGTACATTAGATCTCTAGACCTGTTCACCCTACATATCTGTTTGTTTCCTTTGACCTACATCTCGCCATTTCATGCCCACCCCCACTTTGCAACCACTGTTTTATGCTTTGTGTGTATTCGATCTTCTTTAAAACACATTCCACATATAAGTGAGATCAGGCAATATATTTCTTCTAGACTAGTTTATTTCACTTAACATAATGTCCTCTAGGTCCATTCATGTGGTGGCAAATGGCAAGATCTGCTTTTTTTTAAGGCTGAATAATATTTTATTATATTATATATATATAAAATACCTAAATATATGTTATATTTTCTTTATTCATTCATCTATTGATGGGCACTTAGGTTGTTTTCATATCTTGGCTATTGTGAAAATGCCGCTGTGAGCATGGGAGTGCAGATACCTTTACAAAATAATGATTTTTATATCCTTTGGATATAAATCCAGAAGTAGGACTGCTGAGTTGTTAGTAGTTCTATTTTTAATTTCTTTAAGTGCTATTTTAACTGCATACTATTTTCCACAATTCTGTACTAGTCTACATTCCCACCAACAATATACTAACTTTCCCTTTTCTCCACTCCCGTGCCAACATTTGTTAGCTCTTGTCTTGTATGTAATAGTCATTCAAATAGGTGTGAGGTGATATTTCAGAGTGGTTTTAATTTGTATTTACCTGATGATTAGTGATGTTGATCACTTTTACATGTATCTGTTGGCCATTTTTATGTATTCTTTGGAGAAATGTCTGTTCATGTCCTCTGCCCATTTTTAAATCAAGTTATTTGCCTTTTATTATTTTAATAGTGCCACCAAATACATTGTTTCTCCAGACATTCCCTCCATTTCTTAACTCTGCGGAGGAATAGGGTATTCTGCATGTACATTTTATGGTAAAGTGTTTCTTCTCTTGCAGGTTTTCCAGGGGAAACAATACCCAGCCTTTTTAGCCACCTAATATTTTATTTTTTAGAGCAAATGACTTCAAATTACCTGACTTGTATTTGCCATTGAATTTCAGTCTTTTGGCCAGTAGATAATAATTATCTACTTGCATGCAACTACGTACCTATTATATACCTTTTTATGATCATCCCACTTGTCTATACAGCCTGACAGCAGAATTCAAGTGCTGAACAATTACATAATTTACCCAGCTTGTTAGAAGTTCTTTTATCTTTTTAAAACTACCTGCTGCGCCTTAAGTGCCCTCATATGTTGAAGTTGCTCATTCATCTCCTTGGAGGGAAACAAAAGCATAAGATGTGTGTTTGTTTGATGGCTCATCAATACAGCTAAGACATTAAGATATTTTGGATTCTGAAGAAGAGCAGAGCCCAATCCTTTGACAGCTACTTATGTAGTTGCTTTAGGAAATGAGACAAGAGGGAGTAGAGCATCTTAAGAGGTAAAAACATCAAAAAAGACTCCTAATAACAACCTGTTCATTTAGCATCTGTATGGCTTATGTACTTAATAAAGTATCTCTTTTAAAAAAAATTCCATTTTAAAAAATGGTACGTGTGCAGGTTTTTGATAAAGATGTATTGCATGGTGCTGAGGTTTGGGGCTTCTATTCATCTGATTACTCAGATAGTGAACATAGTACCCAGTGGGAAGCTTTTCAGCCCTTGCCTCCCTCCCTCCCTCCATTTGGAGTCGCCAGTGCCTACTATTCTCATTTCATAAAGCGTCTCTTAATTTTGTAAAAGCCCCTCAAGATATGTAGCTTTTACTATTTGTTTTAATAAACAAAAATTCTGACACTCTGGCAGGTTAGTAACTTGTTCACAGTTGACCCAATTAAGAGGTAATGTAACTGAGATTCAAACCCAGGTCTGTCTGGCTCCAAGACTTGTGCTCTTTCCACTTTAAGTTTGTTCTCATTCTTCTTCCGTTTGCCACTGTATTCTCCAGCCTCTATGGTACAGGTGGCTTTATTCATATGACACAAGTAGCTTTATTCATATGCCACACAGTGGCATCAAAATAATATCCTGTGACCTCATCCCATGCTCCAAACTCTATTACACACCTATTACATTGAAACTGTGCAAAACAGTTAACTCAGCACCAACAGTCAAATCACAACCAATGTCATTTATTCATTTCTGAGATTGAGGACCCCTAACCTCCTACAGACCTGCTGACTGCCCCTGACTATGCTGCTAGATCTCCAGGACTGTTGAGCGAGTCTGCTTCCAATTGCATTGATACCACAATCAGTCACTGTTCATACGCTGCTTCACAGAGATCTTCAAAGTAGCTTATAGAGTCTTTGTCCTAAAAATTAGCAACATGAATCCCTAGCCTTCAGAGTTGCTTTTTTTTAAAAAATGGAAATGTGTTTTATTAAATCAGCGCAATGCTGTGTATTGTATCCTTTCATATGGAAAGAATGTCATTCCTCCAAATGCCTGGTAAATTGTTTTATGTACCTTGGTGCTCTTAAATGACATTGTCAAAAAGAAATGCTCAGTAAAATAAGCATTCAATGTCTAGCATAAAGATTAGTTAGTAAGTTATTGAAGAAATAGGCATGATCCGTAGGCAGTTGGTTTCTTTACATTGAAGAAAGTTCATTGAAAAAGAAATGCGCAGGTGCTTAGACAGGAAGTTCTCAGGACAGTCTCCACAAATCCAACCATCTTTTGGTGTTGTGCTCCAAAGCTTGAACTAAATACAGGGGTTTGTTTTACTAGCTTGAAGCCACTGCATACTGTCTGTTCCTCACCTTTGCTATTTCACATCACGTGGGCTGTTCACAAAGGCCAGTAAGGCTCTTTTTCTTGATCCTAGTTCTGTAGATTCACTCCTAAATTTTGTCTTTTTTATAATACATAATTTTTTCATGCTCTAAACTGTGGACATTTTTAGTAGTTTTGTCCATTGTAGAGTCGGAATGATTTCTCATATTTTCTAAGATTGCTATGTAAAGTGACTGGAAAGATAAATCTCTCCATTGAAAAGCAGTGTAATTGAACCATCTAGATCCAGAGTAGGGAGGCAGATGATGAACAAGCTTCTGCCAGGCACTGGACAGCTGGATGCATTTCACAGCTCACAGTGCAACCCTGTTCCTGAGAACAAAGGAAGAGGCACAGGTCTGTGAGACAGCAGTAGCAGGATGGTTGCAGACAGCTGAATGTAATTACCCATCTTATCCAGAATGTAAAAGTGAAAATTAACAGCTGTTGAATCATGAACTAAGAGAACCCTTCTAGCCATACATGTGCCAGGCACATACTATTTCATCAAATGCAACATAGCAAAGTCCTATCTAGAATTATAGTAAAAATGGTGGTCCCTCAAGAACCAGAATGTATCTCAGATCTTCTGCAACCCAGTCCAGACCATTTATCTTGACAAAAAGACCTGCTCTAATCGTCACTCATGCTACCTTATTCACCACATGTATTCTCTTTTTCAGCCTAGTTCTTCCATTTCTCTGCCTTCTTATTTCAAGGAAAGTCTTCTTGTTTGTAGTCTTTTAAGGCAACCTCAAGTCTTCCTCTTGAAATCTTTTCTGGCTATTCTATATAGCTTTAGCTTCAGAATCGCAAAACCTCTGCCTGCAGCTGTATAAGGCATGGTCATTTGCCCATTTCCTCATCAGTAAAATGTGGACTGTTGTCTCCAACTTTTAGAATTGTTGTAAGCATGAATTGATGCAACATTTGTGTAATGTTAAGTACAATTTCTGTCAAGTAGTAGAGTTGTTCTATATTAGCTTTCTTCCCTCAGCTCTGAGAACACAGAACCAGGGTGAGTTGCCCATTAAACATTGATTTGATAATTAATTGAAATGTAGTTGTTAGCCTAGAGTCTGTTTCCTGAATACAAAATCACCACATTTCTTCAAAATGCCCAGAGATGAATTATTTGCAACTCTTTTTGCATGAAATGAAGGGAGTCATGAGTAAATCTAAATGATAAACTATAGTAATAAATCTAATTGTACAATTAAGAGATGACAACTGATATGGTATAGTACCATCAGGTATGCTCTGGGAAATTTATTCTTATCTTGGCAGGCAAAAGGAGATATTTGCAACATATACATAATGCTAAAAGAGCATCCATCTCAAGCTTTATTTGGAATACTGTTAAGTATGAGGCCAGCTTGAAATTGACTTTCAAAGTAGAATTTATAAAGTTGTATGGGTCTCATTGAATTTCCAGATAAATATTTGATTGACTATTTTTCTGTCGTGTAGTCAGAAGCTGTTTTTATTTTATTTTATTTTTGCTGTGTGTATATGTGTTTAAGACAGAGTCTCGTTCTGTCACTCAGGCTGGAGTGTGGTGGCACGATCACTGCTCACTGTTCACTGTAACCTCCAATTCCTAGCCCCAGAGATCTTCCCACCTTAGCCTTCAGAGTAGCTGGAGCACAGGTGTGCACCACCACCACCGGTTATTTATTTATTTAGTTAGTTATTCATTCATTCATTCTTTGGTAAAGATGAGTTCTCACTATGTTGCCCAGGCTGGTCTCCACCTCCTGGTCTCAAAAGATCCTCCAGCCTCAGCCTTCCGAAGTAAAAAACACCTTGTTTGAAATGAAGTGGTATTCACTTCTTAATTTTTTATAATTCCCTCCTAACTCCATCCAGGGTTTTAATCCTTTGAGACCTTCAATTCAATTTTTTTTCTAGAGAAAAATTCAGTATTTAGAAGTTCTTGTATATGTGTGTTTTGTACACTTTGAATATCAGGGCACCTTTTCTATATGAGAATCAGAATTATATAGACATGTATCTAGTCCAATGTATAAGTAAGGCTTATACTGTAGAGAAAAGAAGAATTAGAACTCTTTAATACATAATTGCATTAAATTAAGATTTTTTAGGCTTTCTTGATTAATCAATGTTTTGTCAGCTAAATGATGCCCCCAGACCTAAATTTATAAGTCCATGTCCTAATCCCCAGAACCTGTGAATGTTACCTTATTTGGAAAAAGTGTCTTTACAGATATAATTAAGCACATTGAAATGAGGAGATAATATTGGATTATTTAGTGGGCCCCAAATCCCATAGCAATTGTCCTTATAGGAGACACACAGAGAAGAGAAGGAGACAATGTGACCACAGTGGCAGAAATCAGAGTAATGGGGCCACAAGCCAAGGATTACCTGGAGCCATCTGAAGCTGAAAGACGTAAGGAAGTATTTTTCCCTAGAGCCTCTTGGAGGGATCATGGCCCTGCTAACACCTTGATTTCAGACTTCCAGACTCCAGAACTATGAGAGAATAAATCTCTAGTGTTTTAAGACACCGGGCGTATGATAATATGTTACAGCAGCCACAGGAAACACAAGCTACTCTTAATTTTGATGCTCTCCACATTACATAGGGAGTCCCTTTTCACTCTCTTTAATTATAAATTTTTTTAGGTCTGCTGTACCTGTATTTATTCTCTGCATCTTTTCTTATATGCTGAATAACAAAAAGGAATGATGAGCACTCCTTTCTCAGTTGGACTGCAGATACCAAGATGCTCTGTTACGGTTATGAAGAGGGTATTCTGGGCTTTTCTTTCTTTACCTCTCCAGGTGATGCCCCAAGAGCCTGCCAGCAGCTCCTTATGCTTTCCATTGACTTTGTCTACCTGGACTTCCCCGGTCTGCTTTGCTTTGTCTGGTTGTGAATCAGAGTGAGGCTGGAACGTGGAAGATCTTGGGTCCAACTCTCTTGTTCTTTCAACAAAATGCCATAAAATTTAATCATCATCAGTACACCTATGAGAATTAATCCATAGTTGTTGTCTGGACAATGCACAGTTCAGATAACAAATAAGACATTTCAATCTTAAACCTTTTGAATGAGTACATCCTACAAACACATCATTTGTTTCAGAAATGGAAATATTTATGGTGGCTGATGATGCCTTCTAACAGTAAGGTAGGATGCTGATGTTCCACTCACTTGAGAAGCAAGTGTTCTCCTTCTGGTAGAAATGAACTAATTACTAGAAATACCCACATTCATACTTTGCTGAAAACACAAAACACTGAATAAATTCTGGGGATTAGGTACCAATAAGTGCCATATAATTACAGCGAATGAAAAATGGGGGAAGAGTGCAGTTAGGATAAGGAGCAGAGCAATTGATTTATTGACCTATAAAATTTGGAGTATTAGCTATCTTCTAGACTTTCCAGTGGCCCTAAACCAGGTCTGTGACAAATTGATCCCATGGGTCATATCAGTCCATAGATGTGTTTTGTATGGTATGAATTTATTCTTTCAAACCTGGATGAAAAATGTAAAACTGATATCACACATTAAAATTCAAATTTATGGCTTTTTGGAAAAATTAAAAAGTGCAGGAATACTGAGCCCATATTCTCAACTGGCAATAATCAGCTAACAATCAATCAATGGAGACCTTTGAGGTATGCATTCTTATTGATGTTGCAGTTTTCATCACTCCCCCCATTAGGGACTTCTTTAAATCGCATTGTCTCTTATAATTTGATATGTTAAAATCTGTTCAATGCCTCTGTAACTCTGATTTCTAGTTCAGTTGCCTATTCATTAAATAAGTCATTTTCAAATGTCATATATGAAATTAGGTTAAAAAAATTCCTAGGAATGCCTTGTACATAAGGAATCAGTTCTTTTTCCAATATTATTGAAGGTGATTTGATTTTGCATTTAAAAGAAACATTACCATTTCCCACACTTAAATTCATTTTGCTCATTACATTATTGAAACAACAGTGCTAAAATATTATAAAAGTATGTAAATGTCCCTCTTAACATTGTGCATTTTTTTATCATATGAGATTGGCATATCAACTGCCATTTAATCTAGATAAATGTTCATTTCCATGTGTTTAAATGTTTCTGATATTTGGCTTCTCAGTTCCTAAAATATTGATTTGCTGCCTTAAAAATAAACCTTTTATTTTTAAAAAATTTAATAATTCCACGTATTGAAAGGTTGCTGGAAATTATATAAGTATCTTTTTTTCTCTGATAACCTAAGTGATTTCTACCCAAAAGCTTTGCATTATATGGTGAACCCCAACTTGGAGAGTTGACTACTACATTCTAGTGCTGTTGTAGTAGTGGGGGTAGTTGTTACTGTTTCTAGATTAATCAAACAGATTCTCCTCTTCCTCTCTGTTTCATTATCCCAGTTTTAAACTATAGTATAGGATGGCATCACAGTATTGAACTAGACAACTGATTATGATTGCAAAGGGCAAGAACTAAGAAATCAAATGAGGGTACTGAAGAGGCAGCAAATAAGTGTAAAGGCTCTATTTTTAGTAAGCATTCTTTGAATTTATTCATGGGCATGTTATGTCATCTTTTTATTGCTTTACGATAGCTCAATCTAGATATTAAATTTCTAATGGAAAAGATGATGTATTTTTATACTTATATTCTTCCTAGGTATGTAACAGGAATTCTGTAATGTTTACTGAATAGTAATTAATTATGAATTAATTCAAAGCTAAAAAATAGATTGTATAAACATGTAAATCCCTGAAAGAGTGGGTAAATAAATGTATAATTGTTTAATAGGTTCCCATTGATCTCAGAATGAACATGGGACTCGCCATCTCAGGACTATGGGCTGCAGCATCTGCTCCAGCCTTCCCCTTCAGCCTTGTATCATTTGTCCCTTCACTTACTGGCTTCTGGCTCCACTGATGACCTTCAACACACCATACTTCTTTCCACCTTGCAGTCCTTTGCACTTATTTCTTTTGCCTGGAAAAGTATTTCCATAGCTCTTTGTATGTATGGCTCTTTCCCATTCTCCTGGTCTCAGTTTGCCTATTACCCCTTAGAGAGCTCTTCCTTGATCACCTCACCCTGTATCTAGTGAGATTATCCAGTTCCTCCCCAATTTATCACTTCACAATTTTTTTTCCTATTATTAACATAGCCAGTAGTTATATTTCTCAATTATTTTCTAGCTTATTTTCAGTCTTTTACATATGAGGCTGCAAAAGCCATAAAGAGTAATTTTTGTCTTATTCATCTCTGAATTTGCAGAGCCTGCCACACTACCACTGAATTAATAAAATAGTGAAGGGTGAATGAATAACAAAATCATAAAACAGGCTATATATATTACCTCTTAATGCCAGATTCTATTGTATTCTGAGGAGTGTGTGTGTGTGTGTGTGTGTGTGTGTGTGTGTGTGTGTGTGTTTTCTAATCCTAAGAAAAGAAGTAGTTGCCTTTGGAAAATGTTTTTATTTTCCCTCAGTTATTTTCCTATAAAGCATAAAGTTGGGTGATTGGGTAGATGGCTCATTGCTATTATGGGTTTAGATATGCTATATGGTCTTTAAATACAAATGTTTCACATAACCCATTACCAGAATTTTAATAAAGCAAAGTCACAGTCAGAAGGGACATAGAACAAAGACAATAAGAAATACTACACCTCATCCAAGATTGTATTTTAATGTCATCCATTCAAAAGGAGTTTAAAAAGCTCACTTGGAATTGAAATGTGGAAACACATTTGGAATCCTTAGCAGAATGGCACAGAGAAAAAAGGTGTGGGTTGGGTGGTAGTTATAGGTCTATGACTAATTAGTTGTTAACTCTGAGCAAGTCACTTAACCACTCTGAGTGCTGGTTTCCTTTTTTGTAGAAGTGAAGGTGAAGAAATAGGTCAGTGGCTTTCCAGCTGTGTGTTGTTGAAAGTTGTGAGCTGTGGTGTAGTGTGTGAAGGTGTTCCAGTTCCAACACCCACACCAATCAGAAAAACTCTGCTTTTAGCCAATTTCCACATTGAAGGACTGAATACATTTTGATTTTTAAAATGAGTCTCATGCTTAAGAATATTTTAAAACCACTAGAGTGGGTTTCCAATATCTCATGATAACTTTTGGATACTATGAAAAATTATGAATTCAATATTTGAAAGACTTAATTGAAAACCCACTGTATGGAAGGCACTATGCTAAATACTGGTAGATGAAGACTGTACCCAATTAGTATATAATCTAACCTATAGCCTGTAGCCATATGTTTGTAACCACAATTCAAAGAAAATGCATTTTAAAAGTTCATACCAGTACATAAGCACAGATCTATAAAGTTCAGAGTAGGGGAAGTTCTGGGAATGTGTGTATATATGTGTGTGTGTGTGTGTGTGTGTGTATTTACATATATATGTTACATATGAGTAGATTTAAATATAAATGTAGGATGCATTAATGTATATTCATATGTAGCATATATAACAAATATACAATATATATAACATATATACACACATATATATTCATATGCAACCTGGATGTAACAAATGGGGCAAAATTGTGTTAGATATGTGTCTAGTTAATGTGTGGAACTTTCATCTTTCCTCGTATTCCACTGAATCACAATGCTTTTATGCTATTAATAATGAGATTTAACACGAGATCATAGTTTGCCAATCCCTGACATATTCAGTCACAAATAATTCTTATGTCTTTGTTTTTTTCAACAAAAATTGAAAAGATTTTTTTAATTGTTGTAAATTTTTCAAAAAATTATATTAAAATTCTCTTCAAGGTTCCATTTAGGGAATTAAAACAGAGATGTGTTCTAATTTTTATTAGAAATTAGATATTATATCAGTCTTTGTCAAATGTAGTATTTAAACTGTTATCATAATTCAATACATAAAATTGATTTTATGTAATGAACTTCATCTTCACAAAAAAATATTGGGTATCATTTCCACTGGACAAATACCAATGAATAATAGTTGTGTAAGCATGTAATTTTAAATTAATAATTTGGCTAATATTTGATATTAAATTTTTTTAGCATGACTGACTTAACAAGTCAGGTCTTCTTTTAAGTTGGGGAGTGAATGAGACTCCAAAAACCAACTTAATTCAGAGTAATGACGAATTCAAGAGCTGTAGGTATCACAAACCACCGAGATGTGATTTACCTGAAACTACAACCAAGCTTGAATTCTCAGCTCAGATATAATGTCATTTGCGCATTTTATTCATTTTGTAAAACTTAATAACTGCCAATTCTTAAAAATATGATATTGGCTCAAGTGGAAACATTCACTGTTCTAAAATAACTTCTGAGTATACAAATAGATTTTTTTTAAAGGTGTCTCCTTCATGTATATGAGAGGCAATGTAGTTTAGTAGAAAAAGCACTGAACAGGAATTAGGAGACTTGATTACCAAGCCCAACACACTGTAAATCAACTAGTTCTAAACAAATTAGTTGACTGGAATTCCTTAATTCACACTTCTGTAATATAAGGACAACACTTCTGACATGTACTATGATTATACCTTTATTAATAACTAACTGTGACGCTTTATAAATGATCAAGTACTACATAAATCTGACACAAAGGTAATTTTGCTTTCAAAGCCAGGAAAAGCTTTAAGCATTGCTGCTTCTAAATTGCGGGTTAAATTTATTGTTTTTTTATTTTTGCAAGAGAGACAAGAGTTCTCTTTAAAATAATTCTTTGATTATGTTGAGAGACAAGAGTTCTCTTTAAAATAATTATTTGATTATGTTTTTGGTCCTTCCCTTCTTTGTCATACTTGGCTTCAGCCTGTTTAAGCTGAATGAGTAGGCATTTAAGAAGGTTCAGCACTTTGAAATGTATATATAATGCGATTGGACTCTATATACATATTTTCATCAAAACATTTTACAGGGATCTCAGCACTAAGTATGCAGTAGATGGGACAAAAATCACAACAGGCAACTTTATTTTAGAATTTGATCCATAAATCAACAAAATAAATAAAAGTAGCTGAGTCTCTATCATGTTAGTACACAAAATAAATCAAAAAATACATCAACATTTACCATGAGATCATTTAAATGTATTTGCAAATGATCTGATAAGGGAAACATGATTTACAACACGGGAAACTTATTTTAACAACCATTGACTTAAATGCACTGCACTGTAGGTCACCTAGACTAGGTCAGCAAGAATGAGCAAAGTGGTAGGTCCAAAAGGCAACCTCCAAACACCTTCCTCAGATGGAAACTTTGGCAATTATCTGTGGTTAAAAAAACAAAACAAACAAAAAAACCAAACCACCAATTCTTATCGTTAATCACGTTGGATGGTCATTTTGTCCATTCTTCTGGGATGAGTCCATTTTAAATACTTCAATTATTTTGAAGACACTCAAAATCCACAGAACAACAGACTCTTCCATTCTGTACATCAAAGAAACATGTGTTAGCCAGTCGAGACATGGAATATAAATTAGCAGTCTGCAATTTTTATACTCAAAACAAGCTTCTGCATTTTGAGACAAACTTCAAGAAGGCTATAAAAAATGACCAGAAAACAATGTTAGGAAAAAAACTAGAGGAAGAGCAGAAAGAAAGGAAGGACTGGCAGACCCTCCAGGGTACTGCTCACTGGGATTCTGCTAGTAGTTCAATTTCACGCATCACCTGCACTCAATCCCTGCTTGGGAGGCCTCCCTGGGATTTCCAACTTTTCACACGACCTGTTTGCTGTACTTATTCCAAGTGAGATTCTTTCCAAAAATAAATCCCTAAAAGATAGCAATTTGTCATTTAAGAAGCTATTTGAAAGTACCCCCAACAATCTGCAGGCAAGTCCAAGATGGGGTCCAGTAAGGTTTGCATAAAATCTCTCATGGTGACTACGAAGGGGATAGTGCATATTTAGGTATATAAATACTTATAAATTCATTAAAATTTTATGTACTAATATAAATATACCTTTATAATTCCACATAATTATCGAATAAGTAACAGAGGTCTCCATGTGTCCTGGTCATTTAGTTCTCTGGGACTGAAGGTACAGATGGGACCATGGACCTTTTTCTAAATGAAGTGTGATAGTATCCTTTTTCTATTGGGGCTACATCTTAAGATGATACTTTCCCAGAAAAACAAACAAACAAAAAATCTACATTTATAACAGCATAAAGAGGCAAGTTGGGAAGCTTCCACTGATGCTTGAAGCTGAGCCAGGGTTTGACGGGACCAAGTAGACTCCTAGTTTTAACATGTTTAATCATGGGAATCTTAAACAGATGTTTTGGCAGAGATTCGACCCTAACTAATGATTGTTCCAAATCAGCTACCACTCCAGCTCTTCATGAGCTTTGAAGGGAGAGAATGGTCAGTTTTTTAATCTTAATGACACATGAGAATGTCTCATAAAAACTTCTCCAAAAAAGACAGGGAAATAATCACTGTTAATGAAATGCTGTAGCAAGAGCTGCAGGTCCCCACCTTAGGCACTCTGATAATTAAATGAAGCAAGACAACTTGAGAGGACTTTTTTCCCCTAACATTGACAGTTTAATAAAAGAACTTAGAAACTTTTCCAGGATGCAAGGAAGTTGACTGGTTTCCTTCCTTCCTCCCTCCTTCCCTCCCTCCTTCCCTCCTTTTCTTTCTCCTTCCCTTCCTTGTTCTTTCCCTTTCTTTCTTTTCTTTTTATTTAATATGCAGCTCAAAAGAGCCTAAATTGGTCATAATTCAGCCAAGAATCAATTGTCAAAATTATGTAGTTCAAAGACAAGAGCAATACTTTTATTTCATGCCCATTTGGAATTTGCCTTTTTACAGGGTGCAGCTATGATAATATTCATACATATTAAATTCCTATGAGAAGTAAATGTATGCCAGAGTTTCCACCATGTCAATTGAACCTGTGCATTCAAAAACATCAAGGGGTGGACCTCCTGCAAGTGTTCTCTGGCAATTGTTCAAGGCTTCAATAGCCACAGAACATCCAATTACCTTGCATTTACAGGTTGTGCAGGGAGATCCAGCCATCGTCCACACTGAGCCACTAAGCCTTGAAACACCATAGCTGTCCAGGCAAGTTTTTCTGATGTCATAGGCGATGTTATCAGCTAGGCAGGGGTCACTGACACAGCGGGGACAACATTCCCCTTCTAAGATAGCTGTATACTCACAGCTCAAGTTGGGGCAAGTGAGTGGCCAGCAATCTACCTCTCCTTCCTGTAGAGGAAAAGCAAAAAATGTCTCATTATTGTTCCTATGCATAACTTTATTCCCAAAGTCATAGAAGGGGAAAGAGAGCACAGTAATTCTTATCACTGAATGTTTCTAGTTTACACCATTGAGGATATAATACACTTCCTCCTTGAAGACCTACTACAGGTCTCACTTCTTTCAGAATGCTTTTGCTGACCATCTATACTGCAGGACACAGAAAGAACTAGGTGAGCTTCTTTGTGTGCCAAGCACAGCCTATAATTATTTTAACATGATACTTATAATCATATCATAATTAGTACAATTCCACATTAAGTTTTGAGCTTTCAGGCTTTGGGCTTGTTACTTTCTCTCCATCATGTTTAGCACAGTTTTGGTCAATAAAGGCTAATAAATAAATTATAAGGTACTGTCTAGTATATAAAGAGCAATTAATTTCTCTTAAGGTCAAAAGCAGAACCTGAAGCACTATAATATCTCAATCAAATTTAAAGTTAAGATTGGGCAATGTCAAGAGAACCATTTCAGAATGGTTTTTTTTGTGTGTTTGTGTGTGTGTTACAGAAGTGGGATTTTTTTTCTTTTTCTTTTTTTTAACTTCTTTTTATTTTATTATTATACTTTAGGTTTTAGGGTACATGTGCACAATGTGCAGGTTTGTTACATATGTATCCATGTGCCATGTTGGTGTCCTGCACCCATTAACTCGTCATTTAGCATTAGG
>NW_026652286.1:26098020-26183691 GCF_009828535.3 Hylobates moloch
CACCAACAGTGTAAAAGTGTTCCTATTTCTCCACATCCTCTCCAGCAACTGTTGTTTTCTGACTTTTTAATGATGGCCATTCTAACTGGTGTGAGATGGTATCTCATTGTGGTTCTGATTTGCATGGTTTTGAATATAACTGAACTTTCTAGATTGCACTTCAAATGGAGCTTTTGTGTGTCTCAGCATCTGACATCTGTGGCTTCACTGAGCTGCCCACAATAAAACTATTTCACTATGCATCCTCTTCCTCTGCTATCATGAATTATAATCTATGGCATAATACCTTATAATATATGGTAACTTGTTTAATTGTTCAGTCATCTCCATAAGACTATGGGCTTTGTGTAGGTATAGGCCATGTCTATCTTGCTCACTGTTACATCATACAAAGTCTGGCACATGAAAAGTCTTGAATATTTATTAAGTATGACCCATAGTATTCTCAAGTAATTCATAAGTTATGTGTTTAACTACTTCGGTTTTCCTGAGAAATATTCATCTTAGGGGCTAGGATGGAAGAGGATATACTTTTGAAATTCTATCTATGAAAATTTCATGCATCAAATTAATACGAATTCTTCTGGATGCCTGATGATTAGCTTCTTGGAAAAGAAATGCAAATTGCCAGTCTCATAGGGAAACTAATTCTACAATTGTATTGACTTTTTTGTCCTTGGGTGGGAGTTTTAATGACTACAATTTTTATTTATCTGAGTCATACTTCTCAGTTGTAGGATTAAGAAAGACATATTCTGTTAAGATTATCTGCACATTCACCTGAAGATTAAAAAAAAATCTGATGGAAATTTAGAGCATAATTTATCTGAATACTTGTTTTCATACACTACCCATAAAATGAGAATCATTCATGTCAGCAAATGTTAAATTACAGACATGCAGCTAATAGTTTCCATTACGAATCAACTCAGAATGTCCCATAGTTGTGACTTTACATATGGGACATCACATTCCATGACAGTGTGTCCTAGACGTCTTCCCATTGCTAGAAATCTTTGTGATATAATTTGAAACTTAAGAACCAGGTCAAGAAATTAAGCCTTTTCTCTGGACTTTCTCAAATCTAATTATACCATTAGTAGCCCTATATTAATACTTATAACAACCTTCATTTTTTTCTTTTTAAACATGTAATATCTGAAAAGATTTTTCAAGGTAGGAAGTATTAACAATAGTCACTACCATACACTAAGTACCTTCTCTGAGCCAAGTACTGTATTTGTCCTTCTTACATATCTTGTAATCTTCGTAACAGCCCATTCTTTCCCTCAGATGTACTCACACACCTGTGTCCACCTGAGGGACAGAATAGTCAGTAAAATGCTAGGACTTGCCCAAGGTAATCATTTTAAGCTAGCATGTGGGAGAACCACATTTAGATTCTAGGTCTCTATGATTAAATCTCTGATATTTCTACTATATTTTGTTACCTCTTATATTGAAATCTTTAAGGATTATGGCACAGAAATGAAAGATTTAGCTCTGTCAGGACTACAAGTACTAGTCAAGGTTTTGAAAGCTTCCTTTCTTGCAGAGATTTTTCTTGATCTTGATTTCTTATTAGTAATAGCTGTAAACTGTCATTGTTTGGGTCAAATCTGTCCCATAAATATGTGCTTTTTACTTTGTACAGTATTTCAAATACAACCTGATTATCTTTAGGCAGTGAACATGACCCTTAGCCACAGGCCCCACAGAGCTCCCTGTATAGTATTATGAAAAATGGGGAACTAGGTCCCACGGACAACTGAATTTGTAACCTCTTTCAGAGTAAAGGCTCAACACCCTGTAAAGGAAGCCAACATACCAAACACCGACACTGCTGACAGCTATGGGTCCAATTGTCTCCACTTCGATACAGCTTGTGACCATTTTGGTCTAAACATTGACTTGTGACTCTCGTGTCACATTCTGGGCAACAGAAAAGGTCAGCACTTGGATTCTGGCAATCACAAGCTGTCCGTCGGCAGAATATCTTGCCATCCTGTTTAGAAATGAAGTTAAGGAGGTTTCATCATTTAGGACATGACGGACAGCTACACTATGAGAAATGAACTTCTTGGATTTTTAGTCATCCCCCGGCCACCTCTCATTCTGTTCCAAACTGAAGCACACAGGTGTGTTCACACAAACACACACTTTCTTTCCCTGATTTTGCTTGCAGAGCAGAAAAAATAAAAATAGGAACATTTTTAAGTTTAACGAAAAGTCAACATGTTTTTTGAAAATCTTTTTCAAAGGGGTTCTTAAAAATCATATTTCTAAGTAAGAATTATAAGCAGCTAAAAATGCATATATGATCAATAAGTCATTTGAGTGGAAAATCATGCTCCTGTATTTCCATACTACCACTTAACATATTCAAATACATTCATCTAACTATATCCCTGTCCCAACTGTGAAAGGAAGTCTGATTATGCCCTTTATACAGAACAATTAACTTAGACCCTTAGACCCAGAGAGGCTAAACCACTTATCCAAGATGACACAGTTAGGTAGTGGTTCTCCAAACAGCACCACCAATTGTTATGGTCTCAAAATATTCTTCTTCGGCAAGATCGCCTTAAAGTTGTGTACTACAGAGGGGTATAATCAGGTGCCTCTTTCCACCTTATGGCAGTTCCCCATATTATAAGCACAGTACAATTTTTGAAGTATTGCCTCTGAGGACTCATAGTTATAAAAAAAATTGAAAGTCAGCAGCACTTAAGCAGTAAGACTAAACATTTTGCAGCATGTCTTTTTTTTTATATGTTTGTTGCTTACAGTAATTTCTTAAACAGTGTTCTTCATTGCTGAAAATTTAAGGTAAGACCTGTCATCACCATTCATGCTTATAACTAATTTGCTGGATATTTTAAAAAACCAAAGAGTCTCAGCGCTGGAATTTACCTTAAAGAATATATAACCAAGCCTCCTGACCTATAGTTGAATCCTCTTTATAGCAGCCATATTCAAAAGTTGAAGTGCTTGAGGCTCTCCAGTCTTGAATTCACCACTATGGAGAGAATTCAGTGTGCATCTCTGTACATGTTATAATGTAAAAAATCAGACTTTTCATTACTTCTATCCATTGACCTGAATCCATACCTTCAGTAATAACAGAACTCCAAACACTTTGTCATGTTTCAATTCTTCAGTTTTTAGAAGACAGCTCTTATATATTCACTGACATGTTTCATCTCTGGGTAAACACCTCTAACTTCTTGACCAGTCCCCATCATTTATAATCCTTTCACTGTCATAGTTGCCTTCTCTTTCAACAGTTTTAATTTCTTCTTCTTCTTCTTCTTTCTTCTTTTTCTTCTTCTTCTTCTTCTTCTTCTTCTTCTTCTTCTTCTTCTTCTTCTTCTTTCTTCTTATTTCTTTCTTTCTTCTTCTTTCATTTTATTTGCTTCTTCTTCTTCTTCTTCTTCTTGTAGCTTCTTTCTTAACATTAACTCCTCTTTCTTCACTTTCTTCCTTTTCTTCTTCTTCTTCTTCTTCTTCTTCTTCTCCTTCTCCTTCTCCTTCTTCCATACATTTAATACTTATCTTGTGTCATACATTGTTCAGAGGCATTTACATGCATGATCACATTTAATCCTGATAATTTGTGGAATACGAATGTATATCTCTATTTCTCAAATGAGGTAGCTGAGAGAGAACTAAATAGAATTATTCAGCAATAGTCTTTGAAGAAAGAGTGAATTGAGTTTCGTGCTTACCTTGTTCTAAGTGTTGTACTTTCTTTAATGCAGGCTTTTTTCAATAAAGTCATGTGCCACACAATGAAATTTTGGTCACTGACATACTACACATACAAAGGTTGTCATATAGAATTTGAATGAAGCTGAAAAATTCCTGACACCTAGTGACATCGCAGCCATTATGTAATGCACTGTATTACTCATGCATGTGTTTGTAATGATGCCTGTGTAAACAAGCCTACTGAGCTGCCAGTTGTATAAAAATATATACCTACAGTCATTTACAGTACATACTGCTTGATAATGATAATAAATGGCTAGGTTACTGGTTTATGTATTTAGTATACTATCTTTTTTAATCATTATTTTAGAATGTATTCTTCCTACTTATAAAAAAAAGAGAGATAACTAAAACGGCCTCAGGCAAGTCCTCAGGAGGTATTCCAGAAGAAGGCATTGTTATCATAAGAGATGATAGCTCTGTGCGTGTTATTGTCCCTGAAGACCTTCCAGTGGGACAAGACGTGGAGGAGAATATGAAGGTGAAAGACAGTGATATTGATAGTCCTGACCCTCTGGAGACCTAGGTTAAGGTGTGTTTTTGTGTGCTAGTTTGAAAAAAATGTTTAATAAGTTTTAAAAAATTAGAAAAAGCTTATAGAATAATAACAAAGAAAATATTTTGTATGGCTGTACAATGTGTTTGTGTTTCAAACTAAATGTTATTACACAAGAGTCAGAAAGTTACAAAAATCAAAAAGTTTATAGAGTAAAAAAGTTACAATAAGCTAAGGTTAATTTGTTGAAGAAAAAAATTCTTTTTCAAAATTTAGTGTAGCCTAAGTATAGAAGGTTCATAAAGTGTACAGAAGTGAACAGTAATATCCTAGGCCTTCACATGCACCCAACATTCACTCACTGACTCACCTACTGCAACTTCTAGTCCCGTAAGCTCCATTCATGGTAAGTGTTCTATACAGGTATACCATTTTTTGTCTTTTATATGTATTGTTATTGTACCTTTTCTATGTTTAGACATACAAATACTTATCACTGTGTTACAATTGCCTACAATACTAAGTATAGTATCATGCTGTCCAGGTTTATAGCCTAGAAGCAATAGACTATACCAAATAGCCTAGGTGTGTAGTAAGTTATTCCATCTAGGTTTGTTTAAATATACTCTATGATGTTGACACAGTGATGAAAAAGCCTAATGACTCATTTCTTAGAATGTATCCCTGTCATTAAGTGATGCATGACTGTATTTACTTTCTTTGACTACGCCATCGTGTTGGCTAATATTGAGCTCAATGAAGACTAAAACCTCATTAAGCCCTATCTCATCTTGTGCAGTTGGCTGTTTAGGGGCAGCAAGTATACAACTCGATGTTTATCTCTGTTGCATTTCATATTGTTAGATCTACTTCATCTCTTCTTCCTGTCACAATGCTTTGTAAATGCTATTTCTGTCATTTACTATAGCTCACCCTCCTTCACAGCTTAGTGACATCTGAAAACTTGATGGACTTGCCCTCAGGGTCTTTATCTACTTTATCCACAAAAACGCTGAATAATCAGACAGGGCTTGCTGAGGTGTTTTGTGTCAGCTAAAGTGGAAACCTTAAGAGCTTTATATTCTTTAAGGAGAATGGAAAGGAGACATGCCAGCTACATATATAACAACAGGTTGATAAATGTATTGTGTGCATTGGCTCTTTTACTATACAAATAACAAGAAATCATGGTGTTCCAAAAATATCAAGAGATGAAAGATTATACACACACATATACATTTGCATGTGTATGCAAACGTGTATATAGAGAGAAAGCAAGAGACTCTATATTTTAGCAAGTGAATTGAATCAGAGAATCCAGCTAGTCAGGACAAGGAAGTGTCCTGATCCTAGGAATTTCCTAACAATAGGCTTACAGCTCATATACCATTATTTTAACTCACTAATATGTTTCGCTTGTGTCACCATGGCCCCAAATGACTCCCTGAAGACTTACTTTAACCAGCAAAAACTAAGCAAAGTAATGATAGCTACAACATAAAACCATTTGATCAGCTCAACTTCCAATGGCACACTATCACTCTTCCCAAGTATAGAAGGATCATGCCTCAGGAACCAGCATGGCTGTGTCTGTGGCTGGTATCAAACAAAAGGATAAATTCTTTCAGAAAAGGTTACTGCACAACAGGCTATGAGACTCAATAAGAATGTATTTTCTTCCCACGTGCTGATTAAAAGAATGAATAAGAATAAATGTAGCCTCCAGGGTTAGTGCAAAATAAAGCAATTTCACATCTCGTCAATTATGTGAAAATGCCAAATAGGCCCCCTTAGCTTCTAACGTGTTTCAGAACAATGGCAATGTTCACTTTGCCTTTGAATTACAGGGTAACTGTCAAGAAAATCATTTTTAATAATGAAAATGTCACAGGTGGCTCCATTAATACAATGAGAATGCCATTACGAAACATCAGCTCACAGAGCACAATCACACTAGAAACTAAATTTGAGGAGAGTATGGAGCCCACTGATGATAAGCAATCCTTTTGTCAGAGATCTTTGAGGCTCTTTCCAGAGCTCGATCTCTATCCCAACTTGGGTGGCTTGAACAATCCTTATTTATATGCCAAAGATGTATTTTCTCAATCTTCTGCCACAGAAGCTGTTTTGATGCAATTTTATACTGCAAGTTCAATGATAAGCAATTAATAACTATTGTAATATTTAAATTGCTTCAAATTTTAAAAAGCAGGGAAATAGACTTTCCTATCAAATAAAAAAATATATTTTTTCTTATGCCATGGAAAAATTATAGGTTTTTTGCTATTAGTCAACACACTGATATATTTACTCCAGATTACATAATATCACTCATTTCTTTTCTGCCATAGCATTTTGAAACTTTTAAATCAAGAAGGTGGACATAGGTCAGATTATTTCTGTAAAACAGTAATATAAACTTTGGGTTGGAAAACTGATGCCCACGGTACAAATTCAAACCGATGCCTGTTTTTGTAAATGAAGTGTTATTGGAACACAAGTCCCTTGTTCATTTACATTTTCTCTGTGGGTCATTTTCACACTGCAATGGCAGAATTGAGTATTTGGGACAGAAGTTTTATGGTCTACAAAACATGAAATTAGGGCTGGTAATCTAGATGCGCCTATTCTACTTTCTCACACACAAATTGAGCTGTGATTTCCAATCTTTTTACAAAGTGTTAATTTTGCCTTCAGGTCACAGCCCACAAACTAGTCCCTTAGTCTTAACACCTGGGGTAGAAACACATTTAGCAGTCATTTTATCCAGTTAGCTCATTTTAATGAAGAGGAAACCAAGCCCAGAGAGGGAAATGCCTTTTCCATGCAGAAAACTAATAACAAAACATAAACCTATCCCCAACCTGAACTTTCATAACACAGATTTTCCACTATGATGCACCTTTTGTATCATGAGGAGGCTAGGGGATAGGAAAAACTAGTTTTAGATAAAGTGATATCAGAAGGATTCTTGGGGCAAAAGTTTTCAAAGTGGCAGTCCTCAAACCAGCAGCATTACCATCTCCTGGGAACTACTGAAAAATGCAAATTCTTGCACCCCACCCTACATCTACTGAACCAGAAAATACTGAGGGTAGAGCCAGTGATCAAAGTTTCACAAGCCCTGAAGGTGATTCTGGTGTAAAGCTTCAAAATCATTGATGGAGAAAAAACATCACCCAGTCAGATGGGGAGGTAGCATGGTGTAACTTTCAAGCTCCTGCAAGGACAAAGCGGGGTTTTGAACACTACCACAGGAGAAAGAGTCAGGGAAATAGAAAGAGACGCCCTGTTCCTTTACAGGACCCCTAGAGTTTTGAGTGCCAAATGAAACCTACCAATAAATTCCTCTTTCCAAGGAAAAGAAACACAATCTTACAGCTTGCACAGCTAACTCCAACCATCAAAACCACCATAGACAGGAAAATATTTCTAATGCTGCTACTTGGGTTCAAAGAGCAAGGCAAAGCATTTTTATGAGCAGTTTGCTGGAATTCAGAAAGTTTACTTCTATCCTGGCCCCAGGCACAGACCAGACTCTTCCCTGGCTTCTTCCTGTGAGTAAGTTCTATTCTTAGGAAGGCAGAACCAGTATGCTGACTGCTCCTTGTAGATCAGATTCTTCCCTCCTTGCCAGAAAGAGATACATGAGTGCTTGAGAGTGTCCCTGGCATGGCCATCTTCAGTTTCTGGGAACAGGTTTATATAAACCAGGTCAGATGGCCATGATTCCAGACAATCTCATGAAAAAGGTCTTCTCCACTTTGCCTTTCCTTTCCACAGTAATTCGTCCCTGACTTTATTATAACATGGAAGTTTACTGGCTATTTATGGTATCCCTTTCCCTACTCATCTCTAAACCCCAGAAAAACTCAAGAACTAACACTGCTCAAGTCTTTAATATTACTTTGTTTTCAAGATGAATGCTACTCACATTTTTTAACTGCATGAAGTCATAAAAACAATATCTGGCCTTCATAGTTTGTTCTCTTCCTCCCACTAGATTATCCAGTTACTACTCATAATAGTATAGGTACAGGTATTAAGTGTACGTGTAGGTATAGATGTAGTAGCATACAAGCCCAACTTGCAGACCCTGGTTCTTACTCTCATGTAATGGCACCTGAATCCTGTTCACCTAAGAAAATGGGCAGCTCTGTCTCAAACATGCTACTCAGGAGCATTTTTTTCGCCCAGAGAATAGGGAAGACATTACCACAGACACTAAGTCTCTAGCATCATCAGTCATCAGGACCCATTTTTCACTTCTGCATTTTCTCCCATTAGATGTTACTTCTCTATCCCTCTTTCAGGTTTTCATCTTTACTCCTCTGAACCTTTACCTCAGCCTAAGTGATTTCTTTCTAGTTAGCTTCTATCTGCTCAGGTCATCCATCATGCTGTCAATCAGACCTTGATTGGGCCCTGCCAATTCCAAACGTAAAATCTCTTACGATCATTTGCTGCCCACAGGATGAAGTCTAAATCCCATGGCCTGGCTCTGTCTTCAGCCTTAATCTCCTGGCTCATCAGTGACTATGCCCTTCCTATACTCTTTTTGTTCCTGATATTTTAAGCTCATCATTCACTTCATATTTCTAACACAACATATATTCCTACACTTCCTCATCTTTGCTCTTACAGTTCCCTCTTGTTTTGGGATTCACCTTCCCCTACATCTCGACTTGATTAAATTCCTCATCCTTTAAGGTCCCCTTCAAAGATCACCTCCTCTGTGAAAGGCTTTCCCTATTTGCTTCTGCATCTTCCCAGAGTAGAGCATTCAGTCATCCCTCAGTATCTCTGGGGGATTTGTTCAAGGACCTCTGCACAGATACAGAATCTGCAGATGTTCGAGTCCCTTATATAAAATGGCATAGTATTTGCATATAACTGCATAGTATTGCAAACCACCTATGCATATCCTCCCATATACTTTAAATCATCTCTAGATTACTAAAAATACCTAATAGGGTATAAATGAAATATTTATATTATTAATTTAAATTTGCATTATCTTTGTTTTTTAAATACTTTTGATCTGGGGTTGGTTGAATCCAAGAAGGTAGAACCAACAAATACAGAGGGCTGACTATGCTTCCCCTTTCTGTGTTCCCACAGCAAATTGTTCATAGCTCTACCATATATGACAAGTGGTTAGTTGTTTGTGTATCCATTTTCGTCTTCATCTCCATGATCTGCAACATAAACACAATTACTCATACTGAAATACTACATTTCCTAGAAACGAATAAGCTGGGGACCTCTCTACCTTCCCATGTAGCACAGACAGAAAATAAAGATGTCTTCCTAAAGTCCTGGACAAATTTATGAATGGAAGAGCCACAGATGGGTATCTATGAAAAGACACTGGGCTGTAACGAAGATTTAGAGATCAATCCCAGAGAGACAACCACTTTTCATCTGGGTTCCTGTGGTCTAAATAATGCTGGAGGGACGTAAGTTTTAAGCTGTGCAGCAATCTTTCTGTACCTAATTAACTAGGTGTCTAAAGATGCACAAAAACATTGTCACTGCCAAGGAAGTACATAGAATCTAAACAAAAGCTCAAATCCATTTATGCAAGCCTAGCTTCATCATTGAACTCTATTCATCTGTGGACATGTTTCAAGGCCTTTTTTTCCAATTACCATGAAACACTAGCAGCTAAGCTGGTGTACTGACTCTCAAAGGGGAAAATAGCCTTTTAAAAGAATTTTAACTCTACGTCTTTCAGCAGTAAGTCTTGACCTTTTGTTGGTTTGCGTAATTCTGCTGTTGCATAGTTTGATGGCATTTAAATCTGAAACATCAAGGATATGATTGAAAAGATAGTACTTTATATCCCAACCTTGATTTTATTTCTTAGCTTCCAAGATGATGCCATTATAGTCACCCGTTTGGATGTGTAAGTATTGGAGATATTTCTTAACAAATTGAAATAGAGCACTTTCAACTTCAAATAATAGAAACAAGGAGGGCCACAAACAGTTCATTTTATAATGGTGACTTACAGAATCTGATTTAGGATTCTTAATTCAGCTCCTAAACTAGGCTCTCTTCCCCCTCCACAACCTCTGGGAAACTGTGCTATAAATGGGCAGTGAGTACATGTAGAACACAAACAAACAAAAGATTTATGTACAGAAATCTGCCTGTACTTTATTCAGAAATTGCAGTGCTTTGCAGTGAAGGTGCATCATGTTAACAAAATTAGATTACAAGAATTGTTCATCCCCTGTGGAAATTTCAGTCTAATTCTCATAAGACTTTGGAAACACTTTATGATTCAAAACAGAAGAAATCAATTTAGGTTGCTTGGATTATTAACACAGTTAATTAAAGAAGCTCTGGGAAATTTTCAATGATTAGTAAGTTCCCTGCTTCATCATGGCTTAAACAAAAACTGAAAGAAGAATTTTATTCTCATACTAGTCAAGACTCTACTAATGTCCTTTGCTATTCCAGGGACTGGGGACCTAGAAAGCCCAAAAAGGATGTGAGGATATGTAATGATCATCCTCAAAAGTTTAATAACACAACAGTTTCTCGAAATGACCTAGCAAAGAATTCACCCCCATTCTGCTGGCTGAATGGGAGACCTAATTGCCATCCTCTTCCATAAGGAATTATGGAAATATTCTAACCCACAATGAGATTTGTCTTCTCTTTAAAAATTTTGCCCTTTGAGTCAGCACCATGTGGTTAAATATTATACTTAATAACTTCAAAACCCCTTGAGGGAATGTCTCACCAGTAACTTACATACAAGGAAGTACATGGAATCTAGTTGAAAGTCAAAAGTCTGAGTTGAAAGTCTAAGCTCAGTCAAGTTAGATTACCAGTTACCTAATTGGTTTTAAATATACCAATAAATATCATCGTAGAGTGTTACAAGACATCTGACAAGATGGAAAAACTATGAACTTTGAGCCAAGCAAGTGGAGTTCAAGTCACAGCTTAGACATTTATATCTTTAATATTTAGGGCAAGTTACTTTATCCCATGGAAATTCAGTTTCATTGTCTTTCAAAGTAGTGCTGTAAGAAGTAAAACATGATGCTGCTTTTTTGAATTACAGGGTGGCTGAAACACAGCAGGTGCTCCAATAAGGGAAAACAAACCTAGATGGGAGGGTAAGGAAACTATGTTTATGTGAAAGGGGAAAAAATAGGTGTTGGGGGTAGTGATCTAGCACTTGATAATGTGGCCCTCCTAACTAGGTGGCCCCAGTTCTGTGGATGTGTGGCAGATGAAGGCAAGTGGATGAACTGGATGATTTCTTAAGTCTCATTTCAGCTCTGTTTCTTGGGAGCACACTGGGAATTTATCAGGAGACTTGGCTAAGAGGCTACTAAGCAAGTAATTTCTCTTGGTTCCCATGCCCATAAAGCTCAAGATTAAATAGTCCCATCCCAACAGACATAGACACACAAGGCAAGAACTACAGTAGAGCAATAACAAAGGAAAATAAATAGGCAAGATCAATAAAAGAAGAAATAAAGCACAAAGAGATCAAACACTTTAATAGACCCATTTTGCAAAGCATAAAGCAAAACCAAATGATGACAGAATTTTATTTTCATAAGCATTAAGCTCACTTCCAAACAACTTAATATAAGGAATGGCCCAGCACTGAGAATAACAAAGAAGACGTCAATTTCTAAGAGGCCTCATACTATCGTTATCATTTGTTCAAAATGAAAATCCACCTGTCTCAGCACTGGATGCAAGTCTGTTGGCCTTGCTTTTCTAGATGATGTCATAAAGTGAGCAAGTTCATGCAGGTGGTTATTTTAGGCAAAGATTGGTTTTAATCAGCAAGTTTGTATAAGTGAGGGATGAGGGCTCATTAAAACTCTCACCCAACCAACCTTAAAGGCATTGTAGGCTTTCAGTGGGAGGTCTGTCATTGGCTTTTCTGCCCTGCTTCCCCTTCCCTGCAGTTCCTTCTCAATCTTATACCCCAATTTCCACTAAGAACACAATCAATTCAAAGCAGGTTTCCCTACCCCTTAGCATCATCATTAGCTGTAGTGTAGATAAGAACAGGAGAAGCCTGTTCAGGAATAGTCAACAGCAAGAGGGAGAGAGGTGGGGAGGCAGAAAAGTGAGGGAAGAAGAGAAAGAACAGTTTCAATTTCTGCTGCACCACATCAGCCTCACCTTGCAGGAGCAGACAGAACACCTGTCTTCTTTCAAGGTCCACACCTGGCCATTGCGCTTCAGCCCCCCTTCATGAGGACAGTCACCAGAGCAGGAGGGCCCAGAGGGGCAGAGACAGTCAAAGCCCCCTGCCAGGTTGATGCAGGCGGAATCATTCCAGCAGGTGTGAGTTCTTAAGGCACATTCATCAATGTCTGCAATATAGGAAGCACAGAAGCTTAGAATCTAGCCAAGGGAACTTAGAGAACAAACAACCATCATTTACAGTAGCATTAACTAACATCATTGGCCATTTACCTTGTGCTAGGTACTGCCAAGCTGTTCACATGTATTATCTCATTTACACTGCAAGTCAGTTCTGCTCTGTGTGGGAGATCTGTCCTTATTCCTATTCTGCAAATAATGGAGCTGAGGTTCATAACTTAAATAACATGACCACTCTCACACAGCTAGTAAGTGGCTGATCTGAGACCCAAACCTACAGCTAGCTGCCAGACTCTAATTACTAAAACATCCAGTAGCAGTTAGCAAGTTCTTTTAGGATATTCTTAAGAATGATTTCATCCAGAGGCCATAAACAGTTAATTCATTAACAGTATGCATATACCACCATGGAGATCTGAGTCTTTTAGAAAAGATGTGAATGTATTAGCCACCAAATAGGAACAAGTGGGCAATTTGGGCAACCTTGAGACAATTAGACTGCTCCTAGATCCTACCACCAAGGTTGAAGGAAGTGGGAACAATTCTTGATAGGTGCCTTTTATAGTCAAAGTCTTACTATCCTTATGGCCAGCAGAATATTTGCCCATGCATAAAAAATAATAGCTACGTGGATGGATGCTGATGAAAGACAAATATATTGTCCTGCTCTTTATTGACAGCCAAGTATGGAATAAAAACATAAATCCAGTCAGCCGATTCTGACATTTAAAGCTTGAGCAACATTAACAACATCTCAAACACAAACCTGTCCAACCCTGGCTTAAGTCCTTCCCCAAAAGGTGATCCATTACCTTACAAAATACCTGACTCCACCTTTGGATAACTCTTTTGGAAATGCCTCCCTTAAATTGAGATGAAATACATTACTGAGTAACTTCTACTTATTGGTAGAAGTACTGATACTTAGTGTCTGAGGCCATTCAAGAAGTGTCTACTAGTCTACTTGGTTTTGGTTTACCTGCTATGCACAAGTTTCTTTGCACATGGTGCAGTACAAAGCAGATGACATTAAGAAATTCTAACAATATTTCTAGAAGTTACTTTTTTCCAAGATCTACTTTTTGGCTTTGTCTTACCAATTTTAGCTTTAGTCAAGACATTTCATTAGTGAACAATGATTTCTCCTTTGAAAATTATAGAAAAGATCCCAAATTATGATGCCTGTATGGCAAGTCAACTAAAATCAAGCCTCACTATATCTGCTCACTGTTACTAGTCATGCCCATCCCATTCTCAGTGTATTTCTATTTGAATATATGGTGCTCCTTTCATATAGCCTCTCTTATCTCTTCAGTCTTCTTTCAATTCTCTTATTCTTCTCAACTAAAAGGAGTTTTAAATGTGGGAATCAGGTGACCAATGTTTGAAACCAAGTTCTTACTTTTTAGTTGAGTGCTTACCATGTATTAGTCATTTTACACGTAACAGTTATATATTCTTTGATATATTACTTTGTTTTTCTCTCATTTGTCTTCTGTATACAGTATACCCACCCAATGTATGGTGTTCCAAAAATTTTAAACCCAGCATAGCATATAAATGTCATCTAACACTGCAATTGTTATCTCTTGTCCCCTCCCTTTTCATTCAAAAGCAGTGAATACAAAATTTCAGTTAAATAGAGGGAATAAATTCAAGAAGACCTATTGTCAAACATGACGACTGTAGTTAATAACAAGATATTGTGTTCTTGAAAATTGAGAATATTTTTGTCACAAAAAAATAAGTGTATAAGGTAATATATATATATATATATATTATGTAGCTGGATTATTTAGCCATTCCAGAATGTATTCCTATTTCAAAACATCATGTTGTACACCATAAATATATATAAAATGTATTTGTCAACTGATTTTTCTTTTTTAAAAAGCAATGAGAGATCCACAAAGAGGCCATATTGTTTCCTATGAAAAAATTGTGTCTAAGAACATGCTTTTTCTTATTATGAGAGTACTCTCTCTCTCTCTACTTGGCCTATAGGGAATGAGGTGAGGTATCAATTAATTAATTAATTGATAAGCACTTTCCTGTACTACTTTCACTACTATTCAGTCTTAAAAATTCAGGTTAAGCCTCACCATCTCATATATGGTAAGACAGTCACTACAGATTATTTGCTTTCTCTGTACCTTATACACAATTCTATCCTGCATTCCTCTCTCAGGAGTTACATGTTTAATATGTCTACCTCCAGAGAGAGTGAGCTCATTGAGGGCAGACACTAAATTTTATTTATCTTTCTCTTCCCAGCGCTGAGTATAACAGATTACTATATGGATGTTCAATGTATTTATTCCTTTTAACTTTCTCAGGAAATCCACAGACTGAGACTATTATAATGCCTACTTTGCCAAAACTCGGTCTCTAGAGTGTTCAACAAGCATAAGGCATGATCACAACCCTGCCCTTCAGGGAACACATTTTGTTGTTGAGTTCTCATCGGTGAAGGCCCTTGGGTCTAATTTAAAGTAGAAAAAATACAGCAAATTAGTAACCACATTGAAAAAGGGGCAATGCCCTGCCCCTTCCCCAGGAAAAAACTTTGATTTTCTGTTAAATGCTTGAGAACAAGGGCAGAGGAAGCATTAACAAATGGCTCCACAAATTGTCTGGAAGTATAATTTCAACCCATCCACCACCAGTGGCTACAAAAGGGTCTGTAATTTATGGCTTTCTCTAAAAAAAAAAATCTAAATTGACAACTAATGCCCAGCTATATTATGCTTTTAAAATATTTGGTTATTTTGCATTTACAAAGTTGCAAATACATTGGTAGTGATTTTCTCTCATAAATTAAGAAGGCTGAGCATAAAGATAAACATACCTATTGTGCACAATAAAAGCAGGGCGCAAAACCAGGATTTGCTTTCACTTCTCCAGAATGAAAAGATTTCACAGTTGAATATAGGACCATATTGCCTACAGAGTTCCATGTAATTGCTTTACTTATGACACAGAAATCTAATTCTGCTTCCATGCAATTTAACAGATTTATGGAAAGCCAGATGTTAGCAATTATGGAAACCAACATTATTCATATTCTCAGTAATACAGACCTGTTTGCTCTGCACAAAGCCAACTTAATCTATTATACATATCCCAAGGCATCCAACAGGAAGAGGCACCCTATTTACATATTGCAACTGTTGTTTTCTGCTGAGCAAACACAAAGTTGTTCACCCATGAGACTTACCCAAATCATCAGACAGGCCTCCCAATGACAAACAGGCAATGAAAGAAAAATTAGACGAAGTATTTGAGTATTTCGTACTCAAATATATTATCATTAGAATGTACTTGTTTTTCTTATTGTAAATAATGGCTGGCTGTGATCTCTCTGTGTTTCTTCTTATAAATTCATTATTTAAATGCTTCATGCTCGAATGAAATTTTTTTTCAATGAAATTCCATGGCTAAGCTTGCATTAGAACTAATTTTCTTGCATTAACATTTTCACAATTTCTGAAAGCTGTTATTATTGTACTCAGTTTTGCTCTTTTAAACAATCTAGTTGTGCCAAGTCAATCTGCTTTCATCTTTGATGTGAGGTTTTTAGGTTACTTGGGCATGTAAGAAAATATAATTCAGAGATATTTATATCAGCAGCAATCAAATCAATCCCAACCTAGCCGCAATTTTCCTACCCTTCAAGCCAAATGGCTCTGCAGAAGTTTTAATAGCATAACCACTGTATTAGTACTTGCCTCAGGAGCTAATACTTCTACAAGTTGATTTCAGAAATCAAAGGAAACATTTTACCAACAGTTTGGTAACAGGTCAAAGGAGTGAACTTTTTCATTACTCCATATTCCTCTTTCTTGAATAACTTTTACAGCACATCTAGTCTTATTTTCAAACTCAAAACAGGTGATGTGTCAGAAAACAAAAGTTTACCTAGGGTTTGAATATACAGCTGTGTGTATGTGTTCCTACCTGGAAATCATTATGAGTGGCTCAGAAATGAGAAGAGAGCTTGGGGGTTTATTAATGACAGACAAACTAGAGCACAGATCCCTCTCCAATAGCTAAAGCAGTATTGCTTTTTTTACAGTGGCAGAGACAAAATTATGGGGGGAAATATACACACTACACATTAGCAAAATAAGTAAAATAATCAAGTAGCAAATCTGAAGTCTGATGTAACTTGCAAAATAAAAGGCTAATGAAACTTTAACCTGCACAATAAATTTCAAATCCAGGCTAAGAGGTCGCAGCCATGCTCTATCATGTGCTGGCCATACTACACTTGGATAATGTGTTCCCTTTAGCACACAGACTGTGAAGAATGAGGTTAACACAGAACACATCAGAAGAGATCCATTAGCGTGATGAGGGGCTCAAACTCATCTCACTTTGGCAAAACAGAAGATGTTCAGCCTGAAAAGACAAAGACTAAAGGAAGAGATAAGTGAGCAATAGCTTCATCTATTTGAGATGCTACTTGTATCTTTTAGGAAGAATTTTCAATACCCCTTTAGCATTAACTATTCCAGCCCCAAACCTTTCCTGAGTCAGGAAGAAAACCTTTCCTATGGTGTTCCCTTGTTTGGTGTATAATTTTCTTACTCTGCAATGAATCTTCCCCTTTCTTTTAATTAAGGAGACTCTCTCTTTTGACAAAGGAAAAATATAACAGTTTTGGTTCACTATTTCCTTGATCCAGATTTTATTTCCTAGTATCTACAATTAGCAACTATCCCCATTACTCATTTTCATTCTCCCCTGAATGTGTGCAAGCTTCCATGGGACCCTCTTCTCGAAGGCTAAATCTTGAAGTCTCTCATAACCACTAGTTTGCAAAATCATCACCCTTGCTTAAAAAGTATTATAACAAATATTGTTATTGATTATTTCAGTCTAAGAGCTCTCTCTGTGACCCTTCTGGAATATAATATTGCCCTCTTCATCCTATTACCTCTTCATTATTTAGTCACTAGTACTCATCAGTGAATAAATGAATTCCCTGCATATTTATTTAACATCTACTCTATGCCAGATACATTGCTAAGTGCTGGGGATACAATGGGCAAATAAGCCAGATATGGTCCTGTTAAGTATTGACTTTATAATTATCTCTCATTTAAAAAAATTATTTGTATATCCTAAGTTTCCATGTCTGGTTCTTGTTTCTCTTTCTCCTTAGTGGAAGAAGTATAGCATACCAATTGAAAGCTTAACCTTTGTAATCCAGAAACTGTGGATACCAGTTTGCCTGGCACTAAGGGAGTTCCTGAGATAGCTGACTTAGCGCTAAAACTGAGAAAGTTCCAGCCACATAGGGACAAGTGAGTCAGCTCTGTCCCAGTTCATCCCTGCAATTTATTAGTTGTATGACTCTAAAAATTTACCTAACATCTCTGAGTCTTGATCCCATTATGTAGAAAAATGTAGATAAAAATATACCCCATAGAATCATTTGGGTAAATATATAATGATATGCTTGTCATGTAATAATGCTCAAAAATGATTAGTCACTATTATTGTTGGTCTTGTTCCTATTGTTTCTATAATTTTTCTCTCATACATTTAATCTCATTTAATGAATTTCACTCTCCCATCTCTTCAGGACAGATACTCAAACATACTCAAATCTGCACCACCACTCCTGATCTCTTATGATGCAGCCAGCCCACACATTCATCGATTTGCCAAGGATTTCCACGTGAATTCTGAATTCTCACATGAATTCACATGGTTTTGATTAGTACATTGGCTAGCCATACCCAGAAATGTTAACATTAAAAGCTTTCTCTGAGCCTTAATCTGATGTTAAGTGAAACAAGTTGAAAAACATAATTTTCTTACACTCCATGAACTTGCTTTGGTCACTAATTACATTTTATTCATAGGATGTACAAATTTAGGTGTTTTACTGTAGACGAAGAAACGTTTCTTCTAAATTAATCAAGTTGGTTTACTTTCTGCCATGAACAAGTCATACTTCTTTAACCAGTGATTAAATCTGCTTAAAATCAATACAGTTCTGACCAGCAGAGAGAATAAATAAAAAAATCCATAAATATGGTTTAAACAGAGTTTTACTGCACAGAGGCTACAGTATTGATGTCAACAACCCACGATTTATATGTTTTTATATATCTGCTTATGAGTAGGAGGGTGGTTTGTATTATTGCTGCAGTCTACTAAATGACTAATAGCCGGCTATACACATTGTATTGTTATAGCCATTGTAATGTTTAATGTCTTTAACAAAATTTCATCCTTTGCTGAAAAGAATTACTTTCCCTGCATTTTAATTTTATGCTGCCTATGTCGGCTTTAAGTTTTCTTGTATGCTTAGCTGTAAGCATTCTATCTTTTCTATCTTCCTTACCCATTCATGTTTGTAAGATTCTGGTCTTATCTTTGTGTCTCTCATAGCAGCTTTTGCAGTGTCTTTCACCTAATAAGAAATGCATAAACATTTGTTAAGTTTAGATTTGGTGGAGCTGTGGTTGAAAAAGAACCCTTGCTTTTGGATGGCCTCAGGCTTCTCTTCGGTAAAATTTAGGAGCTAAATAAAATGTTTCCTAAGATCTTGTCCATTTCCAATTTGATATGATTACTTTTCACCTCTGTAAGGCTGAGCTTGTAATTCAAGTGTTAGAATATGAGTGGTGACAGAAGAAGAGCAGGTTAGAGGTGAAGGAAAGAACTAGCCTTGGGATAACAAATGCATTTCTTAGAATTAAACAGTTCTCTTGGACATTCCATAATCATTGAAACATTTTTGCTCTCCCTTAATGAGTATTTGCAAGCAAGTGCCAATGAGAGGAAGCAACAAAGGAAGAAGTATGTTTTTCCTGTCTGCACTGAAGCCTTGGCAATGTAATCCTCGGTGACAAATACACATGGGGAATCCAGCCAAGGTGAAAACCAAAACTCACTCTATTTTGACAGATCATTCTCTCAAGCAAGATGTCAGATGAGGAATTATTTCTTCTCTCTTCTGTGCCAAGGGAAGGTCTTAGGCACAGGGAGGTTACAAAGTAATTTCATTCATTACAAGAAGCATCCTGCAATTTACACAGAAGTCAAAGGTCTAAAAACATTGTCAATACAGCAATTCTCAAACCAGGTCTTAATGTTAAACAAAGGAGGGTCAGATTACAGGAGCTAAGAATTCCAGGTCCTTTCATGCATATTATTTATTATTTCCTTTCACTGCCCTGTGTATTGTAGTTCCAAACTTCTAAGGGGAAGTCAAGGCTTTTCCAAAAACTATGCCCTAGTAGGGGAGTTAAGACATTGATCAAGGACAGTAATTTGAACCACCATTCTAAGAAGGGCAGCATCTGCAGAGAAGAAAAACAAGCTAATTAATGAAGCTTTATTTGATCTCATGGTGTCTTTTCTTGGAAGATTTTATCCCTTTGAATCTTGATCCTCTCTTCATATTTCTTCTATAAAATGCTAAACAAACAACTGGTTCGGTAAAACAGCTCTGGGGCTGCCCCCTAATTTGAAAGGAAGATTCTCTGAAAAGATCTATAAGGCTTTTGTGGGGACAAGGGAAAAGGAAGCACAGAGTAGGAGACTTGAGTCCATTGCTCTAGACTTTGGAGGATCAAATTCTCTTTATTTTAAATTTGTCTTTTTTTCTGTGTTTCTTACCCTAAGGGAGGTAAAATCATATAAGCCAAAACTAAGTTGGTTTCCATGGAAAACCAAAGTAGGCCACTAACAAAGATCCTATCCATGACTGAACACTAGTCAGACTCCTCTGAGCAGACTCTCTGACAAATGATTTTGTCCACCCCATTCACCAACCTTCATTAAAAGACTCAAACAAACACTAACATTTTTTCTAATGACTCAAGGTCACATCACTAGGATGGGAATTCCAAACCCCATAAGTTTCTGCCTGGAAAAGGTAAAGGCTGCCAAAATAATTTACTGTTCGTTTCAGCCAACACTTGAAAATAGGACCCCTCTCCTAGTCTCTGTGGAGGAGTTGAGTCTGACTTCCCTAAGTGCCACTTAACAAATCCAGATGGGTTTCACGGGAAAAACCTACCTTTTCAGCTTTTTGTAAGTTCCACTTTCCTGACTCACGTTCAAGCCCCTGCCTCACTCTTTTTCTACTCTTTTATTCACCCTCTAAAACACCCAGTCATTTCTGCACAAATTGAAGTTCATTTCTGTTTACATGGAAATCTTTCATATTACATTTTCAAAATCTTTAATACTGCTGGTATCTTTAATGCCACTCAGGGTGCCAGATTACAAATAAAAAGATTCTGGCAGTTCAACCCTGGTTGAGCCCAGCTTATTAGGATAAATTGCAGATGGGGGCCAATGTACTCATTAATAAGAAAAATAATTGCTCTGAGAGTCTCTTTATAAATTCACTTTTCAGCAAATGTTGATTTGCTGTGTCAGACGCCATTCTAGGAATTGGGAATATGACAGCAAGTAAAACAGACACAATTCATGCTCTTGGAAGGTTAAGACAATGGGGGAAACAAACAACAGATTCATGTATCTTTCATGTATCTTCCTCAAGAACCTGCAGATGGTTTGCTATCCTGGCCACCCTAGGTACTTTTATTGAGTTATGATTAATTAACACATTTTGATATAACAGAGATTTGTCTTTTTGTTATGCATAACAATACCTTAGTAAACTCTTATACATTATACTCTTGAGAGTTTTCAAAATCGTTTCAAATTCATGATCTAATTTGTCCTTGCAAAATACTCAGAATGTTTGTATCAACATCATTACCACTTAACCAAACTGAGGGTCACTTAAATGATCACTGCTTGTCAAACATTTCTACCAAAGTTATCTCCATGGCAAAAAGAGTGAACGCTCACTTGGAATCTTGGATATTCATAAACCCTGTTATGTATTAGTATAAAATATATTTGAAGTTTTATATTTCTATTTTAAAAATTATTTGTCTTCCAGTTAATAATATAGTCAGGATTGTTTATATAGAAATCATATTTTCCTGAAACCATGGAGTATAATAAAATTCCTCTCCTGCTTTTGTATTATCTTGTATGCAGCAGCATGCTTTTAGCAATGCTCAGACCCCAGTGTAAGAGGTATAGAAAGAATAACAAAGCGTCAAGTAACTTGCCCAGGGCCGGCCACACAACTAGAAAGTTTTTGTCAGGACACAAATGCAGGCATCTTAACTTAAAGCCGGGCTTGTCCCACCTCATAACCAATGGTTGACTCCCAGTTCTGTAGAATACAAACACAGTAACCTTATGCAAAGACTAGATTGGTAAATCTCTGATATGGTTTGGCTCTGTGTCCCTACCCAAATCTCGCCTTGTAGCTCCCATAATTCCCACATGTTGTGGGAGATAAATGAATCCTGGGGGTGGTTTCCCCCATACTGTTCTCATGGTAGTGAATAGGTCTCACAAGAACCGATGGTTTTATAAGGGGTTTCCGCTTTCACTTCTCTCTCATTCTCTCTCTCACCTATTGAGAGGTAAGATGTGCCTTCTGCCTTCCACCATGATTTTGAGGCCTCCCCAGCCATGTGGAACTGTGAGTTCTCCATTAAACCTCTGTCTTTTGGAATTGCCCCAGTCTCGGGTATGTCTTTATCAGCAGTGTGAAAACAAACTAATACAATCTCCAACATGACAACCTATACATTGATTCTCCAAATATTAACGATACTTAATATTTATAAAAGGCAATAATAAAATGATTAAATCATGCCTCTATCTAAAAACCATTACAATTTGTTGGAGTAGATAGACTCTTTGCCATTTACCCCATAATGCCACACATTCACTCCTCTGCATTTCCACTACCTGGACCGTTTATTACAATGGCATCATACTGTTTGCTCTGCCATGGTCCCTTCCTCAAAGAGAAGCTAAATGAATAGTTTGATAATGCTACTCTCATTATCTTGAGGATTTTTTTTAGCAGGAAAATGATCCAGTTTCTATTGCACCATCATTGTATATTTTGGAATTGGTAGAAACTTGTATTTGAATCCATCTCTTACTTACATGTGTCCCCAAACAGTTTTAGGCAGTCAGTTTTACAATTTCTCAGCTGAGAAATTGTTACTCACTACGTGGCAATGAGAAAATTCAGACCTCACTATTCTTCAGTTTGTCTATAAAGCAGCAAGTCATACCAAACTTGAAGGTTCATTATGAGAATTTTAGGACAAATTTAACACATAGTGGTTGCTTGATAATGATTATGTTCAATAGCTGGCTAATTCTGAGGGCCTCACTTTTTCAGAAGAAAGTCATTTTGAAGCAAAAGGAACAGCAGAAACAGGTGCAGAAAATCACATTGATACATTTATGATAGAGTATCTGAAATTTTATGGGAAGTATTACTACATTTGTATAATTATATGTCATATTAAAAATTGTGACTTCTTTACAAATGATCACATTTTCACAACAATATTACATAACACTGATACTATGAAATAAAATTCAAAACTTGCAACTCCTCAGCTTAGAACACACTACCCTTCACAATCTGGTCTCCACCTCTATTGCAAGGCTGTGGTCTAATTATTCCAGTGTAGATGAAGCACATGCTTCATCTACACTGGAAATCTCGCCATCCTTGGAACACAATTAGATTCCTTTCATGACCACATCTATAATCAGGCTGCTATCACGTCCTGGAATACATCTCTTAATGAGTATTTCGCCTGGACAAAATCCTTCTCATTCAATAGACCTCGTGCAAATATATTTTCTGTGAAAGATTACAGTATACATTGCCATCCCCAAATATCCCCACTCCATGAGAAGTTAGTCGCTTTTTTCTTAGAGTCTTTTATTTTTTACTGATTTATGATCTAGCTGGTCCACAATACAACCTCCCCAAATCCTTGTCCACTTCCACTGTCCCCACTCCAGACTGGAAAGACTGTGTCATATTCCTCTCTGTATGCCTAAGACTTAGTACAGGAACTAACACTGACCAGACCCTCTCAATGAATGCTCCTTTAACAAATGACTAGTGATTTTATGCTGACGCTGCTTTAATTGGTCTGAGTACTACAGTTTAATATTCCCTGATCATAAACCCACAGGTAAATATTTCACAGCAGCTTGAGTAATCTCAGGGTAAGAACAAAAAACTATTCAATATTCATTTCAAAGAAATTGTAGATAATTGTATTAGTTCATTTTCATGCCACTAATAAAGAAATACCTGAAACTGGGTAATTTACAAAGAAAAGAGGTTTAATTGGCTCACAGTTCCGCATGGCTGGGGAGGCCTCAAAATCATGGCGAAGGCAAAGGAAGAGCCAAGGCACCTCTTACATGGTGGCAGGCAATAGAGTGTGTGCAGGGGAACTGCCCTTTATAAAACCATCAGATCTTGTGAGACTGATTCTATATCATGAGAGCAGCCGAGAAAACCCTCCCCCATGATTCAGTTACCTCCCACTGGTTCCCTCCCATGACACATGGGGATTATGGAAGCTACAATTCAAGATGAGATTTGGGTGGGGACATTGCCAAATCATATCAATGATGATCTCTGAACTGCTGCTTAAACATGATCTTTGGCTCTAACACATTCAAGCCAGGAGTTTCTGCAATGAAACAATTGCTCACACTGAGCCTCAAAAAGGCAGGAAGCTGAAACTACATGGAATTCAATATCAAGGAGTGCTCAGAAACTCAGAAAGGAAAGCAATGAATCTCCCCTGAGACTGAATTATAAATCTTCAAGAAGAAAATACTTATAAATTAAATCAGAGTCAGAATGGTAACTCGAAACATTGAGGCTGGATCCTGGTATTTCAACAGTGGTTCTCACATCCCAGGAAAAACTATGGTTCCATTTCCTCCAGAAGATGTAGGCACAGATGTATACATAAGCTTGCATACAGTTTGTTTCAGAGTGTTCTGAGGGCTTTCAGTGAAAACCCCAAGGCAGTATTTTTGAAATTCAGTGAACTTCAGAATCAACCAATGAGAGTGCTCATTAAAACACAGATAACTAGGCCCTTCCCCACAGAGCTGCTGATTCAGAAGGTCTAGAGAGTGTGGTATAGAATTTGCAATTCTAACAAGTTCCCAGGCAACTCCCATGATGCTGGTCTGAGGATCATACTTCTAAAATTACTGCCTGAAGCTACAAGAGGCACTGAGTTCACAGGAAGTAATATGATCTGAGGAAAACCTATTTTTTAGAAATGCCCCCTCTCATTCTGTTTTCACTCAGTTGAGACTGCCAGCTATTCAGGAAGAAAGAAAAAAGACATTTAAAACTTACGAAGAACAATTTGCATACAAACTTCAAGGTCTTGTTCAGAAAACTAAAAAGCTTCTCCTGTTGCTTGTTTTCCAAAAAATGTCAGGTTCACAATGAAGAACCGACCCTAAAACCACAACCACACTACAAAGCACCTTTTTAGGGGAACATACTAATCTTTTCCTTGTGTATTACCCAACTCTTACTCTTAAAGTTCCAGCTCTCCAGTAAAGCCTCAAAGTCCCCAACCCATGTCTTCCTTTCTCAGCACTCCCACCAGGCCAATTCACAGAATACAAAATTGTCATCCAGCACTTGTGAAATCCTGCTTCACAATCCTTTTTTATCCCCAAGGGCTTCTGGGACTTTGAGGTCCTGTCGTCTGAGACATCACATAACCAACTCTTTAGTTTAGCAGAGTGGAAAGCAACCTCGTAAATGTCATTTTAAAAAATAGAGATTAGCTTGACAATGTGGAAAGAAGACCAAATGTCTATGTAAAAAAGAAATATGTTTGTCAAAAACATTATGACTGGGAACATTTAACTTAGGGACCAACCAGCTATACCTCAATAAACCACTAGAATGTCACTCAATAATTAACAGTTGTTTTGAGTAATTCACATTTTTAATGACCATATTTTAAAAAAGTAATAGACAAATAGACATATATTGGAAGGATATCCTTACACCAAAGTTAAGATAGTAGAAACATTCTGATAGTTATAGACCAAGTAGTGTATGCAATCATTTTTTGCCACAGAACTGAAAAAAAAAAAAAAACTCATCTGAAACAGCTCATTATTCAATGACACTGAGTAAATAAGGTTTTCTATAAATTCCTAGAATAGGAATTTATATTCTCAACTTTTCAATTAGTGTGTTTTGTAATAATAGAAATCAAATCCATAAGATGCCCAGGAGAGGAAAGGGTTATATGACCAAATATATTTAGAGCATTCATAATATAAAATACAAGCTCTTTGTCCATTAAATAGAGGTCATAAATATTTCTACCTGGTGGAGTTGTTTTGAGGATAAAGTGAGTAAAGAAATGTCAAGCTCTTAGAAGAGTACCTAGAACATGAAGCAATTAATCTTACATATTAATACTTACTTTTATTTATTATTATACCTATAAAATACCTAAACCCTTCCATCCTTCAAGTCGAATCAGCCCCAAGAATTCTGTTATGACCGTTCTTGGATATTCTCTAATCACTTTCTTCCCTAATTACCTATATATTTTATAGCATTGACCCCATATTTTAAAGTATAACCTATATCAGAAGGCTATTGGTTGTTTTATGTATGCTGATTATTTTTGTCTTCAACATGGAATTTAAAAGTCCCTATGGTATAAATTCTCTGCATCCTACCTACCACCTAGCTTAGTGCTAAAACCACTGTAGGATATTTTTAAGGATATAATACTTATAATAACATCCCAATACTTGTGAAGGTTTTTGTAAGTAGTTTTTAATTTTTCTCCTTATCATTATTGCCCATGTGAACTTCACCTGAACTAGAATTGCAATTCCCCCGGCTCCCCATATGCCTGCAATGCTTCATGTCATGGTCCAAAGTTGTAGTTTTTTTCTTTTTCTTTATGATTAGGAAGATATTCAAAAGATGGTGAATGAAAAGATAATAAACAGGCTCGGAATGGCTTACAGGACAGACCCTACTGCTAGTCTGAGGTTCTGTTAGACTAACTCCCAGTAATGTTTAGAAACTCCTAGAAAGTACACATAGAAAACAATTTACAGGCTTGCTCTGTCAGCCCAGCTAGGCTGTGGGTAACCAATGAACCTTGGGTTCATGCCTGAGTCTAGTGTAATGCACTCTATTCTGATGTTACTTTGTGAAGTGATTATCATCAAAATGGAGGAGGTGCACTTCCCAGAGAAGTCTCTAAAATGTATCCAATTCAGCCCACATGCTAAATAGCTCCAGGCTTATCTATCTATGGCAGGACTCAAAAAGGAGCAGGCAAGCTTCCAGACGGTCTGATGAGATTCATTTCTCACCTGATTTATCATCTGCAACTGTGTGTCCACTGTAAGGTCCTTTCTGGGGGACCCAGAAGATCTTTTCTATTAGATATTGCAAGATGTTCTTAACCTCTCCATTCTGCACCCTGATAATGCTGATCCTTTTCCATATCCATTCCATACTGAGGTTGTGTCTGGGTCTTGGTCTCTCTGTCCATCTGAAACTTTTAATTACATGTAGCGATTTTGTGTCATGCAACTGAGGCCCTCTGATTCCCAAAATCATGCTTGCATTTACTTCATATTGATTCCTTACGGTTCCATGGTTAAGTGGCATCTGCTTTAAGCAACATTCTTCAATAATACAGAATTTCGTACTTTGATAAAACTGTGTGTACAGCTGTTTGGAAACAACAATTTTGAAGTAATGAGACCACACTAAATATTATCAAAGAAAGGTGGCATGCTATTTAGCCAAAAATTATCTTATGTGTAGGGTGGGTCTTATTGTTTAGCATAGAGACAAAATCTATGGGTGTCCTGGGATTAGTGTCTATGCCTTGTCTCTTAAACTTTCTTAGTCTGAAATACCCTGGTCCACTAAGGTGCTTTTTCACCCTAACATGTCTCTTCCCTGGAATAGAAAAAACAGCACACTTGAGACTTTACTTCTCAACGATTACGAATGCAACCTCCTTTTAAATTAGAATAATGTATATACTCATGTTTCCCATTTTGCTCTGACTGCCAGGATATTTATGAACATCTTTGATAACTATCATTGGTTAATATAATTTCCTGATTTTTCAAATATTTGTATTTTAAATAACTCTTGAACATGTGATCTTTGTATATATTATTCTAACTGCTTTTAAGAGGCAGTGCATAATAAATAAATAAGTACATTTAAAAAAGTGGTTTACATTCAGGACATAGGCGTGGGCAAGGACTTCATGTCTAAAACACCAAAAGCAATGGCAACAAAAGCCAAAATTGACAAATGGGATCTAATTAAACTAAAGAGCTTCTGCACAGCAAAAGAAACTACCATCAGAGTGAACAGGCAACCTACAGAATGGGAGAAAATTTTTGCAACCTACTCATCTGACAAAGGGCTAATATCCAGAATCTACAATGAACTCAAACATATTTACAAGAAAAAAACAAACAACCCCATCAAAAAGTGGGCAAAGGACATGAACAGACACTTCTCAAAAGAAGACATTTATGCAGCCAAAAAACACATGAAGAAATGCTCATCATCACTGGCCATCAGAGAAATGCAAATCAAAACCACAGTGAGATACCATCTCACACCAGTTAGAATGGCCATCATTAAAAAGTCAGGAAACAACAGGTGCTGGAGAGGATGTGGAGAAATAGGAACACTTTTACACTGTTGGTGGGACTGTAAACTAGTTCAACCATTGTGGAAGTCAGTGTGGCGATTCCTCAGGGATCTAGAACTAGAAATACCATTTGACCCAGCCATCCCATTACTGGGTATATACCCAAAGGAATATAAATCATGCTGCTATAAAGACACATGCACACGTATGTTTATTGCGGCACTATTCACAATAGCAAAGACTTGGAACCAACCCAAATGTCCAACAACGATAGACTGGATTAAGAAAATGTGGCACATATACACCATGGAATACTATGCAGCCATAAAAAAGGATGAGTTCATATCCTTTGTAGAGACATGGATGAAACTGGAAAACATCATTCTCAGTAAACTATCGCAAGGACAAAAAACCAAACACCACATGTTCTCACTCATAGGTGGGAATTGAACAATGAGAACTCATGGACACAGGAAGGGGAACATCACACTCTGGGGACTGTTGCGGGGTTGGGGGAGTGGGGAGGGACAGCATTAGGAGATATACCTAATGCTAAATGACGAGTTAATGGGTGCAGGAAATCAACGTGGCACATGGATACATATGTAACAAACCTGCACATTGTGCACATGTACCCTAAAACCTAAAGTATAAACAAAAAAAAAAAAGTGGTTTAAAAATATGCCTATCATTTTCTCATTCTCTTTATCCCCCACCCTTTCTTTCCTTTTTCTTCTCTGGATTTACATCACCAGAAATGCAAAGAAGGTAATGACATCAGTGGATATCCTACTAGTAGTATTATCAAGGCTGAGGTGCTTTCAGATTAACCGTCAAAAACATGTTGCTTAGTTATCCTGCCCATGGCTCAGAAGGATGGCCCCAGAACACATCCCTCGAGTCCAGTGAATAAAATAAGTCTCTAGTGCTCATCACACAGAGAGAATATTGTTAACTATCCATCTGAGTCTCACCTGTTTTCTCTCATGCTCCCTTTTTTTTTTTTTGTATTTTCGATCTCCAACTGCTCTGGCTAACATCTCCTCTACCTATGAGGCCATCACTGTTCTCCTCCCTTACAGAAAGCAGTACAGTGTGAACATATTAAGAACAGAAGCTTTGGGATCAAACACACCTGGATTATGGCTTCTGTGTGCCATTTATCAGCTGTGGAATTTGGGACGAGTTCTCTTTATCCTCGAGCTCACATTTTCTTCACCTTTACAATGGGGATAGTAAGAGGGCTTTCCTCCTATGGTCATTGTGAAATTAAATTAGAAAATACATGAAATTTCCTGGTTCTATGTCTAGCACATCATTAGTTGTTCACTTAATGAAAATAACATCTATTGACTGCTTAAAACCTAAGTACTGAATGCTTCTTTCCCTTGTTTGCTCACTTAATTGTCACGATTACTCCACAGCAACCCCTATGAGGTTGATGCTTTTGTAAATTGCTGAGAGCAGTGTCTGGCACAGAGTAAAACTCTCAATAAATGTTATCTCTTATTAGTATTACTGTTATTGTTTTCATGTGACAGGTGAGGGAACTGAGGTGGAGCGAGGTTAAATGTTGACTATTATATAATACTTGTCAGGAAATTTGCATATAAAAACACATATTAGAAAAAGTTCCATTGTAAGTATTATTTTAATCAATGCACACTAAGAAAACTAAGGCTTTGAAAGGTTAAATATCTTTCTAAATGCTGCTCAGCTAGAAAGAGGCCAATTTCGGACTGAATCTAGGCTTAATGTCCTTAAAACCTGCCCCTCCATTATATCACAGTATTGCCTGCTAAGGCTTCATAGCTCCCCTCCTCTTCAGTGAGGTTTGTCACTAAGAGCATTTTTACAGACAGAGCACCTCCAGGTTCTACCCCTTTTTATCTCCACTCCTATGAAAAACAGGCACTGAGCAGAAGCAGTCAAAGCAAAATCATTCTTAGGCCATTTCAATTATTCCTGACACATCCACCAGATAAAATGGAAATTTCTTTCCCAAGGGATTTCAGTGGAACATTTTCGGTTGTTCGTTTCATATTGCTTTGCATGGTGACCATGGTTTCTTTCAGCAGTACTCTGAGAAGTAAATCCTCACTGTGTCATTTACAGTGGCCTGAGAGCAGGCTCCAGAGTCTAGGAAACTGCTTCACCAAGTTAAGTGCTATAAAGGAGATGATAATGGGAGGCCAACAGGTATTCAGTCCCATAAGAATAGCTGTATGTCATCTTGGAGTGTGTCTCCAGCAGCAACATGGCCTTTCTTGTGAATGAAACATTTTATATGATAGGTAAAAATAACACAACCAATACAATTTAATTCAATATTAATTGATAGCAATGTATCAAAAAAGACCTAAATTGTACTGTAGGTGATTGATAAAGATGTAATTAAGAACACAAGTCTAATCTGCTAAATTCTATAAAAGAATGGCAAATAAATGGCTATGAAGACAAGAGGGGAGAAATTTTTATTGTTATTATTAGAAGAACTGAATGGCAGTAGTTCTCTACATTGGCCAAATCGTCTCTCTAATAATCACTTGTAGTCTTTTTTTTAAATGACTTCATGAAATAAGCCAGTGATATGGTTTGGATTTGTGTCTCCACCCAAAGCTCATGTCAAATTGTAATCTCCAGTGTTGGAGGAGGGGCCTGGTGGGATGTGATTCAATCATGGGAGTAGATGTTCCCCTGGCTGTTCTCATGATAGTGAGTGAGTTCTCATGAGATCTGGTTGTTGAAAAGTACATAGCACCTCCCCCCTTCACTCTCTTCCTCCAGCTTCAGCCATGTAGGACATGCCTGGTTCCCCTTTACCTTCCACCATGATTGTAAGTTTCCTGAGGCCTCCCCAGCCATGCTTCCTGTACAGCCTATAGAACCATGAACCAGTTAAACCTCTTTTCTTTATAAATTACCCAGTCTCAGGAAGTTTTTTTTTTTTTTTGAGACGGAGTCTCGCTCTGTCGCCCAGGCTGGAGTGCAGTGGCGCATCTCGGCTCACTGCAAGCTCCGCCTCCCGGGTTCACGCCATTCTCCTGCCTCAGCCTCTCCCAGTAGCTGGGACTACAGGCGCCCACCACCACGCCCGGCTAATTTTTTTTGTATTTTTAGTAGAGACGGGGTTTCATCGTGGTCTCGATCTCCTGACCTCGTGATCCGCCCGCCTCGGCCTCCCAAAGTGCTGGGATTACAAGCGTGAGCCACCGCGCCCGGCCAGGAAGTTCTTTATAGTAGTGTGAGAACAGACTAATAGAGCCAGGCACCGAAAGGTAAATATTTCATGTTCTCACTCATGTGTAGGAGCTAAAAAAAATTGATTTGATGGAGGTAGGGAAAATGATCAATACCAGAGACTGGGAAGGGTGTGCAGGTTGGGGAATGGGTGTTAAAGAGAGGTTGGTCAATGGATACAAACATACAGTTAGATAGAAGGAGTAAGTTACAATGTTTGATAGCAGAGTAGGGTGATTATAGTTAACAACAATGTACTATATATTTCAAAATAGCTGGAAGACAGGACTCGTATTGTTTCCAACACATAGAAATGATAAATACTCAAGGTGATAGACACCTCAAATACCCTGACTTGATCACTACACATTCTGTGGTTGTAACAAAATATCACATGTACCCCATAAATATGCAAAAATATTATGAATTTATAAAAAATACACTTAAACAAATTTTAGAAAATGGTATCAATGTAGGTCCCACACCAGACCAACTGAATATGAATCTTCAGGATGTGTGATGTCCCATCACAGGCATTTTTAAAAAGCTACTGATACGGACAGGAGACAGGGAAATACTGGGTAGAAGAGGGCAGCTCCCTGGCAAAGGCCCCACCCTCAAGTCTGGTAAACCCATGGCCCTAAATGGGAACAGGGATTCCTGTTTTTGCACCCAAAAGTTGCCTTTTGGCCCACCACACCCTATCGGTATCCTGTACCCAGGATCCTGTACACCCTGTGGGGTATCTATGGGTATCCTGTACCCATAGAAACCCCAAACCCCAGGCTCCACAAGCAGATGAGCAAACAGAAGAGCAGCAGAGGAGAGAAGAGAAGGAGCATCTGAATATCAGAAGGAGTTTGGCTGAGGACACTCAGAGAGGATTGTCTGGCTGCTGGACAGTTAAACTCCAGGGGCAGATCATCTTCCTGGTCCATCCCCTTTCCAGCTCCCCATCCATCCCACTAAGAGCCACCTCCACCACTCAATAAAATCCCACGTTCACCATCCTTCAAGTCCATGTGTGATCTGATTTTTCCTGGACACCAGACAAGAGCTTGAGATACAGAAAGCTGTCACACTGGCCCTCTGTCCTTGTGAAAAGGCAGAGAGTCCAATGAGCCATTTACTGCCTGTGGACAGCAAAGCTAACAGAACATACTGTAACACACACCTACTTGGGCTTTAGGAATTTCAGGCACCCATCCCTAGATAGTGGGGCCAGAGCCCAAAAGTGCTTGCCTCAGCTCCTGCACATCTGTGTACTCCCCCTCCCGTAAGGGGTTTGGGAGCACATGGCAGGTGATCAGACAAGCCACATCTTTGTCACAAGTCCTACTAAGGGGGTCAGGGAACTCTCCCGTTTCACTACTCCAATGAATCTACCATGACACAGTTTTGAGAATCCATGCTTTACAGAGTAAGACTTCATCAGGATTTTAACTAATGGAAATGGGGCTATGGGGATAGTCAGGGAAATGCACAAAAGAAACGGAGTAGAGGAAAGAGAATGTAGGATTTAGGAAGAGCAGAATAAGGATTTGAATAGGCTCCAGTATCCATGCAAAGTATATGAGAGAACAAAGGAAAATAAAGTTTCATTTGTGGGAGCAATATTGTGGAAACTGATTGACATTCCAAGGAGTCTGAATCTTATTTTTAAAATATGCAAAGTACTGCTGTTTATACATGCCATTGTTAATTATATATTAGTTCTTCTCATTTCTAAATGACCCAGATAACTATGCCTAGATAAAAGAGCAATTGCTCACAACTTCTATATTAAAACTGAGAATCACTGACTCCTACCACTGCATCAAAACACAGAGTGCACTGTACCCTACAGTGCCAACAAATCACTGTCATTATCTTCTTCTGCAAATATTAATTTACAAATTTTTGTGTACTATTTTCTCCTGGCATTACAAAGATATACAAGCTAAAGACAGACAGACAAAGAGGGAGAGACAGACAGAAGAGACCAACTCTGATAAGCTCTTCAAGAATAGTGATTCTATCTGCCTCTGCAATACTAAGACTGGTCATTTCTTCAGTCATATGTTACACTTTAAGAGAAAAAGGCAAATCTTCAACATTTTTTTCTCATAAAACAAGAAATCTTGCAAGCATGCTGTTCTTTATGATATCAATATTATTCAAGGCTTACAGTAATGGATAAAATCAGTAGTGAAGGTGCTATTATCCTCATCTGACAAAAAGTGACATAGAGTGACATGAGACTATTCTTCTAAAAGCCTGAACTGATACATTTTAGATGATAACATATGCCATTGTCTGAAGAAAAAAACATAGCTGAGTACATGTTACAAGGCACTTTTGAAAAAAATTGTAAGGGTTATTTTAGATGCTGATATTTCTTTTAAATGTAAGCATTAGTGGTTGGTATTATTTAGGGTGTATTCAGATGTGCTCATTTTCAGTGCCATTAAGCTATGTTATTAAGATCCAGAATATGTCAGGTCATTAATCCCTCAAGAACAGACATCTTAACTTGTTCATAACTATATTCCCAGAAGACTCAAGGCAGTGCTGGTATGATGGTTGTTCTCAATAAACATTTTTTTAAATAAAAGACTCATGGTTTTGTGATATTTAACATCTCAAGTCATGCACCACAATCTACACAACACAACTAGTTATATCAAACAAAATAGAAAATAAATCTGACTTGATACAGTTTTGAACATCCATGCCTTCAATCATTTGACATATATGCATTGAATGCCTTCTCTTTGACTATATTATCTTATGGGCTGCGAGTACAGTAGTAAAAGGCAAACAAAGTCTCTGCCCTCAAACAGCTTGTTTGAGGCAAGAGAATATTACACACATGTGCATGTGAATACAAATGCTAAAAAGATATAAAAGAGAGTATTATAACAAAGTGAGTAGGGAAGGATTATTTCAGAGAAAAGTCAGGGAGGGTCTCCATGAAGAAGCAACATTTGTCTGAGACCTAATAACATGGCAGCCATACAACAAGAGAGGTGTTGAGAGCTCCAGACAGAGAACAGTAAAGGCAAAGGCCCTGAAATTGGAATGAGCTTTTTGTCATGTTCAAGGCATGAAAAGATCAAAAAGCCTTATATATATAGGAAATGAGTCCAAGAAGCAGGAAGGAACAATATCATCTAAAACCATGAAGGCCGTATAAAGTTAGAAATTTATTTTACACTCATTGGGAGGGCATTAGAAGGCCATAATAAGAAAGTGTATCTGACTTACATATTTGTTTGTCCAAGAAATATTCTGAACCAACAGAGTACTCCCAACTACCACAGAAATAACTAAGTGAGGGTCAGATTTCTGTCCTGATGAAGGATCATTTACAAATATTTTCCCAAAAGTGTGGAAATGAAAAGAAATTCAGACTATTACCCAAATTAAAAATGCCACTAATCCAAACGACTCCAACTCCAAGGAGTCCAGTTCACTGACATTTTCCTTTGCAAAACAGGGATCAGGTTGTAGATGAAGAAAGAGGCTCCTTGAGAGTGCAGGAATTTTGCCGCCTCCTTCAGACATGTCACTCAGCATGTTAGAGAGAAATGAGCACCAGGACAGGTGCCAGGGACATTTATGAGGGTGATAGGGCTCTACAGGTAACATCAAAACAAGAGGCATAAACTGAAACTGTTCCTAGATGTTCTCTTGACCTAGGTCTGATCCTCAACTTGTATCCAAACCAGTTATGTGGCTGGGAATGAGGTGTCACCTTTCTGAGAGTAAGTTTCTTTATTGATCACACGATATGATTGAATTTTCACATTTATTAAACAACCACCAAAGGGCCTCACTGAAGAAACAAGAAAAAAGCCCATTTGCTGCTAATAGTCTAGTCAGAGAGCAAATATATTGCACAAGTGAAGCTACTGAAACATACACCAAGAAAAAAGATCTAGAGTTAGCAGAAGAGAGGAGTGACAAGTCTTTGGAAGGCATCAAATAATACTTCATGGGGACTTGGTGAAACATGAGCTAAATTTAGGAAAACGAAATTCATATGTGAATCATCATGTTTCATCCTAGCCAGAGGGACAGCGTATATAAAGGCAGAGAAGTGTGCCAATTATAAAATTGGTTTAGCTATATTGAATACACATAGACACAAGATAGGAACAAAAGATACTGAGGACTGCCTGAGGAGGGAAGAAAGGGGAAGGATATGGTTTGGAAGGCTACCTATTGTGTACTATGCTCACTACCTTGGTGACAGGATCATCTGTACGCCAAGCCTCAGCAATGTACAGTTTACCTATGGAGGAAACCTGCACATGAATCCCTTGAACTTAAAAGTAGAAAAAATAAAAAAATAAAATTGATTTAACTAGCTGGTCTCTAAGGTCCTTTGTGCACCAAAAAATCGAAGACTCTCCCCTTTTAATGATGTCAGATATTATCTGTAAAAATTAAAATTTTCTTTTAGCCACCATTCTTAATGTCATATGTTAATATTCTATCTTCATTCCTCAACAATAGCCATTTGACCTGTTCCTATTCATATAACTTTGATTTAAAATGAGCTGCATATGTACACAAGTACCTGGCAGTATGTAAAGGAAAAGAAATATGAACAGAGTATGGGGTAGAATGCTGAATACACAGTGACATTTAAAATAATATCTAACATTTCTTGAACACTTAACAGATATTAACTCAATTATCACAACACTCATCTCAATAAGATATAAACATTATTTCTATTTTACAGATGAGATAGCTGAAATACAGACTGGATAAAAATGTACCCATGGTAAATGACTTAGAAGCAGCAGAGCTAGAATTTGACTGCCAACATCTGGCCCAAAAGTCTATAATTTTAGTAACTATACTGCATGCCTCTCAGCAATAATGTCAAGACTATGGGGGATAATTCATGCCACATGGCCATTGTTCTGTAATTCATCTTTGCTTTACATCAACATCAGTGGAGAAGTTGAAAAAATACTGACTATATCTCAGCAGCAGCATTTAGAAAAAAAAAAAAATACCCTAAGCAGGGAAAACAAATTTTCAAAATCAAATTCCCACTTTCTAATTCAGCAAGCTGAACTTTGGGAACCCAAGGTCAGAATGCTTGCCCCCTAGGTTGGTCCAAATCAGCATTAAGAATTCAACTGAGGTGACACAACATGAAAGAATTGGATTGGCTAAGGTTCTCATGGAAACAATTATGTTTTTGATCAGTTGTTTGGATTTCTTGAAAGTTGTAAGGTCTTGAAGGTGAATAACTCCATCTGCTAATTTCCCGTGTTCAGTATTTAACAGAACCACAAGGAGAGACCCAATAAAGCAGACTTTTCAAGAGACGATGGTAGTGGTAATAGCAACAATAATGTTAATGCAACTACATCATATGTGTGCATCAATTCAAATCTTGCAATTTTTAAATAGGTGGTATTCTTGTTTAATCTTAATATATGTATATTGTTATCCTCATTTTTACATATACACAGATGAAGGATTAGAGACTATAGTGACTCTCGCAGTATAAGAGATGAGATTCAAACTAAACTTTCTTAATTTAAATCCAGTATCCAGTATTATTTAATATTTCCTCATCTCTACAGTTGCCTCCCAAACTGTCAAAAATTTCAGCAAGTCATCACGGTTTTCCTTAGAAAGAATTAAGAAGACTAAGGTTTTCCTTTGAAGAATAAAGCCTTAACATACAGACCCAGGTTTTGTTCTTCTGTCACAGTTCCTATATAAAAATTCTAGCACCCCACCTTGCATGATCCCTGGCCTAATCCCTGAATTGTAAAGGGAGAAAATTTGAAAACTGATGTGTTTAACCAATGAATGGTCATATTTTAACACGGGGAACTGAACAGAGTACCAAAGCAAGCTGCACCTCCTGCAAAGGTCCGAGTGTTTGGAGGGCATGCCTGAAAGCTGCTTACCAATACAGGACTCCCCGGACAGTGAATAGGTCCCATCGTCATGAAAACCGCTTCTGCACTCACAGTGGTACCACCCTGGCAGGTTAACGCAGCGGGAATGGTTGTGGCACTCAATGATTCCCTCTGAACATTCATCAATATCTGCCTCAGAGAAAAACACAAGCCCACCAGGATATTAATTTCTTTTGACACTAACCTTTCAGGAAATGCCTAAAACATGCTCATGTCAACATATCAATTAAAACTGTTTAGTCACCTACAACGAAAGTCACCGGAAGAACCAAATCCCATGTTTTCCAGAATTCAAACAAATTGAAAGCTTCATTCTTGGATGTTTTCTCTCATATTGAACAATGAATGAGAGTTTATGGTCACAAAAAAATCCTAACTCAAAAGCTGTGTTGTCTCTGAATAACTAAGAACTAAGTTGAGGGTGTTTTGCACAGTTTTGGTATTGGCTGTATATGACTTTTTTGGATTAAAAATTTCTAAATTGGCAATTCCAGATTTTATTGTGTGTCCTTTGAAAATGTTTATGAACAAATAAGTTCAGGACACTCTGGATTAAATATTATTAGACTGATTTTTTAAATGACAGCCCCAGAGACTTGTCATAATTATATGCCCCGCAAAGCTTTGAGATAAGATTGATAAAATGCACTGTTTCCCAGATTTATTTAGCTAATAATTACCTTTTCTTGGGATATCTTTAATATCTCGCAAAACTAGTGTTGTGGGGAACACAGTTTGGGAACTATTGTTCTATTTCTCTTAAAACTATGAATTGATTATGCTAGTCCATCAGAGATTCTCATTCTTCATTCATTCTTGAGGAAAGGAAGTCTCCTAGGCTTTTTTTGTTTATTTATTTGTTTGTTTTTCTCTAGGCTCTGGCTTTTTAGAATCATCAAATACCTGGTTCATGTATAGATTTTCTAGCACAAAGGCTTGCCTCTGCCCTGAAGGAGATTGACACCATTGCAGAAAATAGAGTTGCCAATTGTTAAACCAGGTTCAGTTCATTCTTACAGAATTTCTCCAAGTAATTATTTCTTAGAATGTAGCTACTGCTGCCTGGGAATCTTCTTTGACTTCTCTTGGAAATATCTGAAATATGGGACTTGGGTGAATATAAATTTAATTAACATTGGAATCGAACCCATAATGAACAAAATGTACTTTGCAATTTCTTTTAATAGGGCCCTGTTAGAGGCATCAGTTCAGGGGCAATCAGCTACCATTGGTTCTATTATCTTGACAAGTCCTGTGTTGTGCACCAGGCTGTTAATTTAGTTTGAAACTGGATACTCTCATCTCAAGGCATTCTGGCCAAGTAAAGAGAGAAAAGATATAGTTCCTCATACTGTGCAACTCCAACTCAACGATCACCTTCTTCTTCTGTAGCACATATTGTTCAGCTCATAAAATCTTTTCACATACATCATCCCTTAGACTTCTAAATGCCCTCTGTCCCTAGGGCCTAATATTTGTATAGGATCTTCAGATATTGCAGTTAGGCTGTGTGTGTTTATTATAAATTCCCAGAAAATAAATTTCCAGTCACCATGTAGATTGTCATACCTCAAATTTTACAGGTCCAGGTTCTCTGAGACATATGTTGGATCACTAAAAACTTGAAAACTTCAAGTAGAGAAATGACTAAGGGCTGTGGCTCCTGGAGGGAAAGGGCTTATTCTAAATGACAGAATCAGCCCACTGCTTTTTGAATACCAGGCAACAAGAGACACACATATAAACAGAAGGCTTATTATAGAGATGACTTCTCTATGTTAGGCTGAAGGATAACTCTCTCTAACAAAGCAGCAACCAATTCTACCTCTGATATTTATTTCCAAAGCTCTCAGAAAAACCAGTCATGATTAACACAGACCCTGTTGCTGACAGGCTGTGGACAATACTTTAGGTAATAGCCATGGTTAGCGTTTGGGAAATCAGGAGATACACAAATAGAAGCATCTCAACCAAAGCAATCATATGTCCTGGTTTGCCTGGAAAAGTCCTAGTTTACATCTACTTCCCTTTTACTCTCAAAACACCTGAGTTTGGAGGATAAATTATCTGATCAAATAGAGTAACTCCTTCAGCCCTAAATTCAATAGAACATTTCTAGGAAGAACAGAAGTGGTGAATGATGTGCAAATACTTTTTCAATTCACAGATATTTCTATTCCCAAAATGAAATAATAAGGAGTTTCCATGATTCAGCAGGGCAGAACTTATCTGTATAGCACAGGAGTCTTTCAAAAGCAGTGAAGACAATCAGACAGTTACACATCTACAACTTTCCCAGGGACGCTAGGGAATCCCTGGCTTGCATGGGAAATGAGGAAGTAGTGGAGAAGCCCATTTTGCCTGACAACTGTACTTTTCACAGACGATTCCAGAAACTCACTGGAAATAATCAATCAGGTTCACATCACATGCTGGTGCCTAGGCTGCACATTTCTGTTCTCTGTGCAAGGTCTATAATTAAAGCCATAAAATTCATTTTTATGTACCATATTGTACTTGAGAGGGGCTCACGTTTTCACTGTGTTCCTAAAACTGGCTTTCTTCTGTGTAGGTAGTCAACAGTAGTATATAAAGCAACCATCACAGACCCAAATATAGAAAACACTTGGAGGCTTTTCAGCAACACTTCAGGGAATTTACAAATTATAAATGATGGTTTCTTCCCAAGCTAGGCTGTGGCTGCCTTTGTCCTCAGAGGCAAAGATTTGTTTCTCCCAGTCAGCACTCCCTACAGGCAAACAAACAAGACAGAAGCTCTGGGAATGGGGTCTCTCTGAGTTCAGTACGGAATCAACTCTCATTCAAGAAATTCTGATAAATTACAGTGAGCCTGGCTGCACTCACAATGTGTCAACCATCCCAAAGGAAACAAACAAAAAGTCACCTTTCCTCCTACAGAAAGTCCTAAAATCTTGTTTAAATCTCAGTTTAATCCAGCATAGAGCTGAAAATGTGAACAAGGAAACAAGAGAAGCTGGGGGATTGTTGAGTGAGATACTATGGAGTATTCATTTCTGTATCCTCAGAGTCAAATGTCAACAACACAATAACTAACATATTGCCTGGGTCACATAGCTTACAAATGGTGAAATGTAGTTCAAAACTAGCTAGAACTAGTATTTGTCACAACTATCATACCTTGTTGACAAATCAGGAAAGGATTATTTACATAAAGATAATACATTTATTCAGTTCTGTAAATATCTGTTGAGCTAAAAATATGCACAAGGATTATTTTAGTGTTGTGTTCAATGCAAAGATGGATGAAATATGACTCCAAGAATCCAGGAGCTCATAATCAAAGGGAAGAACTATATACGTATATGTGTGAGTGTGTTTGTGTTTCGTATTTCATACTAATAGTTACAGTTTCAAACAACCACCAATATCACCAGCTCCCTCCCCTAGTAACTCGGTATCTGTACACACATCCATTTTAGTACTTATCTTGTCTTATCACAGTCTTTCCTTTTTGTGTCTATCACTCAAATGAAAATTTTCCAAGAAAACAGATAATATTTTATGCAGGTTTACCTTGCTAGTGATACCTAGAAGTGGGAATACCAAGCAATTTGAAAGTGCCCAATACAAGTCCATGGGAATGAATGTATGAAAAAATAAATGACTGGTAGATTGAATGAAAGGAAAAATTAACAAAGGCTATAATGGAGATTTGAAATACCCCAAGATTTCCTGGTGTTCGCAAATCACAAAACTACAATGTCAATTCATAAAACTAAACAAAAAGTAAATTTAATATTTATATGTTATTTTCCTCTAAAAGACATCATGTAGTTTCTATTTAATACTTTGCTTCTACCTCTAATCTTTAGATATTTTAAGTGAGCAAAATAGGTAACAAGTTATAATTGCAATGGTGTTATAAGGAGTAATTTTAATCATGGTTATAATTATAATAATAACAATTTCTATAATTGTTGCAGTGAAAAGTCCTATCTGTGCCATGAATCTTTCATTTACAATGAGAAACAGACAAATACCCAAGGTTTGTTTTCATAAAATGTATCCTAAGCAATACATTTAATCCAATTTGGGGCATATGGTGAATTTTCTATAGAAAGCAATTTGCAAACAAATCCTTGAATTCCTGTAAAATCCATCTCTTGAGCTGGATGGATCTCTTCCTCCATCTAATCTCTTTCCTACTGGATTTGCAATTTGACAATTTATAAAACCAGTAAAGGTTTTCTCAAAGCTTATTTTCAAAGAGGTACTTTCATATTTCATACTAATAGTTAAAGCTTGCAGTGAAGTAATTGCTCAGGTTGTGGATGGATTATACCTTTTCTAAGAGTTTTTAGGGTGATATTGAGTCATGAGGAAAACTTTTGATATTTTCATTCAACAAAAGTTTATTGAGCACCCACCATGCGCTAGTACATTTGTCCCATATACTAAGCACTGTATCATATCCTCTGATACAGAGATAGAGAGATAAGGCCTCTGACCTCCAGATACATAGAGTCTAGGGGGCAAATAGAACGTAAAAGAAAAATAAACTGTTGTTATAAATATAGACTTTAGAGACAAACATGACTTCAAAGTCCTCCTCAGTAATGCACTAATTATTTAGATTTTGCAAGTCTTTGTTTTCTCATCTGTAGGTTGAGAATGATAAAATCAAACATTATGTGACTGTTAAACAAAAAAAGACTCTCAAGCACAGTCTGGATATTAACTTTGGACTAACTATTACTGCTATAAAACAGAAGATAGAATAAAGTTGATTCTGAAAATAAAAATATAATAATATCAACTTGCAATCAGGAAACTGGTTAGGACTAAGAGATTACTTCTGGATCTTTAAAAATATTCATTTGGATTTTGAGACAAGTATAACCTTGTTAAGCATTCAGGAATAGAATCTATAAATCTATAATACATGCCTCATAAAGACTTAGATTCTCTTGGTCACCAAAAAACTTCACATAAGTTTAAGGAAGTAGAATCAGCAACATAAATTGTCACAAGTACAGCAAACACAAACCTGCTTATTTTCTGCTATTTGCTGAATGCCAGAATTGTACTGAACATAACATTCAAAGACCCTGAGGCAGAAACAGGCTAGTTCTTCTATCTCTTGTTTTTCTTGGGTTCTTAGGGATGTGCCTGGAGCATGCTTCCTTTGGAGATATGTAAGGCCATGTGGCTGAGCTCTAGTTACAGAGTTAGAAGTGACATAATTTCAATATGGTTCATAAAAATGCCTAATATGATCCTCCAGAATATTTCTACCTGCTCACTACAGGCCAATTTCCAGGAAAACCTTGGAAATCACGTATTGAAAATAGTACAACATTTTTCTTACTGGCTTCCTGCAAGGCTATGTAGACCAGGGCCCTTCCACAGACCTGAAACTGTCATGGGCTATTTAGATATTTCTATTTTATTGAGCCATTACTGTTTGGAGTTGCTTTTTCTTGCTAGCCAGCATTTCCTAATTATTATGAGAGACCCTTTTCCATATTCAGGGAAAAGACTGTGCTCAGGTTAGAACTCATACTGATGCAATATCTAAAAATAAAAACAGAAACAAGCAAACAAGGAAAAAACCCAGCACTAATCACAGATTATGTAGGCAGCTAAAGGAGTGGAAGAAGTTTTATGCTGAAAGTCAAGAGTCAAGATAACACATAAAACAGGACAAAGCTTTGTAGTTAGATATATTTGAGTTTGAATTCTGGTTCTGTTACTTCCCAGCTATATGACTTTGACTTTGAGCTAGTTATTTATCTTTTTTGAGCTTCACTTTCTTTGGCTTTTAAATGATAACATCACTGTCTTAGTCCATTCTGTGTTGCTGTGACAGAATACCTGAGATTGAGTAATTTATAAAGAAAAAAGGTTTATTTTGCTCATGATTCTAGTGACTGAAAAGTCCAAGATTAGGTAGCTGCATTTGGTGGGGGTCTCAGGCTGCTTCAAGTCATGGTGGAAAAAAAAAGCAGGGGGTGGGTATGTGCAAAGAAATCACATGGCAAGAGAGGAAACAAGAGAGAGAAACTGACGAACCAGACTCCATAGGAGCTAATCGATTCCTGCCAGAGAGAACTCATTCACCGTCACGGGAGGGCATTACTCTGTGCATGAGGGCTATGCCTCCATGACCCAAACATCTACTCGGCCCCACCTCTAACACTCCACACTGGAGATCAAAATGAACATGAATTTTGGTGGGAACAAATCACATCTAAATCACAGCAATTACCTATCTCATAATGCTGTTGTTTTAAAGATTGAATGAGATCAATCTAAAAACTACAAATCCAGGTAGACATTCATTAATTGTTATGTAAGTTATAATCCCCACATTCCAAGACAGTCCAAATCTCCAGGCTTCAATTCCTTATATGTAAAATGAAAGGACTGTACATTTGTGGCCTCTATTAGTGTGATGGTTAATATTGAGTGTCAATTTGATTAGATTGAAAGATGCAAAGTATTGTTCCTGGATGTGTCTGTGAGGGTGTTGCCAAAGGAGATTAAGATTTGAGTCAACAGACTGGGAGAGGCAGACCCACCCTCAATCTGGGTGAGCACCATCTAATCAGCTTTCAGAGCAGCTAGGATAAAAGCAGGCAGAGGAACCTGGAAGGACTAGACTGGCCTGAGTCTTCTGGCCTCCATCTTTCTCCTGTGCTGGATGCTTCCTGCCCTCAAATATCAGACTCCAAGCTCTTCAGCTTTTGGACTCTTGGACTTACACCAGAGATTTGCCAGGGACTCTCAGGGTTTCAGCCATAGGCTGAAGGCTATACTATCAACTTCCCTACTTTTGAGGTTTTGAGACTTGGACTGGCTTCCTGGCTCCTCAGCTTGCAGATGGCCTATTGTGGGACTTTAGCTTGTGATCAAGTGAGTCAATTCTCCTAATAAACTCCCATTCATATATTCATCTATACTATTAGTTCTGTCCCTTTAGAGAACCCTGACTAATACAGATTTTGGTACTGAGAGTGGGGTGCTGCTCTAAAAGTGCCCAGAAATGTGGAAATTATTTTGGAACTGGTAACAGGCAGATGTTGTAACACTTTGGAGGGCTCAAAAGAAGATAGGAAAATGTGGGAAAGTTTGGAACTTGCTAGAGACTTGGAGTGCTCAGAAGACAAGAAGATATGGGAAAGTTCGACACTTCCTAGAGACTGATTAAAGGGCTTTGACCAAAATGCTGATAGTGATATGGATACTAAAGTCCAGGCTGAGGTGGTCTCAGATGCAGATTAGGAACTTTTGGGAACTGGATTAAAGGTCACTTTTGCTATACAAAGAGACTGGCAGCATTTTTGCCCCTGCCCTAGAGATCTGTGGAACTTTGAACTTGAGAGAGATGATTTAGGGTATCTGGTGGAAGAAATTTCTCAGCAACAAAGTATTCAAGAGGAAGCAGAGCATAAAAGTTTGAAAAATTTGCAGCCTAATGGTGCAGTAGAAAAGAAGACCCCATTTTCTGGGGAGAAATTCAAGCAGGCAGCAGAAATTTGCATAAGTAATGAGGAGCTAAATGCTAATCACCAAGAGAATGAGGAAAATGTTTCTGGGGCATGTCAGAGACCTTCCCAGCAGCTCCTCCCATCACAGGCCTGGAGGCCTAGGAGGGAAAAGTGGTTTTTGGGGCTGAGTCCAGGGCCCCTCTGCTGTGTGCAGCTTCGGGACTTGGTGCCCTGCATCCCAGCTGCTGTATCCCAGGCTAAAAGGGGCCAATGCATAGCTGAGGCCGTGGTTTCAGAGGGGGCAAGCTCTAAGCCTTAACAGCTTCAACATAGTGTTGAGCCCTTGGGTGCCCAGAAGTCAAGAATTGAGGTTTGGGAACCATCGCTTAGATTTCAGAGGATGTATGGAAATGCCTGGATGTCCAAGTAGAAATTTGCTACAGGGGCAGAGCCTTCATGGAGAACCTCTGCTAGGGCAGTACAGAAGGAAAATGTGGGATTGGAGCCCCTACACAGAGTCCCCACTGAGGCACTGCCTAGTAGAGCTAGCTGTGAGAAGAGGGCCACCATCCTCCAGACCCTAGAATGGTAGATCCACTGACAGCTTGTACCACACACCTGCAAAAGTTGCAGACACTCAATGCCAGCCCTTGAAAGCAACCAGTGGAGAGGGGTGTACCCTGCAAAGCCACAGTGGCGGAGTTGTCCAAGGCTGTGGGAACCCATTTCTTCCATCAGTGTGACCTGGATGTGAGACATAGAGTCAAAGGAGATTATTTTGGACCTTTAAGATTTAATTACTGCCTCATTGGATTTCAGACTTGCGTGGGGCCTGTCGTCTCTTTGTTTTGGCCATTTCTCCCATATTAGTGTATTTACCCACTACCTGTACCCCCACTGTATCTAGGAAGTAAGTAACTTGCTTTGGATTTTACCGACTCATAGGTAGAAGAGGCTTGCCTTGTGTCAGATGAGACTTTGGACTTTAGACTTCTGAGTTAATGCTGAAATGAGTTAAGACTTTGGGGGACTGTTGGAAAGGCATGATTGGTTTTGAAATGTGAGAACATGAGATTTGGGAGGGGTCAGGGCAGAATGATAGGGGCAGAAATCTCACCTTGCATTGTAATAATCCCCATGTATCAAGGGTGGGGCCAGGTGGAGATAATAGAATCACGGAGTCAGTTTTACCATATTGTTCTTGTGGTAGTGAATAAGTCTCATGAGATCTGATGGTTTTATAAATGGGAGTTCCCCTGCACAAGCTCTCTTGTCTTCACCATGTGAGACTTGACTTTTCTTCTCATTCACCTTCCGCCATGATTGTGAGGCCTCCCCAGCCATGTGGAACTGTGAGTCAATTAAACCTCTTTCCTTTCTAAATTACCCAGTCTCAGGTATGTCTTTATTAGCAGCATGAGAAGAAACAAAAACAGCTACTTTTAATACTCTAGAATACGGGAGAGCTTAGCTTTGGGCTCATAGCTTCTTCTGCTGCTAACCAGCTGAATGACTGCTAAAAGGTTTAAGTAACCTCTTTGTACCTCATGTTCTTCATTAGGCAAATGGCAATTTAAAAAATACGAATTTTGTCTGCCTCACAAACAAGCTCCAATAAGGTATGAAAAATCTCTGCAAAGTCAATTGATTGTCTCATAAAATATCTGGTGATGTGATTATTGCTGTTTCTTCTTTGTAAGTCCTTATTAGTAACTAGTTTTTATGTATTAATCTGAAAGGTACCTGCTATTAACAATGATGTCAATAGTATTGACAATATAACTCTCTGACTTTCTTCAGTGACTTTGCACAAAATAATCCATTTCTTCCTGGATATGGCCATCTAATTTTATCTCTGAAGCCTTTCTGTCTTTTCTCTAACAAACTGTGCTCAAATTCTTCCTAAAAGAACCCATCTGTTAACATTTCAACTCTCACCTTTATTCTGGAAACTCTCTGATCTAGATCTCTAAGCTGACCTCTAACACAAATTCAGAAATGCATTTACTATTAACTATGGATTTGCAAATCTCAGATGTCTCTTCATTTCAAACTTATTCTGTCCAAAGCTTTACATGACATATGTGTTTCTATGTACCAAATTCATTTTCCTCCCCAGCACTCCTTCCTCACTGTCATTCCTCATAACCAATGAACAAAACTATTGAAATTTGACTGCTATGAACCTTGAAGATTTTAAAAACATGGAACTAAATCTTATTCACTCCAAGCCTGAAAATCCTATGATTCTGTGATTTTTAAAAATATCCTGCTCCTCTAGTAATTACAAATGATTCTTATTGTAAAAATCTCCTACCGGGCATTCAAAGCATAAATAATTGACCTCACTTTGACTATCAATTTGCCCTTATTTCTCAAAATTCTTCATCATAAAACCTTTGCACTCTCTGGAGTGGTTGCTTTACGTACCCACCTATTCCATACTCCATTGAATTTGAGACTTCCCGCCCTGCAAGTGATTGTTTTAAAATTAAAATCCAAGCATAAATCTTAATTCCACCAAGAAGTCCTCTTTCTTTTCTCTAAATTCCTATAGTGTTTAACAGTTCTAACACCCCATTTAATTCTGACATACATTCTATTTTAGAATATTCTATGATTCTTACAGTTTCTCTCTCTATTAAACAGGAAGAATTTTTGAACTTCCGTCTATTAATAATTTACTATGTGTCAGATTCTCTGACAAGTGCTTTATATTCACAACTCCATTTGATCTTCAGAATGCCACTGAGATCATTTGAATTGCTCTAATTTTACTGAAAATGGAGGCGTACATGTTTAAATAATATACCCATGGTAAAACATCTGGAAAGTGACAGAGTGGGGATTTAAACCAAGGTCTACTTAACTCCCAAATAATACATTTAATCATTGTACTATACAGCCTCTTGTACACTTGGGGGAATACATAGGACTTTGAAGAAACTATTAAAAATATGTTCAAAATGTAAAGAAAAAACATACTGAGTTGAATAGTGGACAGATTTCTGCTACCAACCAAGGTAGAGTAGCAGGGACTGAATTTGTTGTCTCATCTGAAACAAACAGGAACAAATGCATACATATACATACATGTATGTACATATGTTTTCATATATATATATACACACACACACATATGAAAAAAGAGTTTTCAAGATACTGGAAATTAGGTAACTAAGAAAGTGATCCCCAAGAGACATAAAACAAATTATAAGAGTGCTACAAGTATCCTAGTTTACTACCTTGAGAGAGGTCTAGGCCATGGTAGAAGGAAGAAAATGCATGAGGAGCCTAGTGAACTACCTGGTTTGAGGATACAAAGAAGGAAATATAGGAAGACCAACGCAAACAGAGGTTATAAAGCAGAGTATTGGAGAGGAGATAGCTGAACAGAGAGGTAATTTTGAAGTTCTGCAGAGAATACTAGTCAGGTAATCAGCAAAGTGCTAATCAGAAAATAAGTGTGATGAAATTATCCAAAGCTGAAGAAAGACCACACAAATGTATTAGAGGTAATGAAGCCTGGTGCTTACACAGGAAGATGAACAGTGCATACTTCCAAAAAGCAGACTGGGGAATCTCATAAGGCATTGGATAATATTGGATCTACAATACAAAAAAAATAAATAAATAAATAAAAATAATGCAAAATAGTAGACCCAAACCCAACCATATCACTATTTACAATAAATGTATATTTATTAAACACTTAAAGGCAAAGATTATCAGACTAGTAAAAAGCAATACCCAATTTTTGCTGTATACAAACGATGTATTTTAGATACAAAAGCACAAACAGGTTAAACAAAGTATGGGGAAAGATATTCCATGCAGACATGAATGATAAGAAAACTAGAATAGCTATATTGGTTTCAGAAAAAAATAGGATTCGGCCGGGTGCAGTAGCTCAGGCTTGTAATCCCAGCATTTTGGGAGGCTAAGGCGGGCAGATCAGGAGGTCAGGAGATTGAGACCATCCTGGCTAACATGGTGAAACCCCCTGTCTACTAAAAATATACCAAAAAATTAGCCAGGCGTGGTGGTGGGCGCCTGTAGTCCCAGCTACTCGGGAGCCTGAAGTAGGAGAACGGTGTGAACCCGGGAGGCAGAGCTTGCATGCAGTGAGCCGAGATTAAGCCACTGCACTCCAGCCTGGGTGACACAGCGGGACCCGTCTCAAAAAAAAAAAAGAAAAAAACAGGATTCAAGATAAAGAAAATGTGCAAAGATAAAAAAGGCATTTCATAAAAAGAATGAATTGGCCAAGAAGATATAACACTCTTAAATATATAGATCTGAAAATTTTCTTTGTATAAGTTTATGGGGTACAAGTATAACTTTGTTACCTGGCTATATTGCATAGTGGAGAAGTCAGGGCTTCTAGTGTGTCCATCACGGGATGTACATGTACCCAGTAAGTAATTTCTCATCATCCACCTCCCCCCCACCCCCCACACCTTCAGAGTCTCCATTTACTATCATTTCACATTGTATGTTCATGTGTACACATTATGTAGCTCCCACTTACAAGTGAGAACATGTGGTATTTGTCTTTCTATGTCTAACTTGTTTAACTTAGGACAATGGCCTCCAGTTTCATCTATGTTGCTGCAAAAGATATGACTTCATTTTTTATGGCTGAATAGTATTCCATTGTGTATATCTAACACATTTTCTTTAATTACCTGTTGATGGACAGTTAGGTTGATTCCCTATTGTTATTATTGCGAATAGTACTTAAAAGATGATTGCAGGTTTTTTTTTTTTTTTTTTTTTGAGGCGGAGTCTCTCTCTGTCACCCAGGCTGGAGTGCAGTGGTGCGATCTCGGCTCACTGCAAGCTCCGCCTCCTGGGTTCATGCCATTCTCCTGCCTCAGCCTTCCCAGCAGCTGGGACTACAGGCAGGTATCTTTTTGATATAATGACTTTTTTCCTTTGGCCACAGCAGTGAAGAGACAGTCGGCAGAATGGAAGAAAATATTTGCAAGCCATGGATCTGACAGGAAACGAATATCCAGAATTTACAAGGAACACAGACAACCCAACAACTAATCAAACAATCTCACTAATAAGTAGGCAAAAGATATGAATATACATTTTTCAAAAGTAGACATATGAATGACCAAAAGTATATGAAAAAATGCTCATGGCTATTAATCATCAGAGAAATTCAAATTAAACCACAAGATATCATTTTACACCAATCAGAATGACTACTATTACAAAGACAAAAATTAACAAATGTTGGCAAGGATTCAGAGAAAAGGAACACTTATATACTGTTGATGGGAATGTAAATTAGAACAACCTCTATGAAAAACACTAGAACTAAAAATAAAACTACAATTTGATCCAGCAATTGATATATAATTTTTAATGGCAAAACTTCAAAACACATGAAACGATAAGAAAAGAACCAAAAAGAAAAAAACATACAAATCTAGAGATTTTAACTTCTATTTCAGTAATTGATACACCAAAAAAAATCACCAATATAGAAGACACGAACAATACTAACTGGCATTTCTTGAACATTATACCCAATCAGTTGTAGCATAAAAAGTTTTTACAAGTGCGTGTGGAATGTTGGCCAAGATTTAAAAAATCCTCGTTCATAAAACAATCCCCCCAAAATTCAAAAGCTTGAAATCTTACAGAGTGTGTTGTCTGGTCCCAAGAGAATTAAACAGATATCAAATCAAAATAAGATATTTAGAAAAGGTACAAATATTTGGAAATTACACCAGTTCCAAAAGCCAATGAATTAAAGAAGAAACTCCAAGGAAAACAAAATATTTGGGACTGAATGATATTATTAAACAACAGGTTACAATCTGTGGGAACCAGTTAAAGCAGGGCCTAGAAACAAATGTGTAGCTGTAATACTTATACTCAAAAGAGAGAAAAGTATAAAGCCATAAATTTAGATCTGTAAGAAACCAGTAAAAGTCAGGCACATAGATTTTTACCCTACATCTGGTCCTACCCACAGAGTAGGGTATGTGAGATAGGATTAGTACCAACATAAGGGCAACCATAGGACTCTATTGAACTGAAAGAAATATTTCTAAATTTGCCCTGAGGCAGAATAGCCAGATGCATTTATTTTTAAATTAGAACCAAATGAGAGACCAAAAAATGTTTCTGCACATCAAAACCAAAGGAAGGAGTTAAGGACAAAGGTTGGAGGAGTGGTCAGGGAATACAGATCTGGGAGAATGGAAAGGAGGTCAGCATGGGGTAAGGAGCAGGTGCATGGGGAGGGGCCGGGGCTGAGCACTTGAATGTTAAGCGGGTGCTGATGCACCTTTAGACACTGGGCCCTCTGTTGTAAGTGACACCTTAACCCTGCTTACCTCTCCTCTCACAAAGCAAACATACTGGCTCACAAAATGTACAAGTGTTGGGGCTCTAGACTCTATGGGATCCGTGCAACTAAGCAATATTATCAGGATTTAGGCTCCCTCTGTATCTCCACTCTTCTCATCATATTACCACCCCTATAAGCCAGAACCTCTTCATGTAATGGCCTCCAGATGTTCTAGGCAAACATCATTTTAAATCTGACAAAGGGAGAGATTCTTATCAATAGTATTGGCACAGATCTAGGATTTGATCCGCATTCATCTTGATTTGGTTACATGCTGAGTCCTGAAGTAGTTACTGGGATCATGTCTGGTTACCAGCCCACCCCTACAGCAAGAGGTAAAATCAGCACTACTTCAGATATCTTAAACTGAGAACTTAGAAGGGGTTGTTCCTCAGAAACTATTGGAATGCCCTTACTAGGATAGGAACTGAATTCTGGTGAGACAAAATCCACAGATGTCCCTTAGGCCTCTTTTTATGTCAGTCCTACAGCATATTGTGAGATGGATGTATTGGCGGAAGAAATCATGCTACTTTGACAGCGTGTGTTCCTTTGGAATGCTCCTCTGTCTAAAGGGTACCTTCCATATCTCTCTTCTCCTATTAGTGCCAGATCAAAGTTGTTGTTGTTGTTGTTGTTTTTCCCAAAGTGATTGATATGGGTATTTATTGTTGTCAAGAAGGTAAATTAAAAAGATGTCAATGTTACCTTATGAACTATGTATGAAAGATTCCTCTGAGGATTCTGGGAAAATAGCAGAGTAGTCAGCACCAGGAATCTCTCTCCAAACGTAGACTATAATTACACTGGCAGAATCTGCCTGATATAACAATTTTAGGACTCTGGAGTCTATCTGAAGGCTTGCAACTTCCAGGGGAGGCTTCCAGGTACGTTTTGGTCAATTTTAGCTGGTAGAGTGGTAGCGGCTGTGCATTCCCCATCCTCCATCCTGGGGGCAGGCACCATACAGATTTTGGCTTTCTGCTCTATCCTGAGTGATACACCCTCCACCTCCCACCCAATCACTTTCAATTAGAAGAACCTTGACTTGCTTGCATAAAGAGTATTGTCCTCTTAATCTAAAAAAAAAAAAAGCCTATCTCCTAGCCCAAGGGGTAAATCACTCTTGGTCTCAATCAGTAGTTCTCAAACAGTGGTCCTCAGACTAGCACCATTAAAATCAGCAGGAAACATATTATAAATGAAAATTATCTGGTCCCACACAATGTACTAAATTAGAAATTCTGGGGATAGAACCCAGTAGTCTGTATTTAAACAAGCTTGCCAGAATCATCTGAGGACTGTACTTTGAGAACCACATATCTATAATAATAATGGAATTTTCATACTTTTTCCCAGTGATTTGTCTAGATAAGGGCATGTGACCAAGTTCTTGCTAATGAGAAGTAAGGAGAAGCCTGCTGGAGATGGAGTGGCACTGGGGTTGACTTTCATGGTTAAATGACAGAATTCCTACTATGTTCATTCTGTGTAGTCAGCTGGCTGGAGGATGTGAGGACTAGAGAGATACAGCCTTCTTTAGTTTATGGGAAAAATTCCAATTAAATCACAGAAATACCAAACTAGGCCTTTGATGTCATTGAGCTTCTGAACCAACCCTGGAACTACATATTGCCAGATTTCATGTCATGAGAGAGAATTAAAGACTTTATTATTAAGTCACAATTACTTGAGTTTTCTATTACTTCCAGCCAAAATAAATTAAACCAATGGAATATTTTTATCTCTATTTTACAGATAAAAGAAACAAGTCTGAAAGATATTGAATAATTTCCATAAGGCAACATATCTAGTTACGTGGTACTCTAAGTTTAAGGCTTTTCTCTGAATACAAAACTTCATGAGGCTACTCTCCCTCTCAGTAGATCACACTGTCACTCCCACCAAACTACAAGCCTGGTGATGGCCAGGGAGCAAAAGGGACTATGTTTCACTTCTTCCCTTATGCCATTATATCTAATCCTTAGTTGCTTTGTGAACTTAAGAATTCTATTCTGAATGATGCTTTATTTTCTGGCTTAAAAGGAGGAATACAATTTGATTTTTAATTTATTCTTCATGATGTTAAACCTATCTCTTTAAAGACAGGTCCACATTTTTTACTCTGAGTATTCCAATAGTCTGCATTATTCATATTAGAGGTATTTATGCAGACGTGATCAATAAGATAATTCACCTCCAAATGAAACAAGGAGGCTTCAGCCCTGAATGAGAACTGAAGAATTTAAGTAAGGCAGTCCTTTGGAGAGCTTCACCATATTTCTGTCATCATCTGATTACACCCAGAGAAAAATTCTTTCATGTTGTGTAAAGGGCAGACAAGTAACCATCATAATGAAAAAGTTATTTTGAAAAAAAAAAAGCTTTTGTCAAATTCACAAAGTTTTATCATTGTGCTTCTGAAAGGGGGAAAATTAGCATCTTTTTTTTTTCTTCAGTGAGTTGGAGAAGAAGTTAAGATGAGAAAATTCAAGAACTCTTAACAGATAGAAGCACTAGGGTTTATGATTCCCAAAGAGCATTTATGCTGTTTTGTCTGCTTGTGGCTCCATAGCATCCTGGATGCACTTGGCTTGAAAATGTCTTTGCAGAACTCATGCTGCTCACCATGGATCCAGAGTCAGAGCTGGTCCCATGAAGAAGCATCTGCGACTTGAAAAGGTTGGAGCCGTGACCAAGTAACAAGTGGAAACAAAGGGGCTGAATCATTTCTCACTGAATAAACTTAACCATACATCTTGAAAAACCACTTTAGTATGTAGAGAAGAAAGACTGTTGAGAGGGTAGATTATGTGATGGAGATCAATCAGAAATGACTTAAAGGATAATGTCATTGCCCATGACCATTTGCTGTATATCCCTTTTTAGTGCCCATGGAAAAACAACAACTCTTTTCTATGGTGTGGGTTAGCCATAGTGATACTGGTTATGACTAAGAACGTCTAAATCCCACATGCTTAGAAATCATTGAATCATAGAGGCACAGAGGATTGACATGTCTGTACGCTACCATATTCAAGGTCATACATTCCAAAGATTACAGAATCCAGGCAAGCCATCTAAATGAGTGGTGTAGCCCAGGTGTTGGTAAACTAGAGAGCGTACATGTTCGCCCAAGGGGAGCAGCTATTATGTAGCTCCAAAAATGTTACCATGCCTTGCTGGAATCCCAGAAAAGATCATTACTGTACCCAGTCGAAGGTTTATTCACCTTCTGTCTAATTGGTTACAAGGTTGGTTTTATTTATTTGTTTGAAAATGTCATTTAGACCAACACTGTGCAGGGCAGGACACATAAAACACAGTTTTCATTGAACTTGAGCTTTCAGTTGCAAATTCTGAGCCCAAATTCTTCTACATGTAGAAAAGTTGAGGTCCCCATGAGAGAGGTGATTTGCCTAAGGTTTCCTAGGTAATGGGACAAATACTTAACAGCATATACCATGAAATAATTCAACAGCTGTTTAAAGAATACCAATGCCGGCTGGGCGCGGTAGCTCATGCCTGTAATCCTAGCACTTTGGGGGCCGAGGCAGGTGGATCACTTGAGGTCAGGAGTTCAAAACCAGCCTGGCCAACGTGGTGAAACCCCGTCTCTACTAAAAATACAAAAATTAGCCGGATGTGGTGGCAGGCGCCCTGGGAGGCTGAGGTAGGAGAATTGCTTGACCCTGGGAGGTGGAGGTTGCAGTGGGCTGAGATCATGCCACTGCACTTCAGCCTGGGCAACAGGGTGAGACTCCATCTCAAAAAAAAAAAAAAAGAATACCAATGCCAAATTGCTAGATACATTTAAAAGAAGTGTGTGTGTGTGTGTGTGTGTGTGTGTGTGTGTGTGTGTGTGTGATTGACAGACCATGTATACAACAGTGATCCTATAAGACTGTAACATATTTTTACTGTACCTTTTCTATCTTTAGATATGTTTAGGTATACAGATACTCACAATCACGTTACAATTGCCTATAGTATTCAGTACAGTAACATGCTGTATAGGCGTGTAGCTTAGGACCAATAGGCTGTACCACATAGCCTACGTGTGTAGTAGGCTAGACCATCTAGGTTTGTGTAAGTGTATGCTCTGATGTTTGCACAAGGATGAAATGGCCTAATGATGCATTTCTTAAAATGTATTCCTGTTGTTAAGCAATGGGTAACTACACATACACACACACACAAGATACACACACATGTGTACAGGCTTCTATCATCTAACATATGCCCACTCAAATATTGTGCTAGATGCTAAAATTATAAATAAGGAAGAGGATGAATAGTTTTTTCAATGCCTATTAAGTACTCAGATACTATGTTTTAGTCACCATGGCAACTCTGATAAGTACAACTTACTTTCTCCATTTTATAGATTAGAACACTAGGAGTATATGTCACCTTCCCAAGGCCACAGAATGGTCCGTGATGGACCTGGGATTCAGGTTCAGGTCTGTCTAATGCCAAACACTCTGTTCTTCTATAAGCAAAGTTGCCCCTTTCTTCCACCTTCTTCTGTGAGACCATAAGTAACCACACATGGCTTCTGCCCTCAGGGATCTCACAGTCTGCTGTGGGAGGCAGATGTAGAAACAAGTATGTCTCCAGGGGAAATGCAGTGTGAATAACCCTGAGAAGCAACGGCATTGCTGAGAAGACACCCAGGGCAGGCTCTACATGAAGCTACTCGTTCAGCTCATTAGAGCTTCATTTGCTCTACCTCCTCAACTTGTAGTGAGCAAAGTTCAGCTGCCAACTTCCTTCCTGCAATCTCTAGACAATGCTCTGGCTTCAAAATCAAAGTCAGATCATGGAGTCCTTAAGAGAGTCTTTTTGATGTGAAATGCTGTGCCTTGGAAGCTTAGCAGTAACAACTATCCCTTAGGGCAGGTGCAGCATGGAACCACAATGGATGTGCTATCATATACAATATCTTTATTGATCCTCACATTCCACAGTGAATTAGGCACTTTAAGGTTCAAATTCTCCCTTCAAACATTATGAAACTGAGGCCCAAAGAGAAAATGGCTCAAAGTGGAGAAGTCCAGATGGGGTCTTCTGCCTCTGAGCTCTGTGTTCTTTATAACATAATATGCTAGGTATTCAGGCACTGGGGGATGGAGAAGAAAGTTAGTGGCAGGTAGCAAGAGGAAGTTTCCCCAGAGAGAATTAGTTAAACATATTGCAGTGGGATTTGATTCTAGTTGATGATATCTGCTTCCTCTTCATCTGCTGAACCTTCACTTTTCCTACGTCTTTTTTCTTTCAGTAATTTTCAATAAGCTACTCCCATCTGTCCCCTCCTATCATTTTCCCATGGCTTATGTCAAAGACTGAGATTTTCAGAAAGAAGTAGAAACACAACAGTCAGAGAAGTCCATAGATTGTGTCTATTGAGGACCACGTCAAGGTCAGTACTGTAAAAATCATGCACATGTTTACATGTAATTAAAAGCAAATAGTAAAAGGGAATTATTAAGTACTTTGTGTCAACACAAAAGTGCCAAGAAATAGGAAAGTCATTTTCCGAGACTTTCGCAGTTTCTTCATTGCTTTACCCTCAATTTTACCACCTACCCGCCCTACCTGCAAGATATAAGAAACCCCTCTAAGAAGGATTCTATCACCCATTGCCATCGCTGTGACCATTAGTATCACCTACCCCACCCAACTCCGGGCTTCTCAATAATGACATTGGCAAAGGAACAAATACATTGGAAACCAGTCTTCAATAAAATAGGACAGGACTGTACACTCTAAAAGAATAGTTTCTCAATCCATAAGGCAGGGCTTTCTTGTCACAAAGAAAACTGTCCAAACCCCTGGGACAGATGTATTCCCACAGCCTTAGCATAGATGACCCAAACAGTCTGCCCCCTGGCCAGAAACAGCCCACATACATTATGTGATTTTGTTTGGCACAGGGAGAGCTATATTTAAATATTGAATCAGATGCCAACGTTAAGAATCTGGATGCCTGGCATCTCTAAAAAAAACAAAAAAGAGACTAATCTGGCAACCTTCAATTCATGTTGCCACATGGGTACAACTGGCGGAACGTGAGGAGCAGCTGCTGCCTTTAGGTGGCGCATGGACCCTCTGCTGCAGAGCAGTCCATATCTGGCTCACTTTACTCATACTTGACAGATTTAGAATTCTGAGTCTGTGACATCTGGCCTCATATTGACAAGGGCAACAAAATTTCTAAAGTCTTTGGTTGGCACACCTCTAACATTATAATTATGTTTAGCATGGAACTCCAATGTCTTCATTTTTATATGCCAAATATACACAAAATTTGGAATTAAAATTTATAAGGCAAATATTTTAAATCAACAATTTAAATTGACAATGTTAAATTGTTATCTGTTAATTTTACAAAACTAATGTATTATTCTGATATTTGTGAAATGATGGAATACGTTAGATTCTGAAAATCTCACTTTGAATTGTGTAACATTTTCTATGCTAACTAAATGACACTGCCAGGTCAATCGTTTGCAATCGAGTTGTTTTGAATTAAAGATTAATCAAGTTTTATGTTTTTGCTTTTGATAAGATAGCTGGAAATGCTAATATTTCAATACCAGGATTGGTATGCTCAGTCTGGGCACAATGCCTGGAATCCCACGCAGGAGTGGGTGTCCCATCATCACTCTAACATACTCACCAGGGGGCTCAGTCTCTAAGACACATATTTTGAGTCAAATTGAACCAAACTCAAGTTCTGGCTCTGTTCCTTAACTGGCTATGGAACCATGTATTTTATATTTCAGTTTCAGTTTCTTCATCACTAAAATAAGAGAAATAATCGCTATGTCTCCATGATACTTAAATTAGATAATGCCTGGAAGTTGATTATTGGTTTCAGATTTCAGAGTCCACGTTCAATACTTGACAACTTTTATTATCCTAAATCTTATTACTTTCATTCTACTTTAGCTTAGTTAATGAAACAACAATCTCTGACTCAGTTTCAAGCATGTCTTTGAGAAAACGAGGCCTATTTTATAGTTCCTCCTTTTCCATCTGTATGTAAATATATATACTTTAATTTGAAAAAGATACCTTTTCGTTAACGGAATCACAAATAATAGTTATTATAGTCTGGCAAAAGTATTTTTTTCTGATATCAAGCCACCAATGTGTCTCTCTCACACACACAGATGTACACATACACACATTCACTGAGGAATGACTTCTTTGCGAAAGAGCAAATCCATATTATTTTTGGAAAAAATAAATACACTTATAAGAGGAGAACAGTTTGCATTTGGCCTTTCTTCCCCTTACTCAAGTATTATTTCACAGTCATTAATTTTTCCTGTGGTGTTGACTACAATTCACTGAGTAAAATGGTGCCGGAGGGTAGCGAATTACAAATCAGAACCTAATTGAACAGCAGGAATAGACTGATTGGCATTGACAAGTACCTCTAGCTGTGCAACTTCAGTAGGGCTGCCTGGGGTCCCAAACCATAGCTGACCGTGGCCTTGCTGCTTAAGAATAAACTTGATGTCCAATCACCTTGACTACTTGCTTTGATTAGGGAAATAGGTGCCATTAACCCCACTCTTAAACTCCAAAATGGTCAAATGTATTTTTCATTTTTAAACCATCAATTATCTGTTGAGCATTAGCTACCTGCCAGGAAACATGTTTAAGTGTTGGAGGTAATAGGTTTGGTTAGGTGGAATGTCAACAGGCTTTGTTAGTTTATATCTGTTGCATATTTCTTTTTTTTTTCTAGTCATGTAGCTTTTATTTTCAGACAATTTGGGATGGCATTTTATAGACCTGTTCTTTACTGCCTATGTGGCTTGTCATTCTTCATCCTTGTCTCCCTTGTCTTTAAAATAATCAATCTTGCCTTGTAGACTATCTGCGACTATTAAATAAGACTTATTCTACTACTATTTGAAGTAGGTGAATATACACGTTGGTTTTCATTTCTCCCTTTCTTACTAGGGGCACAAAGTTGAATTAGACCCTCTCCTGGCTCTGAGTAGTACATTTTCCTTGAGGGAGACAAGCACATATATAATTAAAATATAAGAAAATATTATAATATCACTATATATCAAGCACAGTAAGTATAAAATCAAAGCTACATTGTCATTCTCCCTAATAATAAAACATGCAATAAAATCCTTGGATGACATTCTCCCTGATAACATGATTTCATTATAATGTGACTTCTGAGTGTCAGTTAGTCTCATGCTCTGTCTTGTCCTAATTCTCTAACAGAGGTGGGATAAGGTGCTTATCTTTGGAGGAGATAGAGAAGAGAAGGCAAAGCCAGCATTAAATAGGAGGCTGGCCTGCTTCAGGAAAGAGAATGGGCCCCATGTGCTCAATATTCTCTTAGCTCACTCTTCTGGGATAATTTCAACTAAAGAGGCACCAACTCACAAGGGTATTTCTGCAACAGCTGCCAGGTTCCAGCTAAGACAGGAACAAGAAGTGTTCTCAATGTGCCAGTGAGGCTTGAGGACAATCGCCACCAGGTGGCACCAAATAGGCAGCAAGAATGGGATGGATCAGGGCCCTGGATCTGACTCAAGTAGGCAGGCTCATTCCAGCTATGTCCTCTTTGTTATGCCCTCAGCTTGCATCTTACACAATACAGTATTTTAGGCCCGTATTGTCCAATATATGGGTTCTATTGTGTTTAGATTTTAGTAGGAGCTTTGAACAATATTACGACTCCCTATAAGATCTGGACTGTCCTCATGCTTTTTCTCATCCCATACCATTCTCCCCTGAGCTCACTACACTCCAGACATTCTGGCCTTCTCAAATCCATCATCTGTGTTGGAGCCTTTGCCTCTACCTGTGTCGTGTTCTTAATATATAATCCTTCTTTTATTTAGCTCTTAGTTCAAATGCCACAGTCTGAAAAAATCCTTCTTTGACCACCATTTTTTGAGGTAGCTTTATCTTTTCAGCCTCCCTAATCCATTACCTTGCTTCCTTTTCTTCCTAGCATTAATCAGCATTTGAGCTGATCCAGCATATATCTGTGTTTATTATCTCTCTTCCTTCACTGCACTGTAAACCCAGGAGGCCAGGGACCTTATCTTTCTCATCCAACATCATGTCTCCATAACACTACAGATTGCTGTTGGTGAGAATGGCAGGCTTAGTGGAGGGCGCTTCTTCGGAGCATTACTTGCCCCTTGCTGAAGCAAATAAAGTAAGCCAAATCGTCACTTTCTCGAGGAAAAGTACAAATAAGAAAGTTGTAGGAAACTAGGATGGGTTAGAGGAAGTAAACGTGAGATTATTACAGCAAGTAAACAGAGATTATTACAAATGTATTATTACATTATGTATTTGCTAGAATATATTGGAGATAACATCTTAATAATAATAGTGATTAACAATAACAACACAACACCTAGCACACACTCTGCCAAAGACTCTTCTAAGTGCTTTACAAGAATTAGCTTACTTAATCCTCTCAACAACCTGATGAAATAGCTACTATTATTAGCCTTATTTTACAGATGAGGAGACAGTCTCAGAGAAGTTTGAACCTGACCAAAATTTACAGCTGGAAATTGAAGGAGATGAGATTTTAACATTGATAATCTGTCTCCATTATCTTAAATAAAACTACTACTTCAAATTAAATCATTGAAATAACACACATACAAAAGTTATTCTTTTAAAAAGGAGAGATAAAGAATAGCCAAGGTGGTCTTAGCTAAAAGAGATAAGTCTGAGTGAACACTAAAGAAGAGGATGGGTCACATATTGTAGAAGATCATGCACAGAGTGGTCCAAAGGACAGTAAATGTAGAGTAGATGTGAGTGGTGGATAAGGAACTCTATTAGAGTTCAAAACCTCAATCTGGGAAAAAAAGGACTTCAGCCACAGGTATACCTTTTCATGCTACAGGAATTCATACCACAGTGTAAACATATGCTGCCAGGCTGAATTATAACATTTTGGCAGATTCGGGTAGGAGCAAATACATTACCATTTGTTCCCCCACATTGTATCTAGGTCCAGCTCTCAACAAATGCTTATTTTTCAGCCCAGCCAGAGAATGCATGAGAAAGGAAAGACTGATACCAAGAAAAAGGACTAGACTGAACTTTCCTTCGTGCTTCCACAGAATTCAAGTAGTGAACAGAATTAAAAATTTGCCTAGTTCTGCTTTAAGAAAATGCTCTACAAACTCCATAGAGCACTTCTAAATTGCATTTGGATTCTGTGCTCCACTCCAGCATGATTATTTATGATGTTTGTTGAATACAGCCACTATTCTCTGCCTCTCTGCACATTCATAAATACGATTTCTAAAAGGCATCCATTATGGATTATGATCTATACTTGGAAACAAGATGTGGCTGGCCAATCGTGCATTCACTAACATTACAGAATCATGTAAAGTCCTCCCCGCCTATCCTAGAGGCCTGAAGAAGTCTTGCCATTCAACTCAAGTGCCGAAGATGTTAATTAGGCCTTAGCCCCCAGATATTTCAGTGAGCTTTTCAGTTTGTGGGTTATCACCATGTACATGCACCTACTGCCTCTCCTAACAGATAAAACTCAAGGATTAAAAATATAAATGGTAATAGCTGGAATCCTCTGCAGTTTGGGATTAATTTTAATCATCATCAGGGCAATGATAATACTAGTAATTCTTTATTGCTCACCTACACATATATTTGTCATTTTTATGAAATGTTAAAGTAATTCAAAAAAGTGTAAAGATAATACAATATAAGCAACAATATCTGTCATCTACTTAAATAGATAAATAATTACTAAGCAATCGAAGACTTCTTTTCATGTCTATCTGATGATATCTTCCTAGAATTGGCCAGTATTTTGACTGTAGTTTTATCATTCCTATGTACTTCTTTATGTATGAATCCCTAAATAACATATAGAGTAATTTTAGCTTTTAAAATGATATAAATAGCATCAAGCTGCACACAAAACTTTGTAACTTTCTTATTTCATTTGTTATTTTGATATTTACTCATCTTGAAAAAACTAAGCCTAATTCGTTCATTTCCAGTGCTGTTTATTATTTTATCCTACCTTTGATGGAAATTTAACTTTCTGATATTTGCAATCACAATCAACAAAGCTGTGAACAATCCTGCTCATATGTTCTTTTATACATGCACAGGAGTTTCCCAAGTATATTCCTAGAAGTAGAACTGTTGGGTCAGAGATTATGTGCACAGTCAACACTACCAAACTAGAAAATAATTCTTCAAAATGCCTATAATTTATGCCCCAACGAAAAAATATACCTTTTTTTCTGTTGCTTCATGCTTTGTCAATAGTTGCTATTGTCAGAAATTTTAGTTTTTGCCACTACAGTGGGTGTGAGGTAGTATCCCTGTGTAGTTTTATTCAGATATTCCTGATTACTAGTAAAACATCTTTCTATATATTTATTGATTTTCTTGTTTCTGTAATTATGTTTGTAATTTTACCCACTTAATTTGTTTTACTATTTATGTAGATTTTTAAAATGTATTTGTATATTTTATATACTCTCCAATTATGTAGCTTCTATTTTCACTTTTGTTGGAAGGCAGCAGTTTTCTCTGAGGAACATAAGGTAATCTCTGCTAATGTTGAATAATTTTCATCATTTTTTGTTGTATATGTTTTTTAAAAGAGTTATAGATTAAGCCTTTATTTAATTACATATGATGCTTGACATAGGTGTTTGGTAGAAGTCCTATATCTAACATTTTTTTTTTCTTTAACATAGTTGACTTTTTTTGAAATATTTTTCTGTTTGAGATGATTCTTCATATTTTGTTCTTATATCATTAAACATAAGGAATTACATTGATACATTAGCTACTCTTAAGACATTCTAGGAATTCCTTAGAGAAAAGCAACATGTTCACAATTTTTTTTAAAATAATCATTTTTGGTTGTTTTGCTAATATTTGTTCAGATAAGTTTTTAAATGACATATATTGAACTGTAATTTTCCGATAGACTTTGACTAGTTTCATAGCTGTTTATATTAACTACATTGAGTGAAATTGAGAAATATGTCCCCTTTTTATTTTCTGGAATGTTTTGTAAATATCAATATACATTTTCTCAGCGTTTCACTGACCTTGCTTATACCTATCTGCGCATCAGTTTTGAGTAGCTATGTGTAGGTGAGTACTGATTTTTAACTACCTGAAAAATTTAATTGTTGTGTATCTACACAATTTTTTATTTCTTTTTGACTCATTTTTGATAAATTATATTTTTCTAGTTATTTGTCTATTTCCTTAAATTTTCAAAATTTAACATACATTATTTATTTTATTTTCAGAAATATTTGTTGTATCTGTACTTTAGTCCCCCTTGTTACTACTAATAATGATAATTTGTGCCTTGTCTCTTTCTCCTCAGTTAGTGCCACCAGGATTTTGTTAATATTATAAATATTTTCAAAGAACTAACTTCTGCAGGCCAGGTGTGGTAGCTCACGCCTGTAATCCCAGCACTTTGGGAGGCTGAGGCAGGCGGGTGGATCACGAGGTCAGGATTTCAAGACCAGCCTGGCCAATATGGTGAAACCCCCACCTCTACTAAAGATACAAAAATTAGCCAGGCATGGTGGCACACGCCTGTAGTCCCAGCTACTCGGGAGGCTGAGGCAAGAGAATCACTGGAACCCGGCAGGCAGAGGTTGCAGTGAGCCGAGATCACACCGCCTCACTCCAGCCTGGTGACAGTGAGACTCCGTCTCAAAAAAAAAGGAGAAAAGAAAAGAAAAACCTTTGGCTTTTAATAACTCTCTGGTATATTTTTATTTCTCATTTTCTTTACTTTCATTATCGTCTTTATTTTTTTCTTTTTTATTCAGTTTGTTTTATTCAGTGGTTCTTTTCCTAACTTCATACATTCTATGCTTTGCTCATTAAATAAAGTCTTTCTTCTATGCTCACAAAATATTTAAGGTACCTCAAAAAAACAATGTAAGCTCTATTCAACAGATTTTGATTACTGAATTATCTATTTGGATCCAACATTTCCATTTTCTAAAGCCTTGGACATGTTATTGTCATTTATTATATTTCTTCCAGTCATATTATTTAGAGACTTTAAATGAAAGATTGTTTTCCATGGGGCTACATCTGTAGGATCCTGGTGAGACCTGAGTTGGTAAAAGAATAAGCTTTTGTTGCTGCCAAATGTCACAAGAGGCTAAAACCTTAAAGTCGCTTATTTTCATATTTAGGTTCTTCCACGTCACAAAAGCAAGATAAATCCAAAGATTATTTTCTTAATATGATTTTTATATGAAAGGAAGACATCCAATGAAGAAGAAAAAACTGTGAAACAAAGTATGTTCAGGATGTCTCAGGCATTGTGATTTGATTGAAGGAGTTCAGCAGTCTTGAGTTTGAATTCTGACATTCCTTCTTCCAAAGTGTGATCTTGAGCAAGTTTCTAATACTTGTTTTACTCTAAGCCTTATTGTTTGTGTCTAAAAGTTTGGAGAACACATTACATGGATAGAGTGATGATTAAATATACAAGTATGAGCCCACAGAGTTCCTTGAAATAATATGCATCCAATATATGATGTAATAAGTCCTGTCCTTTATTTTTCTACTTTTTCCTTAGGCAAGATACAATGACAGACCAGAAATGAAAGGACTCCTAGGTCCCTTCTAGGAGGAAAGGCCCAGAAGGTCTATTGTCTCTCTGGCTACGGCCCGAAAACCATGACATTTATTCAACCAATACTATCTTCTCCATGCTAAGCAATAGAGAGGGTCATGTGCTCAGACACAGTAGAGTGGGCCTAATAGCTCTCTAGGAGTTGAGAACATAGTGGATTTAGGCTGGTAGGTATTTTGAGATAATAATAGTAATAATAACTATTATATGTGCTTTGAACATATCTTATTTATTCCCACCATAAAACACATAAATTGTTGGCCCCATGTCCCATTTTCAGATGAGGAAACTGGAGCCCCAAGTCACACAGTGAGAATATATCAAAGCTGAATGAAGGCCATTTTATTCCAGATTCTACTTTGATATTCTTAAAAGACAGCTCCAACTAAAGAGCACAGAGTTATTATACCGTATTATTTTCTTAAGTGCCTTTGGGACCTATTAGGCCATAAAGTCATAAACACATCATTACAGCCATGAATGAGCACCATGACTTGGGGCAGTGGTAAGCCTGTAAATTGTTGGGTAGGTCTGAGATATTATCATGCTGAACAGCAGCTGAACTGTGACTCTGCAGGTCTGTATCACCAAGATCAGTTGCCTTAAGTTTCTTGACAATGTCAGAATAAACTAATAAATTCAGAAAATGGCAGTCAAATTGACAATTCTTTAAAGGATAGTAATAAAACCCACATTGGATGCTGGCCTTTTAACAATATTATTATTTTAAAATAGGATACTTAAATTGTGAAAATGCATTTTTAACAAACACACTAGCATGATTTTTTAAATCAGTTTTCAGCCTGTTTTACCACATTAGGATATCCATATTATGAGACTCTGACATGCTGGTGGCTCTGAACTAAACAGATGTTTTGGGTTTTGGTGTATGCACCCAGGAGAAAACTCAGAATTCCAACTTCCATTCATTCATCAATCATTTAGTGAGAGGCTCCTATAAACAAAAACTGGGCACAGAAGATGTATGAAGAAAAAGCATGGGCCTACAACTGAGAGACTGTAGTCTACTGGAGAAAATGTAGACAAATAATTACAACAATATTCCAAGTGTTATAGCAGAGAGGATGATTAAAGTCGCTTTAGAAGAGAAGGGAGCTACTATTAGATAAAGATGAGAATCAAGGAAATTCCACAGGAAAGATATCTCAATTGAGCCTTGAAAAGCAAGTCGAATTTTATCAGACAAAGCTAAAAGAGGACTCTAGGTATAGGAAACATCACATGCAAAAAACCTTGATGCAGGATAAAATACAGTGTTCAGGAAACATTGAAGTATTTGGTGTAGCTGTAGCGCAGGGCTTATGGAGGAGTGGGGTGAGGAAGAGATGAGTTTCTAAAGTACAGTGGGACCACTCAATGAAAGGACTTAAGATTTAAGTCCTCCTAGAGTTTAGTCACCATCCAGTAGATAATGGGAAATCAATTTGTTTCAGCGGCAGTAAGGCATAATTACATTTCTGTTTTGAAAAGATCACTCTGGAGACAAGAGTCCACGTGTTCCTCTATTCTGTGTAGTTTTGATAAATTTATAGATTAGTAGCTTGTATTATATTTAGGTTAACTCCTATAGGTAAGATTACTGCATAGATACGTAATGGTTTTCTGAGACACTATCTTGGGAACATTCTGAGACCTAATCAGGAATTAACAGAAAACAAATGCCAAATTGGATTCATAATTTATTGTGGTAGCAGCACGGCTTGTGAAAGATATATGCCATTCCAGGCTTCATGTGATACCCACAGCAATGAAGAAGTAAACATAACTTTTCTAGGGGATGATTTAAAACAAATATTTCTCTTCATTCAAACTAAACAATAAAAAAGGGGGAAAATGTTTGGGGTATTTATTGTGTAGGATGTGTTGCAATGAGCTTTAAACATGACTTTTAGCTAGAATACCCTTAACTCTGAATCCACCATATTGACATAATCACAGGAAGAGATACCAAGGGTGATATCCATTGAGTGCAGGAGAAGAGGGGTTAGAGTGGCAGCAAGGATCTAGTGACAGCCTGGGGAAGAGACAAGACTGAGAATCTGGGCATGCCTTCGAATTCTCTGCTTCGAGCTAGTGAATGGATGAGTCTAAAATAAATACACTGAAATCAAATTTAGAGTAGTATACATTCTCCCTGGAAGCCACAGGAAAAGCAGGAAAATTACCAAATGTATGTAATCAGGAGCAAGATAGGAATGAAGACCTTAAGAAATTTTAAAAATCAAATTTCCCAGAGCCTATTATAGGTAAATTGTGGTAAGCATCAAGTTAATTAAGACAAAATTACAAAGGCACCCTGTGAGTTTATTCAATTACGTACACAAAAAGGAGTCAGATCATAGGAAAAGCTGTGTGAGTAGAGGGGAGTAAATAGATCTTGTAATCAAAAGACTGAAGTTCCAACTCCTCCTCCACTGTTTACTAACCTTTCTGAGCTTCCACATGTACATCCAAGAACATAAAATAATAATCTCTGCATGGTGCTAACGTGAGGATCAAATGAGATAATGAATGTGAATGGATTTGTAAATTACAAAGCCCTTGACAAATATAAGGTATTATCATGATGGTATTGTCACAATAAAAATTAAATGCACTCAGAAAAAGCACCCTAGCTTCCAATTATTCTGTCGGAATAGTTATTAGACACTTATGTGCCAGTCTGTTGCAGTAAGCCCTGGAGAGCAAACAAGGTCCCTGCTCTCGCAGACCTCTTTCATGGAGCCAGCATTCTCACCACTAGAGAGAGAGAAAGAAAATCAAAAGTTATTCACTAATTTGTATGGTTTGGGGAAGAGAAAAATCTCTGTTGAGAATCAGCTCAATAGTTCCTAGATCTAGCACTGGACAAGGGATGCAATAGGATTTTCCCAGTGATGTCGTGGTAATTATTAGATCAAGGTTGGAATTAACAAAACTTTGTGTGTGAAGAGGGTTTGAGGATCAATTACTGTATTTTTAAAAAAAGCCAAGTGTTGCAGCTACGAAACAGTTCATAATTTGGGACTAGGCTAGGCAAGAAAAGAATAGTATATGGAGACTCAGGTACACTGCAGCACAGTCTGATGCAGTCATTATTTGCAGGGTCTTGCTGACTGAGAATAGCCTCTCAATGACTGGATTTATACCCAGCGACCCAGCTACTCAAACTGGGAAGCAATGTAAATAATTAACCTGTTACCTAGAGCCGCTCTGAGAGACACAGGACAAATATTATTCTCTGTACTTAGCATATGCTATATCATTGTACTTTAACAGCAACCCCAAGAAGGATTAGTATTACCCTTTCAAAGATAAGGAAATTGAGGCTCACATAGATAGGAGGACTTGCCCAAGAAAAATAGCAAAAGTGAGACAGAACAAGACTCAAACCCAGAATTCTTGGTTCTTTTATTTAATGAGAAACACATTTAGCTTATTTGATTTTGTCCCAGTGCGTCTTAACATTGGTATAGTCACATGATTTATATCTTACAACTGGACTGGTTGATATGTGTAGATTCAATTTACTCTTTTAACAGATAGATAGCATAACACTGAACTTCTCTTCATACTTATGCCTGCCTCTTTCAATATCCGAATTACTTATCAAGATTTGCTGTGTATGTTCTGTCTTTGAGAACAAAGTATAGAAAGGAAATTATTAGGCTGGGTGCAGTGGCTCACGCTTGTAATCCTAGCACTTTGGGAGGTCAAGGCGGGCAGATTACCTGAGGTCAGGAGTTCGAGACCAGCCTGACCAACATGGAGAAACCCCGTCTCTACTAAAAATACAAAATTAGCCAGGCATGGTGGCACATGCCTGTATCCCAGCTACTCGGGAGGCTGAGGCAGGAGAATCACTTGAACCCGGGAGGCGGAAGTTGCAGTGAGCCTAGTTCATGCCATTGCACTCCAGCCTGGGCAATAAGAGCAAAATTCCATCTCAAAAAAGTAAATAAATAAATTAAAATTTTAAAAAAAAAAAGAAAGGAAATTATTATTCTCTATAAACTCTATGTACAGTAGTTAGCTTTCCATGGATCTGCTTGAGGATGAAAACCATTCACAATTGCTGCATTTGTTTTATCTATCTTTCTGAGTAGTCACAATGATGTGTGTATAATCAGAATGGGCCACTGTGATACATCTACTTGCCACATGAATCCTAAAGCTAAAAACTGTCTGAAAGGCAGGTAGTAGGACAACCACAATGACAACTGTGAAGAACAACATACTAAAAGTCCAATAGATATATTTTTGGCACAACTTCTTTCAATATAAAGTTGAAAAAGATTCTGATAACATCAGAAATACCTAGAGTGCTTAGCTTCCTCAGGCTTGTGGGTAAATGTTGATGGTAATGAGTTGTCTGAGTCATGCAGAGAAAGTTCCTAACAATCAGGAGTGTAATAAATGCAAACACCAAAATTGTAAAACAAATTTTTACTTTCTGCAGCATTTTGCAATGAAAAGATCATGGGTTTTGGAGCCAGAAAATCTTACTTGAACTCTGTTGCTACCTTGTCTTGTGGCAACAAATCCTTAGTTTTCCCACATAAACCAGTGTCAGGCACTCAACAGAAGTCTCTCAATCAAGACTGTTTACTTATCCAGGTTAGGAGTCTACTACCCTATACCGCTAACTCATTCATTTGTCCATTCTGTATGGATTTTAATCATACAATCTTTTACCTCCATTATTTATAATATTATCAAGAGAGTGGCACCTGTAGGAAATGAGTCAACCATAAATCATCAGAGACCACTAGGATTTGCCTTCTAAGCCTTCAGCAAATTCTGTTCCTGACAATACATATGAGCAAGGACAGAGGATTTCAAAGCTATGGTAACTACTTGCCAAAGACAGAGACAGGAGTATAGATGAGCTTTGGCCAGGGGTGGTAATAGAACAGATTAAACTTTGAGAACTTGGAAGAAAAGTGCAAAATGCCGGAGAAGGGGCAAGGCCAGCAAAAGGAACTAGAAAACATAAACAAATACATTGGCTTCCAGATACTTTTTTGGAAATAATGCTTATTCTAGTTCCTCCATTTACCCCATCATAAACAGATCACTCCTGTGAATACTGAATGAAGCCCATATAGAAGAAAACCTACTCCATTGCATTATCAGCTGCAAAGTAATAAGCTGTAAAGCATTTTTGTCATTCATGACATATTTGTAGTAATTAGAACAGATGGGATAAACCAGTTTAAATCCCAATAATGCACATATTATTGCCCACAGTTGATTATACATTTCTTTGTCCAGTTCATTGTTGATGACTCAAATAATGAGGCCTCCTGCTACTTTGCCTCACTGCATAATATGGTAAGACATGCAGATGAGATGGAATAACAGTTGTCACAATGTTCTCCCCATCAATACCAAGAAAAAACATGCTAATGTGAAATCTTAAACACAGTATCCAAGGAGTGTGAGCTAAGCTTCAGATGACAAACAGTGGGTCACATGTGAAACACCTACCCCAGCAATTCACCAGTATGAACTCACACATCTTCTATTGCTTTTCAGATTGAATAAGAACAAAAAGGATAGGGTAAGAGAACAAATATCTATTACTTGTTCAGAAAAGACAAAAGATTTGCATCCCATGGAAAAGTTTTTGAGCTACCTTTAGCAGTAATAAAGTTCACTGAATTAACATGGTTATGGGTGCATACACACATACACACACATTTAAAGACCTGTAGATTATGAATGTTGGCAAAGTCATACTTTCAGGGACAATTTACATTAAGATATTATTATGTGATAATATTCATAGACAGTAAGTACTACAAAACACACACTCTACCACCATCAGGATAGTCACTGGCAATGGTAGCCCCCTACAATCAGTAAAATACCTAAATACTCTGGATATCAGAACACAGCACAGGGGAAAAAACAATTCTGAAATAAAAGTTGAAAAATGTGAGTTTGAGTCTTACACTTAACAACTGAAAGTATGATGTTGGATGTCAGTTTCCTTCCTCTTACAATGGAGAAAACAATGACTTATTTGCAGAGCAGGAATAAAGTTCAAATGAGATAACATATCTGAAAAGACTGTAAAACAAACTTTACAAAGGGTTTGTAAATATAATCTCTCAACTACACCTTCCATCAATACTAAAAAGCACAGTATTATGTCACTGCTAATAATAAGGATAAATTATAACAGAGACAACCTGGATAAAAAGCCATGTTAGGTATAAAGCTCTGGGTATTGAAAATAAAAAGTATACAGATCTCAAAGACAAGCAAATTGAGTTGTTGGGAACTGTAGGTCAAACTGATTATAAATATTGTGGTGAAATAAAATATTAAAGTCATAAAGGACAAATAATAAATCAGATGTTTCTAAATACAAGCTCACACCTTGCATGGAGAGCGAACAACCTGGAGGTACAGAATCATTAGATGCCATAAACTGATTTAGTACTTACAGAGAATTTAGAAATAATCTAAGGTTATTTATAAAATTCATTACAGAAAACATTTTTTGGGCCAAACAGTAAAATCCATTGTGGCATAAATAAGAACTCTCATGACAGATGAAATTCCTAATTCTATGAAGTGTTGAAAGTGTTATGTTTTTACTAAGTAGTTACAGATAATCAAGCTAGTGAAATTATCTGGTGAACTAGAGGCTACAAAAGGAAGACAAGATTTTTCTGTCGTGCTGACATGGTAGTTTTTTAAAAAACTGATTCACTTAATATTTTCCAGATGATCAAAATAATAAATTCTCATTATAGAAAATTTGGAATAGAAGATTCCAGAAAGATAAAGCTTAAACATATCCTTTTTCCTGCCTCTTTCCACTCCAATCCAACTCTCTATTCCTTCTCTTGAGGAAGGCTGGCTATGGCAACTTCACAGGTCCTAGAAGATGTCAGCAAGCTATGCCAGTATCTAAAGCTGAAATTTAAGTTGTTGACATATACTCTTATCCTGGGTTTGAAATGTAATAAGACTGGTGTTAGAGAGCCCTGGGCTAAGGATGCCAACACAGTGATTACTGGAAACCTTGGCACTCAAAAATTTTTGGATTCAGAAGAAGGCCTTTACTAAACCTGTGCAAACGACCTTGTGCACACTTGCTATTCCTTTCCCAGAGAGTCATGACAAAACTGAATTGGATTAAAGCCTCTCTCCCCAAGGGTAGAAGAATTCTTATCTTTATAATAGAATTGACCAATACAGAGAGACTTCCTCCTGGAAAGAAAACTTACAACTTGCCACAACTCATAGTATCTCTGGTTATAGAAGCAGAGACAGCTGGACATCCCAGTTGATGAATTTTAATTCTGTGAAAAGGCCAAGAAGAAACTTTGGAGGACAAATAATATTGACAATTTTACCAAACACCAAATGACAAAGTTTTTCAAAAATATAGTAAATAAAATAATGTGTTATTGATGCATGAATAGCAAATAAACCAACAAAGCAATGTGGAAAATCTGAAAAATAGGCATATATATGAGTGTGAAAATAATAGAAGTATTATCAGTGGAGTAAAGATGTACTAGTTAAATAGATTGAACAAATAGCTCCTCTGATAGAACAATAACAAAAATAGATTCTTATTTCACACAATATATAGAAGTAAATTTTACAATGTATTACAGACTTTAATTACATATGCAAAATTGTATAAAACTCAGGAAAAAAGGTGAAATAATGTCTTAATGATCCATATAATAAAGGATGTCTGAAATATGAGGCAGACACAAAAATTAACCAAAAGAGGAAAAAAAGCATTAATAGTGTAACAAGCATGTAACAAAGATATTTGCATGAATGATAAATAAAATGAATATTCAGTGTCTAATTATAAACTCTGTAATTCTATAGGAAAAATGTTAATGATACAGTATAAATATGGGCAGAAAATATGCACTAGAAGTAAACAGAATGATCAATAAATAAATTAAAAGATGTTCAACCCTACTAATCAGGGAAAGGCAAATAAACATAAAAGAAGCCAGTTCACACAGGTCAGGTTGAAAGGTGTAAAACGTCAGCCTGCACCAAGTAGCAGTGAAAATATGTAGAAAAGCAACTCTCCTACAGTGGTATTAATGGGTAAATCTCTTCACAGAATAATTTTTTGATATCTAATAAAACTGAATATAGTCCTATCCTGTGATGAAATAATTTCACCTCTTGATATATACCCTAAAGAAATTCCTGCAAATATGTACAAGGAAACTTCTGTAAGAATATTGAGACATTATTTGTATTAAAAATGGAAACAACTTAAACGTTGATCACTAGAAGAATGAAAACTAAATCAATCTTGTCTTCTTCAAATACCATATAGTACTTAAAAAAAATTATCAGAACTATGTATGTATCAATATGTGTCTGTCTAAGAAACACAACTGAGTGAAAAACCAATTGTAGAAAAGTACATGATTACTTATTTATAAAATTTAAATACAAACAAAAATTATATGTGTGTCTGTGTATACATATATATATGTTTATGGATGTGTAGCAAAATAATTAAAACGTGGGTGAAATGGAGGCATGTCAATTTTTATAATTATTAAAATTTATGTAATTATCACCAGGGAGGAAAATGTAGAAGGAATAGAGTCAAGAAAGAATATAAAAAGAATTTAAATTTTATTCAAATCTACAATATTTCAATTATTAGCAAAAATAATTTTGGTGCAAATGTAGAGAAGTATTGAATATTTACTAAAATAATTCTAGTGTAAAGGCATGTGTAATATTTTTCTGTGTACTTTTCTGTCTGGCTGTATTATTTCATTGAACTGTGAAATAAGAAAAATTGAAAATAAAGAGCCAAAATGTATCAGGGAATTCAAAGTAACAGACAAAGAAGGAATAGTAATATTGACATCAGACCAGCTGAAATTTAGGGAAAAATACATAGGATATAATAAAATGGAAACAATATGTCAAGGCCTGAAACAAATATATCACAGGTATAAACTTGGATACAATATACAGCAAAGCAGCTAATTACAAAGAGTGAATACTCATGAATTCAAGTAGAATCTGATATAAATTATTGTTTAAAATGTTATACTGCCTACAGAACTGGATAGATCTAAATGTATAAGAAGAAAAAAATACAAAAACTGGAGTTTATGTATAATATATGATATTTGATCTATATTTATAGCCTATAAACCAAGCATGTATTTTTTCTTTGAGGAGTATGAAATTGATTCTGCCTTTGCTCACAAATAAAATATTAAAATATTTTTAAACAGACATAATTTACATTAATGCAATTAAATGATAAATAACTTCATAATTATTTAATAACAATTATTCACCTGAAATTAAGAAAGACTTTCTTAATCAAGTTCTGGATCATAAGCGAGTCAAACACAAATAATATGCTATCCAGAAAATAGCAAAAAGTTGAAGACCTTATAACAAAAACTGGGATATGACCAGAGGAAAAGGTCTGCACTGAAATGACAAAATTTGGTCTACTTTTTTTTTTTTTTTAATTATACTTTAAGTTCTAGGGTACATGTGCACAACATGCAGATTTGTTACATATGTATACATGTGCCATGTTGGTGTGCTCCACCCATTAACTCATCATTTACATTAGGTATATCTCCTAATGCTATCCCTCCCCCCTCCCCCCACTCCAGCCATCCCATTACTGGGTATATACCCAAAGGATTATAAATCATGCTGTTAGAAAGACACATGCACACGTATGTTTATTGCGGCACTATTCACAATAGCAAAGACTTGGAACCAAGCCAAATGTCCAACAATGATAGACTGGATTAAGAAAATGTGGCACACATACACCATAGAATACTATGCAGCCATAAAAAATGATGAGTTCATGTCCTTTGTAGGGACATGGATGAAGCTGGAAACCATCATTCTCAGCAAACTATCGCAAGGACAAAAAACCAAACACTGCATGTTCTCACTCATAGGTGGGAATTGAACAATGAGAACACTTGGACACAGGAATGGTCTACTTCTTAATAAGTTAAAAACAGCTTGAAATGGAACAAGAAAGTAGGGAGAGAATAAATTTGAAAGCTAAAATGTATAAAGTAGAAATACAAAGAAAAGAACAGGCCGGGCATGGTGGCTCACGCCTTTAACCCAGCACTTTGGGAGGCTGAGGCAGGTGGATCACGAGGTCAGGAGAACAAGACCATCCTGGCTAACATGGTGAAACCCCATCTCTACTGAAAATACAAAAAATGAGCTGGGCGTGGTGGCACGTGCCTGTAGTCTCAGCTACTTGGGAGGCTGAGGTGGGAGAATCACTTCAACCCAAGAGGTGGGGATTGCAATGAGCTGAGACCATGCCACTGCACTCCAGCCTGGGCAACAGAGTGAGACTCCTCTCAAAAAAAAAAAAAAAAAACAAGAAAAGAATAAAAATATGTTTAAATTGTACCTATTAAAAAAACTCCTGTAAGACTAATTAAGAAATGCAAAGAAGGAGCAAAAATCTATTAAACAAGAAATAGAAAAAGAAACATAATTAGACATTAAAAGATTAAAATAATTATATGGAAATGCAATGATAGTATGTGGTAACTGGCTTCTAAACCTAAGAGAAATGTATATCTTTTCAAAAAATATAAATTACTACAACTGTGCATATAAGAAGCACAAATTTTGAGAAGGACACATAATCATAAAAAAGATCAAAAAAGTGAAAAATTAATCTATAATTTTCAAGGTCTTCAGGGTCACATGACCTTATAGCCAAGTCTGTCTAAATTTTGAAAAGTAGTTAATCTTAATATAATTTATACATTTTCAAAATAGAAAGCAATAACAAGTTCTAAGTTATTTTTAAAGCAGATCCACTTGGTGCAGATAATAGTAAACAAAATCACAGACCAGCTCATGTATGACAATATATTTATAATTCTAAATAAAATATTAATATAGTATGCAGAAACATCAAGAAAAGAGACAACCCTTTTTTTAATGTGCAGAGAATCTAACAGACATTTCTCCAAAGAAGATGTACAAATGGCCAATAAGCATATACAAAGATATTCAACTTAATTAGTCATCAGGAAAATGCAAATCAAAAATATAAAGAGATACCACAGCATACCCACCACGATAACTTGAATCAAAAAGTGAGATAATAACAAGTATAGGTGAGGATGTAGAGAAACTTGAATACTCATCCATTGCTGGTGGGAATGTAAAATTATGCAGCCACTGTGCAAAACTGTTTGGTACTTTCTTAGAAAGTTAAACATAGAATTACCTTATGATCCATCAATCACCCTCATAAGTATACACACCCAAGAGAATTACAAATATATATTCAAACAAATACTGGTACAGTAATATAAGTAGTGGCTTTACTCATAATAGTCAAAAAGTAGAAACAACCCTAATGTCTATAAACTGATGACTGTTTAAACAAATGTGGAGTACCTGTAAAATAGAATATTATTCAGCCATAAAAAGGAATCAGGTACTGATACATGCTATAACATGAGTGAACCTGAAAAACATTATGCTTAGTGAAAGATATCAGACACAAACGGCCATAGATTGTATTGTTTCATTAATATAAATATTCAAAATAGGCAAATCCATGCTGACAGAAAGTAGCTTAGTGTTGCTTGTGGTTAGGGGAAAGGGATTATGTGGAGTGATTGCTTAATGAGTATGGAGTTTCTTTGGGGGGTGATGAAATGTTTTAAAATTAGCTATTGGCAATGGTTGCAAAGATCTTTGAAAAACTGATTTACTTACATGCTTTATATGGGTTAAATGTATGATATTTGAAATATATCTCAATAAAGCTATTCATGAGAGTTTTTAAACAGAAGAATACCAAGAGAAAAACTACACTGTAACCAAGTAGGACGTCCCAGTGATGAAAAACATGGCTCTACATCACGAATTTTTTAAAAAAAACAAGAAATATTGACGTATGATGGGAGAAAAGCCAATAGGAACACCTTTTATGACTTTTTTCAATGAAAATGATGTTTATAAGATTTATCTGTGTTGTTTGAACTGTTGATTTGTTTACAATACTGTATATTGCATTGCATGAATATTTCACAATTTGTTATTTTCAAATTATTGCAGTTATAAAAATTACTGTTGATACATGTCATACTCATGTCTCTTGGTTCATATATTTATGAATATCTTTTGAGTATATATTTAGGAGTAGAATAAGTTGATAAGTCATGCACATATTTATTTCCGAAAATATATAGCATAATATCATGTTCATAAAGCTCAAAAAATAGTAAAATGTATTATAACATATTTGTTGAAATACACGTATGTGTTTGCTAAAATTACATATTTTAAAATGTGAAGGAATAATAAATATGTAATTCTGGAAAGATTTTGCATCCAAGGATAAGTGACAAAAGGGGATGAAATAAGGGAGTAGCACTAGGATAACTTCAATATTATGACTAATTTATTTTATTTTGAAATTGGATGACTTGTTAGTGAGTGTTCATTTTTATGTCTCCTAATATGTGTTTATGCGTTACAACTGCTCTTTTGTAAGAATAATACATTAAACAGTTTTGAAAACAATAGATGTTTACAAGACACTTGATAAAATTTGTCAATTCTTCCAAACAAAAATTTTTGTAAAATAGAAACATTAGATCACTACTCAATGTGCCAAGACCTGTCTACTAAAAATTATTAAATATATTTTTGCTAATAGTATACGTAAATGGCTTTGGTAAAAATCAGTATCACACACCTGAAAATATATTGCTTAGATATAGAAACATTGGTTATGCAAAATATATGTACAATATTGATTATTGGGGTATTGTTTGTGCTGAGAATAACAATGAAAAGTGAATGCCTACTAATAAGGGAAAGGAGTAAATTGTGATAGATCCACACCATGGCATAGCAATGTTTTGTTGATACAAAATATTTTACATATTTATAGGGTATGATATTTGTTACATGCATAGAATGTATAATGATCAAGTTAGAATATTTGTGGTATCTATCACCTATACTATTTGTCATTTCTTTATGTTGGTAACATTTCAAGTCCTCTCTTCAAACTTCTTTTAAATATATAATACATTCTTGCTAACTATAGTCACCCTATCTGCTGTCAAATATTGGGGCATATTTCTTCTACCTAACTATATGTTTGTATTCACTAATCAACCTTTCTTAATCTGCTCCCCATCCCATCCATAGACACTTCACATCCTCTAGTATCTATCATTCTACACTCTATCTCCAGAAGATCAATTTTTTTAGCGCCTACACTTAAGTGAGAATATGTGGTATCTAATTTTCTGTGCCTGGCTTGTCTCACTTAACATAATGACCTCCAGTTCCATCCATGTTGTTTCAAATTACATGATTTAATTATTTTCTATGGAGAAATAGTACTTCATGGTGTATATATGCCACATTTACTTTATTCATTTGTCTGTCAATGGACACTTAGGTTGATTCCCTTTCTTTGCTATTGTGAATAGTTAAGTGCTAAATATGCACACGTACTTATCTTTTTGATATCCTGATTTCTTTTTCTTTTGGATGAATACCCAGTAGTGGGATGGCTGTATCATATGGTGGTTCTATTTTTAGTTTTTTGAGGAAACTGTACTGTTCTCCATAGTGGTTTTACTAATTTACATTTCCACCCGTAGTGTATGAGTTCCCTTTTCTCTGCATCCTCACTATCATCTGTTGCTTTTTGTCTTTTTAATAATAGCCATTCTAACTGGAGTAAGATGATACTTTATTGTGATTTTGATTTTCATTTCATGATGCTTAGTGATATTGAGCATTTTTTCATACATCTCTTGGCCATTTGTATGTCTTCTTTTAAGAAATGTCTATTATGTGCTTAGCCAACTTTTTAATGGGACTATTTGTTATTTTATCGTTGAGTTGTTTGAGATCCTTGAATATTCTGAATGTTAGTCCCTTGGATAGATAGTTTGCAAATAGTTTCTCCCATTCAACAGATTATCTTTCACTCTGTTGATTGTTTCTTTTGCTGTACAGAAGCTTTTTAGTTTAACATAGTCCCATTTGTCTATTTTTGTTATAGTTGTCTGTGCTGTTGAGGTCTTAGCCATGAAATCTTTTCTTAGACTGATATTTTGATGTGTTTTCCTTATGTTTTTTATAGCAGTTTTATAGTTTCAGGTCTTATATTTAAGTCCTTAATTGATCTTAAGTTTTTTTTTTGTATGTGGGGTGAGATGGGTATCTAGTTTCATTCTTTTGCATATGGATATCCAATTTTCCCAGCACCATTTATTGAAGATGGTGTTCTTTTCTCAGTATATATTCTTGGTGCCTTTATTAAAAATCAGTTGGCTGTAAATACATGGATTTATTTCTGGGCTTTCTATTCTGTTCCATTGTCCTATGTGTCTGTGTTTACAACACCGTACTGTTTTAGTTACTAAAGCCTTGTAATATATTTTGAAGTAGGTAGTGTGATGCTTCTAGCTTTGTTCTTTTTGTTCAAGATTGCTTTGGCTATTCTGGCTTTTTTTTTTTTTTGGTTCCATACACATTTTAGAATTGATTTTTTGAATTCTGTGAAAAATGATACTGGTATTTCGATAGGGATTGAATTGAATCTGTATATTTCTTTGGACAATATGGCCATTATAATAATATTAATTCTTCTGATCTATGAGCATGTAATGTCCTTCAATTTGTTTGTGTCCTCTTCAATTTCTTTCATCAGTGTTTCGCAGTTTTCCTTACAGAGATCTTTTCCTCATCAGTAAAACTAATTCCTGAGTATATATTTTTTGGAGCTATTGTAAGTACAATTGCTTTCTTGATTTTTTTTTCCTCTGCTAGTTCATTATTGTTGTATAGAAACACTACTGATTTTTGTACATTAATTTTGTCTCCTGCAGCTTTATTGAATATATCAAATGTAGGAGATTTTTTTGTGGCGTGTTTAGGTTTTTCTAGATGTTAGATCTTATCAGCAGACAGAGAAAATCTGACTTCCTCTCTTCTGATGTGGATTTTTTTTTCTTTTTCTTGTCTGATTATTTCGGTGAGGGCTCCCAGTGCTATGATAAATAGGATTGATGTAAGTGGGCATCTTTGTCTTGTTCCAGATCTTGGAAGAAAAATTTTCAGTCTTTCCCCACTCACTATGATGTATGTCAGCTGTCGGTTTGTCATATATGGCCATGATTATTTTGAGGTATGTTCCTTCTATTCCTAGATGTTGAGAGTTTTTATCACAAAGAGATGTTACATTTTATCAAATGATTTTTCTGTGTCTATTGAGATGATCATTTGGTTTTTGTCCTTCATTCTGCTAATGTGATGTATCATGTTTATTGATTTGCATACGTGGAATCATCCTTCCAGTGCTGGTGTAAAATCCCCTTGGTCATGGTGTATTTTCCTTTTCATGTACTGTTGGATTCAGCTTGCTAGTATTATTCTGTGGAAGATTTTTACATCTAATTTCATCAGGGATATTGGCCTATAGTTTTCTTTTTTGGATGTATCCTTGTCTGGTTTTGATATCAGGGTAATGTTGGCCTCAGATAACGAGTTAGGGATAGCTCCTTTTTCTTCTGTTTTTTTTTTTTTTTTTTTTTTTTTGAAATACTTTCAGGAAGATTGGTGTTAGTTCTCTACACATTTAGCAGATTTCAGCTGTGAATTCACTGGGTCCTGGGCTTTTCTTTGTTAGGAGACTTTATGTTACTGATTCAATCTCACTACTCATTATTGGTCTGTTCAGGTTTCTGTTTCTTCCTCATTCAGTCTTGGTAGGTTGTATGTTTCCAGGAATTTATCCATTTCCTCTGTGTTTTGGGGTTTGTTAGTGTATAACTGTTCACAATAGTCTTTGATGATCTTTTGTATTTCTGTGCTATCACTTGTAATGTCTCCTTTTTCATTTCTGATTTTTTTTTATTTGGATGTTCTCTTCTCTTGGTTAGTCTAGTGAGTGGTTTTTCAATTTTGTTTCTTTTTAAAGAACAAGCTATTCATTGATTCTTTATATTTAAGTCTGTATTTCATTTAGTTATTGTCTGATCTTTATTATTTAAATGATCTAATTTCCTTCTGCTAATTTTGTGCCTGGTGTGTTCTTGCTTTTCTAGTTCCTTAAGGTGCATCATTAGGTTATTATTTGAAATCTTTCTTTTTGTGATGTAAGCATTTATTGCTATATAATTTTCTCTTAGCACTGCCTTTGCTGTATCCCACAGGTTTTGGTATGTTATTTTCCCATCGTCACTTTTTAAAGGCATTTTTTGATTTCCATCTTAATTTCTTCATTGACCCAATGGTTGTTTAGGAATATGTTGTTTAATTTCTTTGTATTTGTATAGTTTTCAAAGTTCCTCTTGGTATTGATTTCCAGTTTTCTTCCACTGTGGTCTGAGAAGACACTTGATTTTATTTCTTTTTTTTTTTTTAATTGGTTGAGAATTTTTGTGTGGCCTAACATATGGTCTATCCTGGAGAATGTTCTATTTGTTGATGAGATGATCTGTAGTTGTTCAATAAAATGTTCTGTAAATGTCTGTCAGATCCACTTGGTCTAAAGTCCAATTTAAATCCACGATTTCTTTGTCAATTTTCTGTCTAGAGAATCTGTCTAATGGTGAGAGTGGGCTTTTAAAGTCCCCCAGGATTTCTGGGTTGAAGTCAGTTTCTCTCTTTAGATCTAGTAATATTGGCTTTATGAATCTGGATGTTCCAGTGTTGTATGTATATATATTTAGAATTGTTATGTTCTATTTTTGCATTGATTCTTTTGTCATTATGTAATGATATTTTCTGTCTTTTTTACATTGTTTTTGATGTAAAGTCTGTTTTATCTGACATAAGTATAGCTACTCCTCCCGGTTGTTAGCTTCTGTTTGAGTGGAATATATTTTTCGATCCTTTTACTTTCAGTTTGCATGTGTCTTTACAGGTAAAGTGCATTTCTAATAGGTAGCATACAGTTGGATTATAGTTTTTAAAATCCATCCAGCCAATCTATAGATTTTAAGTGCAGAATTTAATCCATTTAAATTCAAGGTTATTAATGATCTGTCAGGTTTTTTTGTCATATTGTTTATTGTTTTCAGGTTGTTTGGTGTGTTCTTTGTTCATTCCTTTTTATCTTATTATTTGTCATTGTGATTTGGTGATTTTCTATAGTGGAACCACTTGAGCCCTTTCTCTTTCTCATTTGGGTGTATGGTTTACCTGTCAGTATTACAGTTTTATGAGTTTTCGTGTTGGTAAATATTGTTTTTTTGCTTCCAGGTGTAGGGCTCCCTTAATCAATTTTAGTAGGGCTCATCTTGTGGTGATAAATTCCCTAAGCATTAGCTTCTCTGGGAAAGACTTTATCAGTCACTTATGAAGGGTAATTTTACTGGATATATTATCCTTCTCTGTCAGTTTTTTCTTTCAGCACATTGAATATGTCATCTCATTCTCTCCTGGTTTCTGCTGAGAAATCCCCAGTTAGTCTGATGGTGGTTCCTTTATAGGTGACTAGATGCTTTTCTCTTGCTAGTTTTAGAGCTCTCTTTTTCTTTGACTTTAGACAGTTTGACTATAATGCGTCACAGAGAAGACCTTCATGAATTTTTAATCTGTTTGGCGATCTTTGAGCTTCCTGTATCTGGATATCTAAATCTTTTGTCTGACTTGTGGTTTCCATCCATTATTTCACAAATAGGTTTTGGAACCCCTTCATTATCTCTTTGTCCATGGAGACATTGATAATTTCAATATTCAGTTGCTTTATGGTGTCCCAAACACCACAAAGTCTTTGTTCATTCTTTTCTATGTCTTTTTATTTTTGTCCGACTAGATTATTTCAAAAGACTTATCTTCAACTGTTGAGATTCTTTCTTCTGCATGATCTAGACTATTATCGAAGCTTCCAAATATATTTATTTCATTCAATGATTTCTTCAGTTCCAAGATTTCTGCTTCTTTTTAAAAATATCCATCCCTTTGGTAATTTTTTAATTCATATCCTGAATTGTTTTTTATATTTCTCTGTATCATTTTTCAGAATTCTCTTGTGTCTCATTTGGGCTTCTTGAAAATCAGTATTTTGAATTCTTTATCCAAAATTTCATGAATTTCTGATTGGGATCCATTGCTGGAGAATTACTGTGTCTCTTTGCAAGTGTCATATTTCCTTGCTTTTCCATGTTTTTGGTTTCCTTATGCTGATATCTGCATAGCTGGTATAACAGTCACTACTTCTATTTTTTTGAATTTGCTTTCATAGGAGAAGGCTTTTTGCTGACGATGTAGATATGTTGTTGGTGGATGGGGCCTTCAGCTTTGATTGTGGATTTGTGCAGTAGTTCAGTCTTTGTATGATTTCCTGGCCTATAAGCAGCATTGGTGATATCTGCAATTTCCTCAGTGGCTTAGGGTATGGTTATTAGTGGAGGCTGTGGTGAAGTTTTGCTGAGGACTAGTATACCAGGTGGGCCAGTCTTCGGGCCCCAGTGGTGGCAGCAGTCAGCTGAGCATGCCTGTCTTTGAGCTCCAGAGTGGTATATGCTGGCTCTAGTGTTCACAAGTCCAGGCAGGTTGATTCTTGGGCTTCCAGATGGTTTGCTTGGATGCTGGTAGTGTCAGGAATGGTCCAGAAATTTGGGTGGGTTTTCAGGCCCCTGGTCCATGGGTATTTTATGGGCAATGGCAGAAGTAGTGGTGAGGCAACCCACCAGAACCCCAGTGGTCCACGGTGATGTTGGCAGTGGCTTTGATGGGCTGGTCAGGGCATCCCTGTGGCCTGCAAGTGGCTTGTACAGGTAGGTACTAGCCGTGGCAGTATCAGCAGTTGGGTTGGCATAACCTCAAGCCCTGGGAAAAGTGTTCAGGTGCCAACATATGTGGATTGGGCTGGGCAATCTGCAGGCCCCTGGATGTCATGCTTAAGTATTGTGGGGGTGGGACTAGGCCAGCAGGCTTATCCTTAGGCCTTCTGGTAGGATGTTCTAGCACTATCTGTGATAGGCAGGGGTGGGGTGGTCCCCAGATTATTGGCAGAATGTTCAGGTGGGTGCAGTGGTGACTGCGCTGCAGACTGGTCTCCAGGGAGGGCGGAGCCCCTCTCAGTGGGAGCAGCTTAAGCAGGCGTCTGTGGAACTTGTGGTTTTCTCCCACCTCGGTCCTACAGCAGCTCGCAAGCAGAGGCGGTAGTATTTGTCCTTGGAATGTATGACATTGCCTAGCTTCCCTTCTCCCTTCCTGGTCTGGCAGTGGCAACAGCAGTGTTGAACCCAGTGGAGGATACAGTCCTCTAAGGGCTGTGCACTTGGACTGGTGCAGGATTGAAGGCCTGCCACTGAGGAGGATGGCGGCCACTCTCAGTGGGAGGAGAACAGGCAGACAGCTATAGGCCTGTGATTTCCTCACATCTTGGTCCCACAACAGCTCACAGCAGTGGGAGAGGTGAGATTTGTCTTTAGGGTGGATGAAAGTGCCTGGCTTCCTCTCTTTCTCCTTGGTAGTCTTTGAGGGCTGAGCTCTCAGAATGGCACTATGTTGCAGCTGCTCAGGGTTTGGAAATCCGTGGGACTCAGTGTGAATTCCCTTTCTGAAGCTCAGCACAGTCACTAGGCAGCTGCCTACATTAGTCTCAAGACTGTGAGGCTTGAGGAACTTTTCCATGGCTAGGATTATACATGGCAAGTATATGAAACCCTGACGTCACTCACTCACCCTTTCCTCATGTCCAGGAGCTTCTCCCAGTTCCCAGCCAATCCTGGCCAGCCAGCCTGCCTATTTCCCTCTCCTTTGCTTTCAGTGTTTCTGGTCACTTCTTTGTTATATTCCAGTGTTCTCTCCTAGAAAATCTGTTTGAACTGTGACTATCTACTTGCTTTTTTGTTTCCTCTCCATGGAAGACATGTGTACTAGCTGCATGTAAGGAGTCATATTCCTGAAATCATTTAATACCATCAAAACAAATGAGCCTGTTGATTTGGAGAATATATTCTATGAAACTGAGATGTTTGTAAGTCAAAGCAGTTGAAAATTGACAATTTCATATGATTTCTATAATTTTATATTTATTCATACATACATGTACATATGTAGTATACATATTTATATTTATGTATAACACATATATGTATATATGGATATGTATGCATATCATCTACTATACACAAATATACATATCCATATAGGTACGCATACATAAACACAAACCTACATATATATTCTTATGAGTGTGCATTTGTAAATTTATATATTAGGTGGTTACATGGGGAGTTGGTTAAATTATATGAAGATGTGGAAGAATAAATGTAAGGGGAGAGGTAAGGAGAAAAAAATTGAATAAAGTTGAGTACCATAAGGCAATGTAAATGCCTTTATTGTAAAAGTATATCATATGTGTCAATATTTTTTAAAAAGATGATGCATATAAGAATGGTCACCAAAATGGTGGTGGTTTCTCAGGGCATAAGGAGATGAATTTCACTGTTTTCCTTAGGTGTTTATGTTGCTTAAATTTATTGTGTCAGCAATTTTTTTTTTTGTTTTAGGAAAAACAGCAATGGGGCATTTCATCATAAAACAAAAACTATGGAAAGTTTGGAAATTTATACAAAAAAAATAGCATGGGAAAAATTCCTTAAGTTCTGCTACTCAAGACAACCACTGTTAATGCTGGCTAAATACTTAGGGTATTTTATATAATGAGGTCTTATTTTATATATATATATATATATATATATATATATA
>NW_026652286.1:26183893-26199516 GCF_009828535.3 Hylobates moloch
TTTGGGTGTCCTATTTTACTTAATTACATCTTATGCTAAATACTTGTTTACTTCTATTTGTTCACTCTCTGAACTAATTACTAATAGCACAATTCATATTTTATATAAAAATATTTGTTTATATTTTCTAGGCATCCTCTTTAAATTAAGCTTTTACAATGACTCCGAAGGTGTAAAGATTTTCAAAAATCTTGATACATATTGCAAAACTGTTTTACTAGCATTTTTAATTGCTAAACAAACAGGATAATTACTGCAGATAACATCATTCTTGATTCAGACAATGACAATATTAAAATCATTGGATTTGGGAGATCTAGACCTACATTTAACCCTGCATAGCAGTTCATTTTGTCAGCCTGTTGAAGTTGTACTTTGCAGGAAGCATATATTGACAGGTACTGCAAACAAGAAAATGTATCCTTTTGGGGGAGTATGTTGTATGTGTACAGAACACATTAGCTTTACCTGGAAGCAGCTCTGTCGACCACATTCATGGTAAAGTGATTCGGTCTCTAGGTAGTTGAGCAATTGAAGCCCTTAAGCATTAACAAAAGGATAATTTTATCTTATTTTCAGACACTTAAATAATCTGGCCTTGACTTGCACCATCAATACAGAGCAGCTATACTATAGGTACCTGTTGGAATTGCCTAACATACTTAATGTTGGAAAGGCAGTGCCAGGCACTCTTATACTATTAAGATTATAGAGGCCTAATGGATCACTCCACCGCACTCCAGCCTGGGTGACAGAGCGAGACTATGTCTCAAAAAAAAAAAAAAAAAAAAAAAGAGATTATAGAGGCCTAATGGTAATAATAGTATAATAGTAGAGTACACCACTATTAATCAAATGGGCCCCATAAATCCATAAAATCAATTTTCAGGTGTATAAATGTTCTATGACAATTATTTTGTTTTGTTTCAATTTTAATGATAATCATTTACAAATACCATGTTCCTTGGGGAAAAAAAAAAAAAAAAAAAAAAAAAAAAGGCAATACAATTTTTTTTTTTTTTTTTTAAGCTCTCCAGGAAATTCTAATATACGGCCATGATTGAGGGCCACTGAGTTCCATCACTGGAGAGTGAGTAATCTGCCCTCAAAGAGTTCAGTGTCTAGTAAACAGAAGTTACCCAGTTCCCACTGGGAAATTTCTCCAACAACTATCACCACTACTGTAATTTTTATTAAGATAGCTAGCATTTGTCATCTATTAGTATATGTCATGTATATCAACTCTAGCAGTAGAATATTACCTCTCTTTTGCAAAAGATAAGAGTGAAATGTAGTTGACATATGTAATTCTGGGTGACCAGCATCCAAATTTGGGAAAAATCCTATGATAAGTGGAGGTAGGTCATGCTAACAGCCTGTTGAGAACAGATATTCCCTCTCTAGTACCATGGCACCTAGAGTGTAGGGCATATGACTTAAGAACAACTAATCAGATACTCCTACCCAGAACTTTTGGGGAATGACATAAAAGCATGGGGTCTGTTGGAGATTACTCAACACCACAGTGGAGTCCACAGTCCATTAGAGCAATAAGTGTTTAATTGCAGCAAAATTGGTGTGATGCCTTATGCAAAGCATTCCTTAGCCTTGTCTACTCTGGTTTCTGCTACAGCTTAATTTTTAATCTTTCTGTCAATTCCATAAATTAGTCATCTCACTTGTTAATTCTTTTTTGCTTAAATTTATCCAAAGTAGATTTCTATTATTTATCAAAATGAACTCTGACTAGTATACAAAGAACAGGGAGGGGAATTATAAACTATGCTCAAGGTCACCCATCTAGTAAGTGGTAGATTGAATTCAAACCTGGTTCTGATTCCTATAAGAACCTAAAAGCAGGGCCTGTTTTGCCTCCAGTCAGGATAACTAAGGCAACACGCCTAAAATTCTTACCTCTACCAGCGGAGCTATGGCATACTCTTTGTGTAAATAAGTTCTTTTTTTCAGATACTTGTCACACATTCAATGGGAGTCATTTCTGTTTTGGGCATTGTGGGGCTAGCCCAGATTGCCAGGCAATCTTACAGTCAGCAGCAGATGCTGTGAAATTGCCTAAAGTCCACGAGGCACAGCAGTCTCAACAACGTCCAGCCATCAGCCATCAAGATGCTGTCTCTGACAAGTAAACATGCAGGGGCATTTTCTTCTTTACTCCAGCTTTAATATCTATTCTCATCAGCAATAGGAATCTGTTTCATTTACTTGTGCTCTTAGGAAATATCTAGCAGGTCTTGGGAGAATTATAAGGATGTGTTTCCACTTTGATGCAACCCTTACATTACTCTCTCTGTTACTAACATCAATCATGCTTGAAGACCATTATTAAGTCATGCTGCAATCTGCACTTGCTCAGATTAAAGAATCCATCTCCTCTAACCCTTTCTCAGAGGAATGACCTCATGGAACTTTCATCATTTCACTGCTCTTTTCTGAGCTCTCCACAGTCATTAAGTTTTGTATGAATAGAAATGATGAATAATTTTACGAGCCCTTTATGAAGCTGTCTTTGTGGGCTTGCCCTATAAGTTCTTTGAATCGAGAGAGACTTTACCTGTGGGTCATTCACATTAGAGGAACATTATTTAATATTTAATACAGTTTGATTCTGAGTTAAACATCATTTATTGAGCACTTATTATGTGCTACACAGTATTCTAGGAAACTTTCACATGTCCTGTCATTAAATATGTACAATGGCCTTTGGAGAAAGGCATTGTAAAGCCCTCCATTTTATTGAGGAACAAACTGAGGTAAAGTGACTAGTAATCTGGTTAAGTGACTAGTGATTTAGCCACTTATAGTCATAAACCAGAAAAGAAGTTGTGAGAAAGAGATAAAAGGCAAAACAGTAAAAACTAGTTCAGGGGTATTTCCCCAACCATTCAGATCACCCCACTTGGTTTATTAGGGACATATTAAGGACAAAATTAAAATCAAGCATTCTGAGGGAAACAGGATGCCATAACATCATAACTGCCTGAAAGGCTTCTTTGCCCCTCTCTGGTACAACTGGTTAGGCACATCTACTTACTAATGAGCAGTTTCTGGTGGTGGGAAGAGCAGTGGCTTTCCCATCACACACACAGAGGAGCTTAAATCAAACATTCATTGAAGAAAAATCCAGTTCGTTTTCACCAGCCAAAGAGGTCTGAAAGCTATTTTAGCTTAAAGCAGAAATTACTGCCCAGGATTTTTTTGGTCAGCTAAGTGTGACAATTTAGCATGTCCGTGGCCGACACTGTGAAGCTGAATGAACAGCCTAATAGCTTCACTTCTGAAAGGATCTGCCAGGTTGTGAGACAGTCAGGTTCTTTTCAGACAGGGAAATTGCCCTTCTTCCCTATCCACTCTGACCAGGTCCTGCTGCTGTAACTTCTCACTTGGCTGATTTGCATTTCTACCTGAATAAGAACAGAGAGGCAATTTGTGGGATAATCCGCCCTTATCCCCAACTTGGTAAGACTGAAAACAAAACTAGCCCCGGGGATTACAGGTTAAAACTTCGCTGATTCCAAAGCTAATAGTAAAAGCATCAGGAATACTTCTCATTATACTTAAACAGAGAGTCAATCATTAGACATTTCCTGTATTCCAAAGTCTCCTATGATGTCCTAGTTAAATTTGGGAGACATGAAAATAATAGAGAATTTTATATAAGAAGTTTTCAGATCAATTATATTGTTCAAATATAAATTCTGTTTACTTCTGAGCAAGAGAAAGAGAGCTTGATAAGAAGACTACTAGTCAGGGAAAGGAAAGTAGAGGAGAGTCACAGAAACCATATCAGATAAGGAAAAGATGAATGACTTAGAGCTGTTTATCTGGAGGAAAAAAGACAAGACTGTGGATACTGGTGATGGTGCAAAACCGGAAGGAGAATTTGAAGTTTATCACTTTGTAAATTTTTAATTTTTTTGGGTACATAGTAGTTTTGTATATTTATATGGTACATGAGATATTTTGATACAGACATACAATGTATAATAATCACAACAGGACAAATGGGATATTCATCATCCCAAGCATTTCTCCTTTCTTTATGTTACTAACAATCCAAATATACACTTTTAGTTATTTTTAAATGTACTGTGAATTACTGTTGACTTTAGTCACCCTTTTGTGCCATCAAATTATAGATCTTATTAATCCTATCTAAATGTATTTTTGTACCCATTAACCATCACCACTTCCCTCCTACCCACTACCTTTCCCAGCCCCTGGTAACCATCCTTCCACTTTTCATCTCTATGAGTTAATTATTTAAATTTTTAGTTCCTCAAAATAAGTGAGAATATGAGAAGTTTGTCTTTGTGTACCTGGCTTATTTCATTTAACATAATGACCTCTATTTCTATCCATGTTGTTGCAAGTGACAGGATGTCACTCTTTTTTATGCCTGAATGCTATTTCAGTATATATAGGTACCACATTTTCTTTATCCATTCATCTGTTGATGAACATTTTAAGTTGCTTCCAAATCTTGGCTATTGTGAATAGTGTACAATAAACATAGGAGTGCAGATATCTCTTTGATGGACAGATTTCCTTCCTTTTGAGTATATACCCAGAAGTGGGATTGCTATACCATATGGTAGCTCAATTTTACTTTTTTGACAAACTTCCAAACTGTTCTCCATAGTGGCTGCACTACTTTACATTCCCACTAATAGAGTACGAGGGTTCTCCTTTCTCCACATCCTTGCCAGGAGTTGTTACAGCCTGTCTTTTGGATAAATGCCATTTAAATGGGGTGAGATGATATATCATTATAGTTTTGATTTGCATTATTCTGATGATGAATATTGAGCACCTTTTTACATGCCTATTTGCTATTTGTATGTCTTCTTTTGAGAAATACCTAGTCAGATTTTTTGGCCATTTTTAAATCAGATTATCAAGTTTTTTTTTTTTTTTTTCCTATAGGGTTGTTTGAGCTCCTTATATATTCTATTTATTAATCCTTTGTCAGATGGATAGTTTGTAAATACTTTCTCCAATTCTGTGTGTTGCCTATTCACTTTGTTGACTGTTTCCTTTGCTGTGCAAAAATTCTTTTTTTTTTCCTTTTAACTTGGTGTGACCCCATTTCTCTAATTTTACTTTGATTGTCTGTGCTTGTGGGGTATTACTCAAGAAATCTTTGCCCAGGCCAAAGTCCTGGAAAGCTTCCCCAATGTTTTCTTTTAGGAGTTTCATAATTTGAGGTCTTAGATGTAAGCCTTCAATCCATGTTGATTTTATTACCTGCATTTGATTTTACAGGCTCCCAGGCAGAAGGGACTTGGCTTGTCTCTGATGAGACTTTGTACTTAAACTTTTGAGTTAATGCTGGAATAAGTTAAGACTTTGTGGGACTGCTGAGAAGGCATGATTGGTTTTGAAATGTGAAAAGGACATGAGATTTGGGAGAGGCCAGGGGCAGAATGATATGGTTTGGCCTTCTGTCCCCCACCAAATCTCATCTTGAATTTTAATCCGCATGTGTTGAGGGAGGGACCTGGTGAGAGGTTATTAGATCATAGGGACCATTTTCCCCATGCTGTTCTCTTGATAGTGAGGGAGTCATCAGGAGATCTGATAGTTTAAAAGTGGCAGTTTTCCCCGCACTCTTTCTCCTGCCACCTTGTGAAGAAAGTGCTTGCTTTCCTTCACCTTCCACCATGACTAGAATTTTCCTGGGGCCTCCCCAACAATGAGGAACTGTGAGTCAATTAAACCTCTTTCTTTTATAAGTTACCCATTTTCGGTAGTATCTTTATAGCAGTGTGAAAATGGACTAATACAGATGCATTTTTCTGTATGTCAATTACATTTTTCAACTCCAGGATTTCTGCTTGATTCTTATTATAATTTCTTATAATTTTTATAATTTTATTTATTATAATTTTTATTTATATAATTCATCTGATAGGAATCTTAATTTATTTTCTGTATTATCTTGAATTTCACTGAGTTTCCTCAAAACAGCTATTTTGAAATTTCTATCTGAAAGGTCACGTATCTCAGGATTTGTTCCTGGTGTCTTACTTAGTTTGTGTGGTGAGGTCATGTTTTCCTGGATGGTTTTGATGCTTGTGGATGTTCATTAGTTTTGGGTAGAGTTAGGTATTTATGATAGTTTTCATAGTTTAGGCTTATTTGTACCCATCCTTCTTGAGAAGGCTTTCCAGGTATTTGAAGGGACTGGGATGTTGTGGTCTATTTTTGGTAACTGCACCTGTATTTGCAATGGTAGGCACTCTAAACCCAGTAATGCTGTGGCTCTTGTGGATTCACAGAGGTACCACCTTGCTTGTCTTGGATAAGACCTGAAAAAATTTCCTGAATTATAAGGCAGAGACTCTTATTCTCTTCCCTTACTTTGTCCCAAATAAACTGAGTCTCTCTCTCTCTCTGTGTGCTAAGCTCCCAGGAGCTGGAATGTGGGCATCAGGACTCTGCTTGGTGCCCTATCTATCTTACTGTGGCTGAGCCAGTATCCACATTACAAGGCAAAGTCCTCTTTACTTTTCCCTCTCCTTTTCTCAAGCAAAGGTAAAGAGTCTCTCCTGGGGCTGTGAGTTGTACTGCCTGGGCTTGGAGGAGGGGTGGTGCAAGCACTCCCTTGGCCACCAAGCTGGTGTCTCACATCACATGCCCCAGTAGTCCACTTGCTCTGAGCCTAGCAAAGCACAAGAAGTTGCCCTGGAATTGCAGTCATTGTAGCCTAGATTGCATTTCAAGTTTATTTAGGACACCAGAGATCTTTAGCCTGTGGTGGGGAGCCTTGCCAGAACTCAGGTTCTGACTGCTGGGATGGACATTTCCCCTCTGGCTAGACCTGGACCAAGTGTTCCCTCCATGAACACCAGCTGTGTTCTGCCTAGTGTTGCTTGCTGCTGTGAAAGGGCAGCACTGTGCTTCAGTGCAAAGTCCCACAATCATTGTGCTCTCCCTTCCCCAAGTACATTCAAATTCTCTCTCTGCACTGTGCCGCTACCACCTGGGGATGAGGGAGTTGTGGCATTAGCAATTCAAGACTGTCTTTCCTACACTCTTCCTCTTTCAGTGCCTTTTTCAGTAATATGAAGTTAAAACTAGGCACTGTGATCACTCACAGTGATTTTTGGGTCTTATGAAGGTTCCTCTTTGTTTGGATAGTTGTTCAATTTGCTATTCTTGCAGGGATGATTATTGGTGGAGGCTTCTATTCAGCTATCTTGCTCCGTTTCTCTATTATTATTATTATTATTTTTTTTTTTTTTTGAGACGGAGTCTCGCTCTGTCGCCCAGGCTGGAGTGCAGTGGCACAATCTCGGCTCACTGCAAGCTCCGCCTCCCAGGTTCACGCCATTCTCCTGCCTCAGCCTCTCCGAGTAGCTGGGACTACAGGCGCCCGCCACCACGCCCGGCTAATTTTTTGTATTTTTAGTAGAGACGGGGTTTCACCGTGGTCTCGATCTCCTGACCTCGTGATCCGCCCGCCTCGGCCTCCCAAAGTGCTGGGATTACAAGCGTGAGCCACCGCGCCCGGCCTCTCTATCATTTTTTAAATCAAAGTCAGTACCCATGATATCAACATATTATAATAAAAAGATAATTATCTTTTAGAGAAGTGACGTTCCTTGTACTCCATCCAGTCTATTTTCTGGTGTGTCTTTCTAGAGGTCCATGAAAGGACAGGCACAGATTGAGCAGCCCCAAATCATCCAGGGAGTATGTTACCCTCTATTCATTTCCCTTTTCATCTTTCTGGTAATGAAGTGAAGATCTCAGTTCTCTAACACTTCTTAATAATCCTTGTTAAGAAAGACAATGAGAAAGGCCCATATTAATAGGAATCAATCAGGCACAGCTAAAATTAATAATAGTTTATTTTCTATAGTATATATATTTTTACAGAATAACCTTCTGTTTAATGCAAATGATATTGGTTTTCTATTTTTTGGTAATGATAACAAGTATCCTGGTTAAGTAAGTTAATTTAAGTAAAAAGGTAGAGTTCAACTGAAGAAAAATTATGAGTAATTAATTGTATATGTATAACTCAGATGATGTCATGAATGTATCAGGATTTTAAGGTATCATTTGAATAAATTTCATAAATACTTGAGTAATAGAAGTATTAAGAAAGTAAAGCAAAGAATCATAAAATCTCAAAGTTGAAGATCCATAAGAAGTCACTGAATCCTGGCTTCTATCCAGTAAGATATTCTGGATTCTACCCAAAATCATACCAAACAGCTACAAGCCACAGCTTAGACATCTCCACTTACAAAAAGCTGTCTTATCAACTACTCAACTTTTGCTATGCTAACAAACAAATCCAACATATTTCAATGGATTTCACCAGTAACAACAAAACATTTGTTCTTGCACATATTACGTGAAGGCTGCAAGTAATCTCATTCTTTGCACCAGATCCACTGTAAATCTGCTCTACATGACCCATTCTTAACCTCATGATGAGAGAGCAGCCCCTTTTGTACAATGCACTGCTTCTTGAAGCAGGGAGGAATCAAACTCAGAGCTCCTTTTTGGATGCAACCTACCTCTTGTTCACTCACAGGGGATTGGCCAGAGCAAGTCACATGGCCAGTCCTGCCAATGGTGCCTACAGGGGGGCACTATAAGTTATGTGACAAGGAATGTGGCTGTTTAATCCTCCTATAGGAGTGGAAAGGAAAACAAGAGCTATGAACAACATTACAATATACTACAGAACTGTTTAGTCTGGGGACATGTGGCACATAAATAAAATTTTCTCAGCAGCGCGCAACTGCAGACATCAATACTTCCAATTAAAATGACACTGAGATAAAGCTCTGTCATGTCTCCACATAATTAAAAAAAGCATAGATAAAATAAATAAAAGTGCTTTCACGGAAGTTGTGTTATAACAAATGTTAACATAAGGCAAAGGAAAAATTTAGGGCATTAAGTTAGATTTTGCTTTTAGCTTTTTTTTCCTTTTGTTTTTCTCATATGCAGGATATAAGGCTGATGAAAATATCAGAAAGAGCATGGAGACTCACTCACTACAGGGATTTATGTGACATTGAAAGGATCCCTTTCCACTCTGGGTCTCTCTCTAAGATACCTTCCAGTTCTGCTAAGCATTGAACTAAGATAAGCGATACAACAAAAGCTTTGTCAAATAACTAGGAAGAGAGAGACAGACAGAAAGACAGAGAACCATTGCTAGTATTATTTATACCAGTTAAAGTTAGTATATGTTGTGCATTAATGATTACTATGTGTAGCAGACTCTCTGCAACTAGTCTACAGAAGATGACAACACAGATTAGGTTTTATTGAAATGGGAAGTGAGAAAAACAAATACCTAATTATAACAGATGCATTGTGGAAAAAAAGATTTTGCTTATGTAAAACTCTACAATACAAGGTAAGCATTTACTAGAGCATGCTCTTCAAAGTAAATTTGGTGCAGTGAAAGGGACAGGGGTGCAAATCCTCAGCTGCTTCAGTTACTAGACTGGCAACCTTGCATGAATTTTCAACCTCTCTTGAATATAATATGCTCCTCTGTAAAACGGAGATAACAATATTTTCCTCTATTTTAATAAATATTTATTAAATGCCTACTATGTGCTGAATATTGTTCTTGGCTTTGGGAATTCAGCAGCAAGCAAGATAAAAGTCCCTGTTCTCTTGATTTTTATCTTATAAAGGGAACATAGGCAATAAATTAAAAATTAATATATATGATAATATAAGGTGGTATTAAATGGGATGAAGAAAAATAAATTGGAGAGAGAACAGCTAAAATCAGTGGTGGGAGATCTACATTAAACCAGGTAATAAAGGAAGGGCTCTCTGAGTAAAGACTGTATTAAAAGAGAGTGAGAACAACAGGGCTCTCTGGGGGATGAATTCCCCAATCAGAAAATATAGGAAATCCAAAAACTTTGAGGAAGGAATAAAGGTGTTATTTTATGTAAAGAAAGTTAATGTGAGTAAAATAATTTAAGGAATGAGGATAGTCACAGGAGATGAGGGGAAAGAGGAAAGCAAGCAGAGGTCAGATTATGCAGAATCTCATAGGCCCAGATTGAGATCACATCTTAGTGTCAGTGAAATTATAAACCAGAAGACAGTTTTGTGCAGGAGAAATATCTTAGAAATAGTACCTGGTACATAACAGTACTTAGGAAATATTAAATTTTCCTTCTCTTATTACTCTTATGGTAAAGTAGTACATTATTTTAGATTATCTGGACACTTTGAAGCATGAATCTGTTGGAACCTAAAGACTTGTGGAAATTTTAACGGATATTTTGTTCTCTTTAACACAGAGAGGTAGTGGAGTTATGCAATTCCCTGGTGTGACTCCAATATTGCAATATACTACAGGGTGTCCCATGTAAGCCTTATAATTTCCTCATATATTATTCATCTTCCAAAAAACTGAATTGATCGCATGCAAATTATCTTGCCCACAATAACTTAATCCTGCTTAGATTTTATTGTGCCCAGTAACATTTCACTAAGGGAATGCCGAGTTAGCCATGGGGACAGTTATCTCTATTCTGAGGGAATATTTAAAGTATCCCTTCCTTCCCTCAAACAAACAAAAACAGGTGCCCTGATAATTGAAATTGTCTGTGTAGAATTAGGGTCACTTCTTAGAAACTCCTTGTTAAAATATGAACAGGTAATCCTGAATGAATGAAATAATATAAGAATGATATTTTTTGTGTGGACAAATCAATAGATTGGCCAGTTTTTCACCTAGATGGTGGTTAAGATCCATTCAATACAGAACAAATGAGTTTGATTTGGGAAAATAGATGAAAAAAGAATCTCAAGAGGTTGAGATTTAAGGGTTGCTGGCCTAGAGATCCAGAGGCTTGTAGAGGAAATAAAGGAAATGACAGAAACACAAGATTTCTCATCTTTATTTGCCTCTGCATGCTTCCACCTGGAATGTTGCCCTCACCCCTCCAGCACTCCTATCTTTTTAAAGGTGGAGTTCAAATGCTGCTACAATCATGAAGCTTCCCTGATTCTCTAGCAGGAAGAATATATTTTCTGATCTTCTATAGGCTTATCTGTGCATCTTTTATAGCACTGAGCACTTCCCACCTTGGATTTTAGTTACTACATGTTTTCTCCCCCCCAGTATTATAAAAATAGCTTGAGGCAGAGACTAGTTCTGATTAATCTTTGTGTCTCTATTCTCTAAATCTGGGCACTTTAAATAATGCTTTACCTATGGTAGGCATCCAATAACTGGTAATCACATAGATGGCTTAAATAGAAGGAAAGAAGGAAGGAAAGAAGAGGAAGGGAAGGGGATGAATGAGTGAATTATTAGGAACATTTCCTACTTAATTGTTTCTACCTAGACACTTGTGTCATCTCAGCAGATATCAACAGCATAGATTTCCCAGACTGGCCAAGAACAAAAAAGAAAAAAGTAAGTATGTAGTTTTTTTCTAGGAACTGCTCCCTAATTAGTATTTTCATACTAACCTACTTGATTTGATTCAAATATTAGACTAATCCTTCTTTCTCCCTCAGTATAATGAGATAACAAGACATGTAACAAGTAGAAAAAGGTTTTATTTTCCAAGAGGCATCTTAGAACATGCTCTCAGTAGTTAACTGCAAACCTGGCAGCGGGTAAAGGCCAGGGAGTGATTTATGACTCAATAACAATCGAAAGAGTAATGTGCTTAGTGGCATGAGTTAAAATAATGTTGTAGTGCTCCAAATCTTTAAAGTTCAACAATTCGGGTTAAGACAAAGCAAGCTGCACTTGATAAGCAAACAGCATCTCACGTATCTAGATGTACAATCAAACTAATGATGAACTGAGCTGGAGGTAGAGGAGGGTTTGCTCATTAGAAAAGAAGAATGAATTGAAGTTTTCCAGAGACTGGAGGTATCTGCTGAACAGTGAGCCACAGCTGGGTAGAGAAGTTTAAAACAAACAAACAAACAAACAAAACCAAACAAAACAGAAAGTGAATCTTGTGTCTTTCTTCTGGGAGCTTAGACAGCTCAAAGGTCATCAGGAAAAAGAAAAATGCCATTCTTGCTCCATATTGACTCTAATACTAAAGTCCCTCCTGAAATTGAACTCAATTGAACTTCATGATCTTCAGAAAGAGGCTAAAATAATGTATTGAACCTTGTTTCTTTTTTATTTGTTGATCAGAGTCAATATGTAATGTGAAACAAATAATTTCATTTTTATATATCAGTTGCAGCTTTCTGTACACAATTAGAAGCCTAAATATACTGGCTTTTCACATGTGTATGCATGTATGTATGCATAATAAGCATGTCTGTATGTGCATGTATTTCTTCAGCGAATTGATAAAGAGCATGAACTTAGGAGTCAACAGAACTTATTTAGTATCTCACATTTGCATCTTTATATCTTTTGACCTTGGACAAGTCCTAAACTCTCCAAGCCTTACTTTCTTCATTTCTTTAATGGAAATAGAAGTGGCACTACTTCATCACTGAATTGTTATAATTACTAAATGGGATAAGAAATGTAAAGTGCTTATCACAGTAAACAAACAATACATGTTAGCTTTTATAATTATATTGTTATATAATTCACTTAATCTTTGAAACTATTTTCAGTTATTTAAAGTCTCTATCATTTAAAGAAAATATCATGCTGCTGACATTTATTTACAAAAATGTCCAGTTCACCAGCTAAAAAAAGATGGCCCGTTAGGATAAATCAGAAAATAACATATTTCTAAATAGTTTTATTAAAGCATGTTCTAGTGGTCAAGACAGAAAATATGGCAAGCCTAATGATTTTATCTTGGGCTAAATTTTATTCCCATCCTCTAAGCTACTTTTTCTTAACCTCCTCACTTTATTTCCAAGCCTATTTTTTTTTCCAAATAGAGAAAGACTACTGAAAAGAGGGCAAAAGAGTGAGTGAAAGACAATATGATTCATGTATGGGGTCATTTCTTCTTGTCGTTTTATGACCACAAGGATTGACAAACTTTAGCAAATGGCAAAGAGATAAATCTGGAAAGAATTCCTCTGAAGGCTTTTGTAGCCTTAAGCAGACATGCTGTGGTCTTAAAAGGTTTGAGTATAATGCTTTCAAAATATGATGATAAGGACTGATGACAATATTTATAAGTGAATATTATGTAAAAAAAAACTTATTAACTATTTTATATCCATTGTTGTGTTTACCCACAAACCATGGTGAAGATACCACTATTTTTACCATTTTACAAATGAGAAAGTTGATTCTCAGAGAGTTTAAATCCTTTGTCCAGAGGACATGGCATAAATGCTAGTGCAGGACCTGAGCTCTAGAGTTGAGCTCCAAACTGCTGCACAGTTTGGAACTCAAACTGTGAGTTCCTATGGATCAGGAACTTTCAGCCAATATGTACTGAGGTTCTACTCTGCTAGATGCTGGGAATATCAAGATGACTGAGGCGTGGCTTCTGTCCTTGAGGTGTTCACAGCTTAATAAAGGAGAGAAACACATGAATGTCAGTGCAATGTGGTAAGCTCTGGTTGCAGATATGCACAGACTACCAAGTGAACGTACAGAAGAGGCACCATCAGTGGCTTGGAGCTATCAGGGAAATGTTCTAGAAGAGGTGATTGATGTTGGAGCTAAGTTTGCAAAGAGCAGGGGAACACGTACATATCAGGCATTTAAAATGATGAAGACAAAAATGTTTTGAAAAAGTATATTGGGAAACATGTTTGAATGGTGAAATGCAAATTTAAGGTAAGAGAAGGCAAGAAATGATATTGGATAAGAGGTAAGGACCAGATCATAGAGAACCTAAGATGTTACAGTAAGGACATCAGACTTTGCTCTCTCGAGTCTAAGCAAAGGGAGCCATTGATGCTTTTAATTAGAAAAGTGATTGGACTGTATTTGAATTTTAGATACATTTTCTGAAGAAAGTTTGAGCTCTCAGCATGATTACTTTGCACCAATTTTGCAACCTTGATCATGTTTCTGCATATATCTTTACCTCAATTCTTTAAGAATACCTACACCTCGTAAGGTAGTGGTAAGAATTAAATGAGTTCATAAAGAAAACTACATATATAAGTACCTGGCATAGAGTAATTGTCAATTACTATTGAAGCATGGATATCATTAATCAAGTTTCATTCTTCATTATACTTTTCAGAGAAAGAATCCAAAGAAAAAATAGTGTCATCAGCAGTAACATTTGCATTTGGTGTGTCTCAATCCAATTTAACAAGGGGAAAAAGCTAGCAATCTGGAAGTGCACAAATAGAGATTTAATCTCTTTCTAAACAGGTAGTGCTACTTATACTTGTACAATGCTTTGGATTCAAGATACTACAACCCCCTACCCTCGACTCCCATAGCATCCCTTGCTTATCTCAAACAAACACAATACCCTTCTATTGCATTATCACCATTGTTTCATTTGCCTGTACCTTTTCCTGGACTTTGAGCAATTTGAAATCACATTCTTTATCTTTGCCTCCCTAAACTTAGCAAAATTTGTGGCATATAGATGGTCTTTAATTCCTATTAATTCAATGAGTTTAATTAAATGCAAGTGAAAGAGAAGAAAAAAAGAAGTCCATTTTGCTAGGCTATGTCCAAAACTGCAAAGAGCTATGGCAAAGACAATTACAGAGAGCAGAATTTGGCTAGTAAAAATCTCTCTGACTTCCCCTGAAATTATGAAATTCTAAGGCTGGAAGAAAACCCAAGAGCAATTTTCCACAGAGGCTATAGAACTTTCTGCTTAGGTGGGGATGGGTACTCCTGCAAGAATTTTTCTTGCAAGTGGAGATCAACCCAGTCATATTCACTTCTAGGGCTCATACAAAATCCACCAGAAAAGCAAAACAAAACAAAAAAGTCCCTCAAAACTAGAATGGTCTTGTAATTGCATGGGATTTGGTTTTCTAGTCATCCTACTCTACTTAGATGTTTGTTATGTTAGTCCTGAAAAACAAATGCATGTGTTTTGATAGAAAGTAGGCAGGCCCCTGAAATTTGCATATTTTAAAAAATAATCTTCCAGCCAAACTAAGCTTCATAAGTGAAGGAGAAATAAAATACTTTACAGACAAGCAAATGCTGAGAGATTTTGTCACCACCAGGCCTGCCCCACAAGAGCTCCTGAAGGAAGCACTAAACATGGAAAGGAACAACCAGTACCAGCCACTGCAAAATCATGCCAAATTGTAAAGACCATCGAGGCTAGGAAGAAACTGCATCAACTAATGAGCAAAATAACCAGCTAACATCATAATGACATGATCAAATTCACACATAACAATATTAACTTTAAATGTCAATGGACTAAATGCTCCAATTAAAAGACACAGACTGGAAAATTGGATAAAGAGTCAAGACCCATCAGTGTGCTGTATTCAGAAAACTCATCTCACCTGCAGAGACACACATAGGCTCAAAATAAAAGAATGGAGGAAGATCTACCAAGCAAATGGAAAACAAAAAAAGGCAGGGGTTGCAATCCTAGTCTCTGATAAAACAGACTTTAAACCAACAAAGATCAAAAGAGACAAGGCCATTACATAATGGTAAAGGGATCAATTCAACAAGAAGAGCTAACTATCCTAAATATATATGCACCCAA